>NW_008359121.1:17995-26038 GCF_000622305.1 Nannospalax galili | reverse complement strand
GTTAACAACTGTCTGTAACTCAAGTTCCAGGGGATCTGACTGCCTCTTCTGTCCTCCGCAGGCATTGCGCAACACGGGTGCACTACCTTACATGCAGGCAATACATGCATACACACAAAATAAAAATAATAACATTTTTTAAAAAAGGTAATTCTGGTGTTTCGTTTAATTTTGAGAATAGCTCATTACAATGTCTAGGTTAATCTCACAGCTTGTGATCCTATGCATCCAATGAATTATACCAAATAAATTAATGCCTTCATGATGATCAGTAAATAAGCATTTTCTTCCACTTCTACATGCCACCTGTCTTCACCATCTACATGAGAAGTCCTCATGCAAGTTAATGTCTATGATTACTTTATTTAAAAATAAGTCTTATAGAATGCTTATATATCAAACTAACCTAATTACTTTGTTTTTCTAAAAAGTCAGTCATATCCTTTGGGGCTATCTAGGGCCACAAGTAGAAAAATCTCAAATTCAGAAGGCTTGATTTAGAACTTTGATCCTAGACAAACATACCAAAATGTCGAAAAAGTTCAATGCACAAGATCAAAATCAGAACACTGATCATTATGCAATGATTGTCATTGATGTAGCCACAGTGACTTAACAATGGCTACAAGCCAAATCTAACTAGAGTTACAATATGATGCCATTGTAAGCATCTGAGAACTTTATCAGGACATCAATTTTTTCCTTAGCATGCAACCGTGAAGACTCCGTTTTATGACATAAAATGTTCTGTATGAAATTCACAAAAATTCAATAAAAAATTTTTTAAAACCTAGTAAAGACAAACCACATGGAATCATCTTCACAAAACACAAAATATTTGTTCCCTGGACCAGTGTTCAATATTATGAGTACACATCATATTATGGAAGAATATAAACATGAAAATTAATTACTTCAGAAGGGAATGTTTGACTCGTCCAATAACAAGAAAATGCAAAAGTGTGTGGGGACAAGAAACAATGTAAATCATCAAGAAAAGCCAACAGCAAGAATCCATTTACCAAGTGCTCCACTTGGGAGGCCGAGGCAGACGGATCCCTGTGAGTTCGAGGCCAACCTGTTCTCCATTGTGAATCCAAGACAGCTGGGGCTACGGGGAGACCCTGTCTCGAAAAGACCAAAAAAAAAAAAAAAAAAAAGTGTTTTTTTTTTTTGTTTTTTTTTTCTGGTCGGGTCACAGTAGCACAACCAGAGCTATGTACAAAGATAGGCACCAACCGAAAAGCGGAGGGAGAGTACCACCAATTAAAAAGAAGCTGCAAGACAGAAAAAGCTTGGACTACAGGTGCTTGAAGGCTGCTTTTTAAATTCAGAATTAAAAATCAAAATTATAAAATGTTGGTAAAAATGGATCAGTATTTTCAGGGCTGGAGAGGTGGCTCAGTGGTTAAAAGCAGTGGCTGCTCTTGCAGGGGACCCAGGTTCGATTCCCAGCATGCACATGGCAGCTAACAACCCTTTGTGACTCCAGTTCTGGGTAATCCAAAGCTGCCTTCTGATCTCCACAGGCATTGCATGACACAGGTGCACTTACATACCTACACTCATACATATAAAGTATGTTAAAAAAAAAAAAAGGATCAGTATTTCAGGAAAAATATTACTGCTTGAAACAAAGAAATATATTCTCTTTATATCAATGTTGGTGCTCTATCTTTTAAGTATTTATTTTATTTACAATTACATGTGTATGTTTGTATGTGCACAAGTCCAGTTGCCCACAGAGGCCAAAAGTGTTGGATCCCCTTGGAGCTGGAGTTACAACAGTTGTGAGCTGCTGAGCCAACGTGGGTGCTGGGATCCAAACTCAGGTCCTTTTAACCACTGAGCCATCTCTCCAGTTCATGTCTTTTAAAAAATGAATAAACAACATTCTCTTCATTAAAGCCAGTTGTGTTTCAAAGATTCTTCTTTCATAAGCATGTGACTTGCTAGGCTCCTTGGTCAGCTGCTTAAACTTTTGCTTACCTATTCCTCCCTCCCCTACTTTCAAAGAATCCAATCATTCTGCTTTATTAAAAAAAATTTGCTCAACCACACAAAATTCCTTCTCATACAAAATTATTTTTTTAATTTTTAAAATTTTTTCTAAGTCACATTTTATAGTTATGACTTTCTGCACTTATTATTGGTTCGTTTCCTTTCTTAAATGTACATTTTAAAATAATTCTTTACTAAAAGTCCTCCTAATATGGGAAACTTAGGTTCTCTCTGAAAAGGAGAGAACCTTTCCTAACTCTTGCTGAGCTTAGCTGAGGGTAGTGGAGGCTGGGGTCCTGGAAAATTCAACAGCCACCAAAGCCACCCCAAGCCAGGGGCTTTCTGGTTCTTGTCTCTCAAATTTGAAGAATGAAATTTCACAGACCATAGAGGGTGAGTTTTAGAAGTTCATTATAGATTCATAGGTTGAAGCTTAAGAGAGAAAAGGCAGAGCTCCCACAGAGCAGGAACCTTCAGGAGGGGGGACACCATGGAGCTGATAGCCTAAGGCCTTGTTAAAGGACTTCTGGCAGATTCTGGGTGAGGAATGAGGAAGGCGATGAGCTGGTGGTTGGTCCAGTTGGCCCAACCACGAGGTGTCCAGGTGCCTCCTCTGGGTTTCAGTCACACCCCTAGTGTCCAATTAAGGGTAAGAGATAAGGAACCTGGACTCTCTTCTGGCATTCATGGCCTCCAGCCAGAACATTCTTAAAACTGGTGCTTTGAGGTCCCTGCCCTACCTTTATATATATATATGTGTGTGTGTGTGTGTGTGTGTGTGTGTGTGTGTGTGTGTGTGTGTATGAGTGTATTGACTGCATGTGAGTAAGTGTACTAATGTCATGCAATGCCTGAGGTCAACTTCCATATGTAAATAGAATGCCTCACAAAGCATCTAACAGCCAAAGCTTTTACCACTAACCCCATGGTATAAATGCCTTAGTCTTCTCTTAATGGTCAGAGATTTGGGCTGCAGAGATTTGGGCTGCAGAGAATTGGGACACAGAGAGCTGGGTCTCAGAGAATAAAGCTGTAGCACAGACTAAGCCAGTCTTGAGTCTTGTGTCACTACTGGTGGCCCAATCTCTCCGGGGGGCAGCACTCCCTCATTACCAACTCATGGACATTCTAGCTTTCACTGTCTCCATACTTCTCCCATGGGGTTCAATGGCCAGTGGACCTCGCATCCTGAGGAAACGTACACAGGTAGAATAGGGACAGGATTCGGCAGGACAGCGCTTCTGCAGCAGAGAAGCTCCAGAGACACAGGACCTGAGCCGCCAGGAAAAGCCTGCAGGGCACCCGCCGCCATGGCCAGAGACGCCTGTGGCCAGACCCGCCAGTGACTAGCCAGGTGTGGCGGGGGAATGCCATTCTGGGAGTGCGTCCAGAGAGAGCGCGCACACCCCATATCTGGCGCCGAACGTGGGGCTTCTGAACCTCGTGGGACCCTCTGAAAAACCTGGAGCTTAGCCTCTGAACCTCGTGCCAGCTAGGAGCTGGTGCCCACAGAAACGCTAGAATCCGTAAGTATCCCTCCCACTCAGGAGGGTAATCTAATCTCTTCCTCTCTTCTAAAATTTCCTCCTTTCTCTTCCGGTCTAGAGATCCTCACGAGGGACCGCTAGGACCAGAGAAACAACTGACGCCTTCTGGCCAGGGCTACCCCCTGGTGTTTGCTAAAGGTCTCTCTGACCTCCTAGGAGGACCCCGACTGCCTGTACAGGTGTGGACAAAAGACCCCTATCTAGACATCTCTTTAATATCAAACCTGGTGACGCATCGGCCAAGTAAGAACCATTAGGGGTGGCCGCCAGCCTCTCAAATTTGCAGGCAGGTCTTGTGACTGGGATCCACTGTGATCCCCTGAAATTTTTATTTCAGGAACGTCATTTTGGAAACCGTCACTTCTCAACTTTTCTATCTAAACACTGTTAGAGAAAAATCCCCAAAGATTCCAGGGATCTCCACCTAAGCTTTGGAGTCAGGCAAATTCCTCTACCCTGTCCCCAAGCGTTCAGCAGCAGCTAAAAGCCAGTTCAGTGAAAATTCAAATTAGCTAACCCCTGCAGAGGGCCTGCAGCCAAAAACAGCTCTCAGACAGAAGATTTAAAGTGACACATTTTTTCTCTGCAGTCTCAGCCAAGGCGCTTCTGCCCTCTAGTGTCCGACTGCTGTAAAAACACCTAAAACAACAACAACAACAACAAAAAATCTTCCCTTTACAATAGGAAATTCTGTATCATGTAAAAAGAAGCTCCAAATTCGTTCTCTTAAAAACCTACTTAAATCTAGGAAATTAAAAATTTCAAAAGAAAAAAGCTTAAAATTTTGGAATAAGGTGTACCAATTTACACCCTGGATCATATCCGCAGACATATCTGATCCAGAGGTGTGGAGCTTTCTTTCACATTTGACATATAAGAAAAAAGCCCAAGAAAAACATGATTTTCCTCTTTCCTTTTTCCCAATAATGACAGCCATCCAGCAGTGCTTAAAAATCCCACCTAAAATTAAAGAAAGTTTACAGACACCAGAAAATAATAAAAGAGAGGAGGTTGTAAGTGATAAAAAAGACCCTGCAGACTGTCCAGTAGCAGATTCAACAAAAGCCAGACAAAATCCACCCATCAGTAAAATTAATCCTCACCCCTCTCTTGCTGATTCAACAAGCCCAGATACTAATGCCCAAATTTCAAAAGCATCCAAAATTCTCAGGTAAAGTCTCCTCCTCCCCCTCCATCTCGGCTGCCTCCAAGCCCTGAGGCTCAGCCACTGCCTATGGAGCCACGCCCAGCTACAGAGCAGCTGTCTAGCCATAGAGACAGTGAAAGCTGCCAGCCTCAAAATTTCCAACCTCAAATGTCTCAGGACCCCCAAAACCCACCAGTAGAGGCTTTTCCTGTCAATTTGCAAATAACCAGGCAGTGTCCCCTAGCTTGGTATCCACTCCCTGCAGCAGAGCTTAAAGATTTGAGACAGGCTGTAAGGGAGGATGGAATTCATGCTCCTTGGACTAAATCCATACTACAGACATTTAATGCTAACCTGCATCCCCAAGATTGGAGAGATATCTGTAGGTCCACAGTCCCCAGTCCATTATTTGTACAATGGGAAGCCTTATTTAGAGATGAGTGCCTAATGGAAGCTAAGAGAAATGAAATTCATAATCAACAGCTAAGGCCTCAACCACGGCAGGATCCACCACCTGGATTTGTAAATTGGAATTATGACCAGCTTTTTGGCCAGGGTAACTTCTCCACAGGAATTCAGCAAGCTGCAATCCCTGCTGGCTGTATAGAGCAGATTCTCCTATGTGCCCTGCAAGCCTGGGATCGCTTAACACCATTGTCCAACGGGCCTGGAGAAACTTCTGCATTAACCTTTCTAAAGCAGAAGCCAACTGAGGCTCTTCCAGACTCTATACTAAGAGTGCAGGCCAGCTTAGATAGAAAAATAACAGACCCTGCAGCCAAAGCAATGCTTTTAAACAGCCTTTTCTGGGAAGGAATGACCCCTGAGCACAGACAAGCATGCCAGGGACTAAAGAATGAACATTATGACAAGTGGATTGTGGCCACCCATGACATTGGGACTGCCACGTACCAAGCCTCCTCCCTTGCCCAAGCCCTTGCAGTTGCAACTCAGTCCAACTCAAAATGATTTAAATGTGGAGAAACTGGACACTGGATGAAAAATTGCCCTCAAAATAACTCAGCTGCCACTAGACCCCCTAAAACCCTCTGCCCTCGGTGTAAAAGAGGCTTTCACTTTTGTACAATGGGAAGCCTTATTTAGAGATGAATACCTAATACAAGCTAAAAGAAATAAAACTCATAATCAGCAGCTAAGACCTCAACCAGGACAAGATCCACCACCTGGATTTATAAATTGAAATTATGACCAGCTTTTTGGCCAGGGTAATTTCTCCACAAGAATTCAGCAAGCTACAATTCCAGCTGGTTGTATAGAACAGATTAGCCTATGTGCCCTACAAGCCTGGGACCGCTTAACACCATTGTCCCATGGGCCTTGAGAGACTTCTGCATTAACCTTTCTAAAGCAAAAGCCAACTGAGACTCTTCCAGACTTTATACTAAGAGTGCAAGCAAGTTTAGATAGAAAAATAACAAATCCTGCAGCCAAAACAATGCTTTTAAACAGCCTTGTCTGGAAAGGAATGACCCCTGAGCACAGAAAAGCATGCCAGGGACTAAAGAATGAACATTATGTTAAGTGGATTGTGGCCACTGATGATATTGGGACTGCCACGTACCAGGCTTCCTCCCTTACCCAAGCCCTGATAGCCACAACTCAGAACAACTCAAAATGCTTTAAATGTGGAGAAACTGGACACTGGATAAAAAATTGCCCCCAAAATAACTCAGCTGCCACTCGACTCCCTAAAACCCTCTGTCCCCAATGTAAAAAAGGCTTTCACTGGAAAAAGCTGATTGGAGATCTAAAAATGACAGAGATGGCAATCCTTTGCCACCTTTAAACTCCATCAGGGGCAGCCCTCAGCCCCGCTAAAAAGAGGGAAGCCACAGACCTTATGGGTAACCAGTATTACAGAAAATGCCCATCCAAAATTAACCATAAAAATAGACAATAAACCTTTCAAATGCCTCCCTGATACTGGGGCTAATAGAACCATCTTAAAGCAATCTGAGGTTCCTCCACATTGGAAATTAATACCAAGACCCCAACTAATAGGAGTAGGGGGGCCTCCCAAGCATTCATCACTAAAAATTTCTATAAATGGAAGGACCCTGATGGAGAGGTTGGAACAATAAGACCCCTAATTACAGATCTTGCTACAAACCTCCTAGGATGAGATATCTTGGAGCATTCATCACTAAAAATTTCTAGTGGGTCTAAAGAAAAATGCCTTAAAATAACTGATCAGATGAGGTCCCTAAAACAACAGGACCCCCAATTCTAAGGGCCACTGTTGATTACCACACTCCTGCCTTGATTGGACCAACGCAGAGCCAGTCTGGGTGGAACAGTGGCCATTACCAAGGGAGAAATTACTCATTTTACAACAACTTGTAAAAGAACAGCTACAGCTGGGTCACATTAGGCCCTCCAGGAGCCCATGGAACACCCCAGTCTTTATAATAAAAAAGAAGACAGGGGCATAAAGACTGTTACAAGACCTTAGAGCCATAAATAAAACCATAAAAATATGGGGATCTCCCCAAAGAGGCCTACCCATGGTCTCTGCCATCCCTCTTAATACTCCCCTGTTAGTCCTAGATATAAAAGACTGCTTTTTCTCCATCCGTTTACACAAAAATAATTGCCAACATTTTGCCTCCTCAGTTCCAAAGATTAACAATTCTGGTCCAGCTGATCAATATAAATGGCAAGTTCTGCCACAAGGCATGGCAAATAGTCCTACGATATGCCAGGAGGCTGTTGCTAATGCATTGGCACCCCTATTAAAAAAGGGGCTGCATGTTTATCATTATATGGATAACCTTTTAGTCTGGCAAGATGAGGATTCCTCTTCAGAAGACCTAAAAGATACTATGATAAACAGTCTAGAGGCAAAAGGTTTTGTAATAACAACAAATAAAATACAATAAGTCCCCCCCATTATCTTCCTAGGGACTGAAATAACACCCACTGCTGTTAGGTCCCTCAAACCTGTCCTAGAAGTCCCCAAACCACTCACACTTAACTCACTTCAAAGTTTTTTAGGTAATATTAATTGGCTAAGGCCATGGCTTTCCATCCCCACAAGTCAATTACAGACACTCTTTAATCTCTTAAAGAGAGACAAAAACTCAGCCTCCAGACGGTATCTAAACCCAGATACAAAAAAGGCTCTCCAAGTAATTAATAGCCACTTCCAAAAGGCATCACTAGCCAGATATGACCCCAAGCTACCTGTCCAACTCTTAATATTTAATTCCTCCCCGACCATGGTAGGAGCAATTTATCAGCCTCATGGAGTACTAGAATGGCTTCACACGCCAGTAGGTGGCGCTCCTCACTTCCTTACAGAAGTGGACACCCTTGCCTCCATGGTCC
>NW_008359121.1:5458-17363 GCF_000622305.1 Nannospalax galili | reverse complement strand
ACCGCTAGAACTTTCCCTGCCAGCATAACAGATGCCCAAGACCTCCATCATTCCACTCATATTAATTTACAAGGGCTCCATTTCAGGTTTCCCCACATTCCCCTCAAGTAGCTTAAGCGTATTGTTAGAACCTGCTCTTCTTGTATATCATTAATACAAACTCCAGCTATACAACAAATGGGTGTCAACCCTCGAGGATTAAAATCTAATGCCCTTTGACAGATTGATGTAACTTATGTCCCTCAATTTGACAGACAAAAATATGTATTTGTAACTATAGACACCTACTCTCACTTTCTCTAGGCCACCGCCCAAACTAATAAAAGTTCTAAAAAACTGGTAAATCATATGCTTTCATCCTTTACCATTATGGGCCTCCCTGCACAATTAAAGACAGACAATGGCCCAGCGTTTACCAGCTCATCATTTAAAAATATTTGTAAAGCGTGAAAAATCACCCATCACACTGACATCCCTTACAACCCACAAAGACAAGCCATTGTGGAAAGGTCACATAAAACCTTAAAGAACCAATTAAAAAAACAGGCTCAAACAACATATTCTCCCAATATTCAATTAACATTAGCCTTGTTTACCCTTAATGTACTTAATGTATATAGAGGGACTGATGCTCCTCCCATCACCCGACACTGGGCTCAAACACACCCAGTACCACCCATCATGGTCAGATGGAGAGACCCCTTTGATGGACTCTGGAAAGGACCAGATCCATTGTTGACAACAGGGAGAGGATTTGCTTGTGTTTTCCCAGAGGACCATCCAAAGCCTATCTGGATTCCAGCTAGAAATGTCAGACACCTCCCCACACACGAGGAAAATGGTTCGCATGACCCTGACAGAAACAAAGAAAAGAAAGAGGCAGAGACGACATCCAAGGCCACCCAGGATCACGTGGAGAGAGATCCATGACCTAGTGGAGACTGCACACCACAGATGTCCCCCGGAGCTTCCTTCTCTGACATTCTCGTGGCTGTCTTTACCCTGCTTAGCACCAACTCTTCAGACAGCCCCCAGTCTCCCTAATACCATGTTCTAGAGATTTTAATTTTCAGAGAAAGAATCAGATTCATGGGACAATCGCTGGAGCATTGGAGCAATAGCAGAATTCTACTCAGTATTCTCTAGGTACCCCACAGCTAACTTTCATATCTCTCAACAGCTTACAGTTGCAGCCAAGTCTATGCTAATTTACAATGTCATTTTACAAAAAAAACAGAGGACCAGATACTGTATCCTGAAACAAGTTTAACTTTCTTCCCACCTACCCCAATGCCTGTTTCTTTTGTACATCCAGTAATAGATTTTTTCTGACAGCAGTACCAGCTACCACCCTTCTCTACCCAGAAACAAAAAAAAAAAAATTCACTGACTTTCATCTAAGTGAATTCAAACACCTGGCTAACTATTACATTTCAAGTGTGAGAAGCTTTTTCTCCTATACAGCTGCTAGCAGAGAGAAAACCTTCCTCCCCCCGCTGACAAAGACCAAACTTACACTCTATGCTAGAGGTGTTGCTATGGCGACAGACTACAACAAGCCATGACATCAGTGACTAACAGCCTAAAGTTTCTCCAACAACAAATAAACTCTCTCACCAAAACTGTACTTCACAATAAAAAAAACATTAGACTTAATAACTGTTAGACATAGGGACTATATAATATTGAAAAAAGTACTGTTTCTTTGTAATTAAATCAAATATTGTTAAAACCAATGGTAACACTCTCAAAACTTTGTAATCTATTTGGCTTAGCAATCCCTTGGCTCCTATCCCTTGTTGCCTTCTGATAATGCTGTGTATTGTGCTTGCTCACTGTTTTTTAAGATTTCTCTGCTGACAGTTACTGCCATTTGCTAATTTCACTACAGAAAACAAATCATGGTTAGTTATCAAACTTTAGATTCTCCCGAGATGAAATAAGTTAACCCTTAGGGCTGGCATGACACTTCTTCATGTTGGAGACCTCTGTTATGCAAAGTAGAAGCCCCTTCACAACCGGACAGCTCATGCAGCTCGGGATCATGTGCTGTGGGCTCCTTTCATAAGCAGGGTGTCTTCCTGGCATCTTTCCTGTCTCTCCTTTTGAAGTGTCTGCCACAAATGCCATAACATAAACATGGCCTTTGGCTCTGAAAGGTACCATGCCTTCCTGTAATTTCTCCAGGCAGACAGCAGTCTAGCAGTGTGGCAGAAATCCACTTTCATATGTAAATAGAATGCCTCACAAAGCATCTAACAGCCAAAGCTTTTGCCACTATGCCCATGGTATAAATGCCTTAGTCTTCTCTTAATGGTCAGAGATTTGGGCTGCAGAGATTTGGGCTGCAGAGAATTGGGCTGCAGAGAATTGGGACACAGAGAGCTGGGTCTCAGAGAATAAAGCTGAAGCACAGACTAAGCCAGTCTTGAGTCTGTGGCCCAATCTCTCTGGGGGGCAGCACTCCTTCGTTACCGACTCATGGACATTCTAGCTTTCGCTGTCTCTGTACTTCTCCCGTGGGGTTCAATGGCCAGTGGACCTCGCATCCTGAGAAAAAGTACACAGGTAGAATAGGGACAGGATTCGGCAGGACAACGCTTCTGCAGCAGAGAAGGACCAGAGACACGGGACCCGAGTCGCTAGAAAAAGCCTGCAGGGCACCCGCTGCCACGGCCAGAGACGCCTGTGGCCAGACCTGCCAGCGACTAGCCAGGTGTGGCAGGGGAGTGCCATTCTGGGAGTGCGCCCAGAGAGAGCGCGCACACCCCATATTCAGTCACACTCCTCATATTCAGTCACACTCCTAGTGTCCAATTAAGGGTAAGAGATAAGGAACCTGGACTCTCTTCTGGCATTCATGGCCTCCAGCCAGAACATTCTTAAAACTGGTGCTTTGAGGTCCCTGCCCTACCTTTATATATATATATGTGTGTGTGTGTGTGTGTGTGTGTGTGTGTGTGTGTGTGTGTGTGTATGAGTGTATTGACTGCATGTGAGTAAGTGTACTCATGTCATGCAATGCCTGAGGTCAGAAGGGAGCATTAGATCCCCTGGAACTGGAGGTACAGGTGCTTGTTAGCTGCCATGTGGGTGGTGGCAATTGAACCCCAGTCCTCTGCAAGAGCAGCCTCTGCTGAGCCATCTCTTCAGTCCCCATCTCTTCTTACCACTAATTCGCTTTTATAGTTCATTTTGTCTTAAGAATTTTATGCTTTTATCAAAAGTACATCTTCCTCCTTCCTATATACACTTGTATTATTTGACAATTTTGTACATATATATTGTTTACTCTCCCCTACCCTATTTCACTCTCACCCCTATTGACTTCCCTTCCTCCCTACCTGTCATATTCCTAGATTCCTGGTTTTTTGGTTTAATGACCATCTGTGTGATCATTGGGTTGGGACTGCCCATAGAGGCCCTCATTCATCCATGCTTGGCTATGGATGTGTCCATTCTTGTGCAGACCCAGTGCAGGAATCCACATTTGTTGAGTTCATGATTGCTATAGCTGTGGAATGAGCTTTGCAGCCCCCTTCTCCTTGTTGTCGATCTTTCTGCCCCATCTTGCTCAATGGTCCCTGAGCCTTGGAAGGAATGATCTGTCTTGTTTAGGGCTGAACACTCAACCATCATTTATTCCCAGCACTTTGTACAGCCGTAGTTCCTGCATTTTGCCAAAGTTCATTAAAGAGGCTTCTCTGATTAAGGCTGAGAGTAATTACTCTCTATAGGTGTAAGTGTGTATATTTAGAAGGTGTTCAATGCTATGTCAATTCAGCTAAACAGAATTAAGTTCCTCCTATAGGGCCTATGACAGAAGCACCTCTCCCCCCAACCACGGGATTTTAACAGTTTGACAGGGTTTACGTACCAGGTAAGGATTCTCTCCTGTGGAGAGAAACCTCAAAACTAATTGGACATTTGGTTTTCCCAAGTCATGTCAGCTATTGCACAAATGGACACATCTTGCCAGGCAAGTAGATCTCATCATTTATATGGTTCCTAGCTTGGAAGGTTGCTGATCCCTATTGTCACCCAGTAGCCTGCACTTCCACTATTTATTAGCCAGTAGAAAAGTGTTTTACAGAACTATATAATGTGCTGCCTAATGAAGGGAAAAAGGTAGACACTTTCTTCATTGTGTGAATATAATTCACACAAATTAAAATGATTCCAACTTCATTAGTGACATAGTATTAAAGGAAAGTAGCTTCACTGGCAAGTTACATTGCACATGAAAACAATCTCCCAATTTGTAATAATTTAAAAAGAACGTACACAAAGTGCAATTACGTAACTAAGACAAAAGCCTGGGGAGGGGAGCAACAAATTAGGGCCAGCAGGATGGCTTAGCAGGTTAAGGTGCTTAGCAAAGTCCGATGACCTGGAATCAATCCCCGGAACCCACACAGTAGGAGAGAACCGACTCCCACAGATTTTTCTCCAACATCCACATGTGGACTGGGGCATGGGCGCTCTCCCCTCCCCCCCAGATGTAAAAAGAAATCATTGAACTGGCTATGACAATTTAGATTGGAAAGTTAAGACTATTGCATTTTACATATTGTTTTCAGATTTGTTCAAAGGCATACTACCTTTATAACTTTGATATGTAACTATGGTACTTCTGGAATTTTCCAAATAACACTTTACATAAAGGGAAAAATTAAATGGGAGCAAATATTCAGACCATCTACAGTTAATAGAGCTCTAAAACTTTGAGAAATGGTTTCATGTAGCTGTGGTTAGCTTTTAACTCTTAATCCTGCCTCTACCTCCTGAGAGCTAGGATTCCAGGCATGCATCACCACACCTGGCTTTAACTGAGCATCTCTCACTTTCAACAAGTGCCATCACCAACTTTTTAGCTATAGCATCTCTTAAGTCTGTCAATCCTGCTTCTGCATCTGTACGTTTTGCCTCCATCAAAGACCCAGTCTTTGAAGGCAGATTGTCTTTTACATTTATGTATCTCCCAGAATGCCTCCACTCGAAGTATTTAATGAACTTTTGAGCTTACTTACTGAAAAATCATTGATGTCCTATTGAGCAATTGCAAAATATGGATAGCTCTTAGTTTTGCTCTCCCTTTAACTGAAGCTCTAAGCACCTTCCATTGTAACTATTTTTGATATATTTAAAATGCTTTACCCCCTTATCAATATCCCACCTGGATTATTTTCCCTCATTACATCAGAGAATACACTCCCAATTCCAGGAGTAACATTAAGTGCTTCTTTCCTCCTCAAAAGATGGAAGGCTGTTTCAGGCATGTAGTGTCTCCATTTGCATCTTCAGAGAGAATGTGAACTTTAGGTGCCACCATTTCGAGGCTCCCTGTCAATGCTTTCCCCCTCCCTCTGGAGTACTTTCGTTTCTCATTAACACTAGCTGGTCAATATCCCTGGCAGGTGGAAGAGCACTGCATTACCAAGGCATTTGTCAATACTGACCCAGCGCTGCTTTATTCACATATTATGTCCTCTTCCCAATGATTCTTCCTGCTTCTGTGTATCATGGACTGCACTTAGGTCTTTGTGTCCAATGAAGTAGAAATTCTCCTCAAAGGTTAAAAAAAGTTGTACCTTACTCCATTTAGCAGAGAACTTTGAACTTTCTCTGTTCAAATTATTCTTATACCAATTCCTCAAGCTTCATAGTCACATAATGTCACATAATAGCCAAGGAGAGAGTACCTCATATGAACAAGTGCAACATTCTCAGCGATTCTCATAGAAATGATCCCAGCATCTCACTGGCATAAAACCAAGCCCTGGCAAAGGAAACCCTGGTTGAGTTCTAGAGTCATGAGCCTAGGAGTACAGACAGCAAGGCCAGATATCTCGGAAAGATGTTTGAAGCAGAGTGGAACAGAAACTTGAATAAGCAAAGATGTTTGTGAAAAGAAATGGCAGCTATATTATTTATTACAAGCAACTAGCACATTTACAATTTATTAGTAAAGGGGCTAGAGATGGCTCAGCAGTTAAGAGCACTGGCTGCTCTTGCAGAGGACCTGGGTTCAATTCCCAGCACCCACATGGGAGTTCACAATCCTCCATAACTCCAATTCCAGGGGATCCATCGCCCTCTTCTCATCTCCACAGGCAGTGCAGGGCACAGGTGTACTTTCAATACACTCATACACATAAAAATAAAAACAGTATTTTAAAAAACAATTCTGGGCTCCAGTGTGTGTGGAGGGCGTGAGGCTACGGGAGGGTACCAGCGGGGATGGGGTATAAAGATGATTATTTGAGATGTTCTGTATGAAATACACACACACAAAAATCAATAATAAAGCAGGGTATGAAAGTAACAGACCTCTAACAGTGCCTTCAGTACAAGGGCTGCAGTCCTTGCATAAACATTTCTACAGCAGAAAATACTGTGATGAAACCAGAAATATCAATGGAGACTTAACCTTATGCAAAACCACACAAAGAAGTTTGTGTAACTACTTCACACATTTAAATGGTATAATTAAAATTAAAAATAAGTGTTCTGAGTTGAAAATCCCAGTAATAAGCTAGAGGAAATCCATTATCTCCATAGTTAATGAAATACAGAATTTCTTTGACCTGTTTTCATAGAAACCATTTAATTTTATACCAAAATTCTCAAATTCTAATCACTACAAATCCAATAGAAAGTAGGCTTTTTTTTTGCCGATTTATGAATCAGCTGTTTGCTAATTTAAGTATTTCCATCCAAAGTAGGAATATAATGAACTGAGCTCACGTTCGTGAACCCTCTTGGGAATTTGGTAATGCTAACTGTAGCATTTTGTCTACATAATTTTAAAAGTTCCTTTGATTTACTAGAGTCTGAAGGTTGGAAATAACTTTAATTACCTGTCATACAGATGCCCCAGGCAAGTTTACTACACAGATCTAAAGCAGCAACCCTATGGTGATGGGGGAAGGAGGAACCATGCAACCAGGCAAGGCGGTACATGCCTGTAATTCCAGCACTGAAGAGGCTAAGACAGGAGGACAGGCAGTGAGCTCCAGGCCAGCCTGTGCTAACAACACACTTACCTTCAGCCAATTCATTTTCAACAAAGATGCTAGAACACACAACAGGGAAGCCCAGCTTCTTACATGCTGGACAGACTTATACGTAAATCAACCCGGAACAGGTTAACATGTGAGACTGACACCTATGAGAGAGAGGGATCTATGTCTGCTCTGAGGAACATTTTCTGGCTATGACTTCAACATGTAAGAAACAAAAGCAAAACTAGACAAATGGAGATCATCAAATTAAAGTTTCTGTACAGCAAAAGAAAACAGGAGATAAAGAACCAGGAAAAGACATATATAAATTATAATTAGCAGATGAGTTAATGTCAAAACTACTGAATGAACTCAAACACATCAACAGCACAAAACAACTCAGCTAATGGCCATAAACTGGATATGGTGGAGCATGTCTGTAATTTGTAGCACTCAGTTCCAATCCAGCCTGGGTCACATAAACTCAATCTCAAAAAAATAAGGGGAAAGGGGTGGAGAGATGGCTCAGCAATTAAGAGCACTACTGCCTGCTCTTGGAGAAGACTCTGGTTCACTTTCTAGCACCCATATGACAGATAACCACCGTCTATAACTCCAGTTCCAGAGGATCCAATGTCCTCTTCTGGCTTTCACAGACATTACACAAGGGCACACTTAACATGCAGGTGGACAAAACACTCATGTACATAAAATAAAAATTTCTAAAGAGCAAAGACCCAATGACAGTTCCTCAAAAGCCATTTAAATGACCGATAAGTATACAAAGAAATGAAATGGGGCTGGAGAGATGATGGCTCAAGGGCTAAGACTGCTTGTGGTGAAGCCAAGTGTGATGGTGCACACCTAATTCCAGTACTTAGGGGGCATAGGCTGGTGGATCTTTGAGAGATCAAGGTCAACCTGGTCTAAAATCAAGTTCCAGGCTAGCTGGGGCTACAGGGAGACTGTCTTAAAAAAAAAACAAGAAAGAGTGCTTGCTGCTTTTCCAGAGAACACATGAGAGAGAGAGAGAGAGAGAGAGAGAGAGAGAGAGAGAGAGAGAGAGACAGATCCCGCTCAGCTGAGGACTCTTAATCATTTAATTTAAGTGAACACCATAGTGAGCTCCTCAGTGCTCTTAAGGAAAATCTTACAGTTCATGGCAATGTAATATATACCCACCATGGAAAATGATGTGAAGATTCTTCAACTGTAAGATGCAGCAATAGTACTACTGTGTACATACATACCCCCACCCCAAAGGATAAAAAGAAAATGAATCTACAATCATGCTTATTCGCAAAAACTAAAAGCTGACACTCAGGAGGCAGAGAGAGGTGGAACTCTGTGAGATCAAGGCCAGCCTGGTCTATATAGCAAGGTCCAGGCCAGCTGGGGCTATACAGGGAGACCCTATCTCATACATACAGAAAAAGCACTAAGATATGAATTCAACCTGAGTATTATTCAGCGGATTAAGAAAATGTAGTTTGGTACAAAATGAAATCCCATTCCACCATAAAAAATGAAACCTTCCATTTTTAACAGCATGAATGCACTTGTAAGTAACTATATTAAAATAAGCTAGACACAGAAAGACAAATACCACATAATCTCACTTTTTCAAATCTAAAAACACCTTGCTCTCCATGACCGGGGTGACATGAGGGTGATGATGGATTCACATTCAGTGAGGTGAAAGAACTAAGTTCAACAGAAGTAATGCCCACCACAGAAACAACAATGGTAATAGGTTGTACTCTTGAGAAATGAAGACTGTACATGTAATGGCAGTGTTCCCCCAAGACAGCAACTGAGAGTCATGACAGTAGGTAGACCAAACCATTTCTCAATGGATATATACCTCAAGATAAATAAAGACAATTTTATATCCATCAAAATAACTTTTGGAACACTCAAAAAAAATTTTTTTTCGGGGGGGTCTTTTTGAGAGAGGTTCTCCCTGTAGCCCCAGCTGCCCTGGAACTCAATGTAGACCAGGCTGGCCTTGAACTCACAGACATCCACCTGCCTCTGCCTCCGGAGTGCTGGGATTAAAGGTGTGTGCCACCACACCCGGCTTGAAACACTCAAATTTTTATAGGAGTGAAAAGGGGGGAGACCTTTGACAAAAGGTCTCACCTCTATAGCAGAGGCTGGCTTTGAACTCAAGGCAATACCAAGTGCTAGAAGCATGAGCCAGCTTGCTAAGGCTAGCAGTTAAGATTTCTTTTTAATTTCATGTGCTAAATGTATTGCCTGCATGTATGTTAGTGCACCTGCATGTGCAATGCCCTCAGAGGCCAGAGGACGATGACAGATCTTCTGGAACTGGACTTAAGGACGACTGTTAGCATCCATGTGGGTGCTGGGAATCCAACCTGGAGTCCTCAACAGCAGCCAGTGCTCTTAACCACTGAACCATCTCTTCAGGCCCCAATGGTAAGATTTTAACACCTGAATACACAGCATAATTTAACACCTAAGTCGATGGACTTTTAAGGAAAACCCTAACAAAGCTTGAAGAAAATGGCTAATTATCAATATAAATTGTCCATCATTTTAGAGATTTCCTTTTATCAATCATAAAAGCTTTTAGAACATTCAACATTTTGGAGGAACAGAAATGGGAAGAGCTTTGAAAAAAGATCTCATCTCCATAGAGGCTGGCTTTTAACTAACATAAATCCACAGGCTTTATTTTGACATAGGAAAACACAGGAAGTTTTTTTTTTTTTTTTTTTGGGGTTTTTTGGAAAAGGTTTTCCCTTTTTTTTGCTTTTTGGACAAGGTCTCCCTGCAGCCCCAGTTCACCTGGAACTCACTATGTAGACCAGGCTGTCCTCGAACTCACAGAGATTCGCCTGCCTCTGCCTCCCAAGTGCTGGGATTAAAGGCACAGTGTTCCATGTCCAGCAGAAGACATTTTAAATGCCCATACAAAGGCAGTGAAATTATACTTTTAAATGCTCTTAAAACCTGAAGCTCCTGTGTCCTCTGCAGGCCAGCACATATAAATAAAACACAAAATTGTGTATTGCTTTATATACAGACTGTGAATATGCGACTTCCAAATAAGACATTAAAATACAAAAAATTCTATAAGGTTTTTCTTGATTGTATGTTAGAGGCTTGTGAAGATGAGAAACTGTCAGTCAAGTCTATTTAAGAAAACAAAAAATTGAGGCTGGAGAGCTATCTCAGCAGTTAAACGCTGGCTGCTCTTGTAGAGAACCTGGGTTAGATGCCCAGCACCCACAGTGGCTAACAACCATCCATAACTCCACTTCCAGGGGATCTGAAGCCATCTTCTAATCTCCATGGGTGCTGCATGATACAGGTAGACTTAACATACATGCAGGCAGTAACACTCATATACATTTAAAAAGAGGAAAAAAAATTGTACAGAGAAATTCAAGTGCAGGAGTTGAAAACAACACCCTAAAATACAAATGCAATACATTATTAGATGCATAAATAATAAAACTAAATTACCAACATAATCTGACTACATGAGACTTTATATTAGCAAGTATTCTTTTGTTTACTGATCTATAAAACTAGCAATCAGACAAGGAAATACAACAGGGTAAGTGTCAATCTTTACCAATTTATTTTATACAAAACAGTAGCAATGTAGAATGTGGGAATTATCTTCTGCTGCCACACACGCAGGTTGTGAACATTCCAAGCCAATGTACACTGTTAAAAGGGAAGGCTAACAATAGCATCAACCATGCTACTGAACAGAGGAACTTTTTATTTAAAAAGATTAAAAACTAGATAGCAATGTCTTCTTAATATTGCTCTCATCATTGAAGACTAAAATAAGTGACTTTATAAGTTTTTTTTATAAAAAAAAAAGAGGGAAAAGGAGAAACGAAGAGGCTGCTACAACACTGCCATAGAGTCAAACCATCATACTTCAATATTTGCATACTTTATAGCAGCATTATTTTTACTGAGCTGTGTGCAACTACATGTAGAGACACATCAAAGCAAAGTGACATGGCAGTTATTGATCAAGATCCAAAAGAAAACCAAACAATAACTAAGATGAACATACTGAAAAATGAACATTTATGGAGAATGAATCAATATCTACATTCCTGGACTGTTCCATTCTGCCTCAACGAAAAGCGTCAACTGTCAACTGTGCATTTTTGGCGGATTTGAGTTTTTCCAGTTCTTATTATACTGCATGCTTGGAACAAAGAGAGTGATAATAAATCCTTCTACACAGCTGAAAATAAATTTACTACTTGTAAACACACACACAAAAAAATACAGTATTTTTATTTTCAATCAGTGCTTCCAAAAGCACATTATCTTCAATAACAACCCCTTTCTCCTCGGTCTCTGTCCCGATCACATATCCTCTCTCTCTCTCTTTCTTGATCACGACCTCTGTCTCGCTCCCTGTCTCTTCTGTTATCTCTTGGACGGTCTCGCTCTCATTCCTGATCTCTTTCCCTGGGCCTACTTCTCCGACCACTGACAACAGCTTGTGTGCGGTAAAAGCACATTATCTTCAATAACAACCCCTTTCTCCTCGGTCTCTGTCCCGATCACATATCCTCTCTCTCTCTCTTTCTTGATCACGACCTCTGTCTCGCTCCCTGTCTCTTCTGTTATCTCTTGGACGGTCTCGCTCTCATTCCTGATCTCTTTCCCTGGGCCTACTTCTCCGACCACTGACAACAGCTTGTGTGCGGTGAAGAAAATCATCTACCCTCATATCATAATCATGCTAGGAAAAGGGAGGAAAATGGATTAGGATAGCAAAATTTTGAATGAGTTTTTACAGTTGTCTAATAAAGAAAAAGAAATCAGAAAATGCAAACATCAATTCATTAAACATAATTTTGACACTGATCAGTACCAACTGGACATCTACATCT
>NW_008359121.1:4263-4533 GCF_000622305.1 Nannospalax galili | reverse complement strand
TATCTTAGACACTATTTCAAAATATCACATCAGTATTTTTTCATATAGCTCATTATTAGCATTTATAAAAGCCTTTACTTACTGTCATAACAAATTTCAGCAACTAAAATTTCATTATACATAGGTTATATACTGTGAAAAAAATAAATCTTGTCACTTTCCAACTTACCAATAAAGACACTAATATGAATTAATTTCATGGACTCCTTTATGAGAATAAAAAATAAATCTATAAAAATGTCTCAAAGATAGGCTAGGAATTAACTGTTC
>NW_008359121.1:882-978 GCF_000622305.1 Nannospalax galili | reverse complement strand
AAAAATGACTAGTTCTTTAACAATTAAGTTTCCCAAATAAAGTCACCATTCAGGTGAAAGCAGGGGAAAAACCATACCAACATTATGTCATAGATA
>NW_008359121.1:0-666 GCF_000622305.1 Nannospalax galili | reverse complement strand
AATAACATCAATAATTAGAGAATTTTTCCAGAGACAATGCCTTATAATAAAATGGCTTTTATAAACTGTCATGTAATAGATCATGAGTTTTAACAGAGTTCATAAAACTAGTTCAAATTTAACTCTAAAGGATGTTATTTATCTGCAGAGGACTGCTCTTTACTGTCTTTCATTAATCTTGATGACTAATATAACAACAAATCATAAAATATATTTCAATTTACTTAGCATTTAATAAGAGCTAAACAAAATAAAAACAAAAAGTCCAAAATACTTAGGAAACATCTTTTTACCATTATTATCAGATACATAGTATGCAATAACCTGGCATCTGTAGTTTTTCAGCTATTTCTCTGAATACTGAGTGCTTTCATTAACTGTTTCAGCACAAGTCACTCTAACTTCAACATTAAACCCAGCTAAATCAATCCCCATTCCCACCCAACAGAGTAAGAACAGTTGCATCTACAATAAATAACACTAAGAAAATTAAAAGCTGGTTTAAAAAATAAACATACCGCTTTCTTGTAGTTTGGGGAGTGCATTTACGACCGGTATAAAACATGATAGTAACAGTTCATACAGTAGTCCAACTATTGACTTTAAGCTCCATTTATACATAAATGGAGGCCCTGGCAGGCTTGAGAGAAGGTGTAGTGGTGTAAT
>NW_008359120.1:0-206 GCF_000622305.1 Nannospalax galili | reverse complement strand
CTGCCCCGTCTGACATCCAGATGGTCGTGTCACCTGCCCCCTCTGACATGCCCCTTCTGCCATAAAGATGGTCGTGTCACATACCACCTCTTACGTGCAGATGGTCTTGTCTCCTCCCCCCTCTGACCTTCCAGATGGTCGTGTCACCTGGCCCCTCAGACGTTAAGATGGTCGTGTCACCTGCACCATCTGACAAGCAGATGGCC
>NW_008359119.1:0-782 GCF_000622305.1 Nannospalax galili | reverse complement strand
TTCAACTTGATTTCTCTTTTGTTTCCTGGGCCACAGTAGCTGAATGGTGTTCACCATGCCCATTTTCAATTACAGCCTGCAAGTCCGTGCTTTGGAATGCATAATTTACTCAACACTAATCAACTAATTAACCTTTAACCACTGCCCCTGCCCCTGGCCCCCATCCTTTCGTCCTTTCCTCCTTTCATCTCCGGGTCTCCTCCTCCCTCTCCCTTCCCTCCCCTAATTTCCCTCTTCGCTCCCTTTCCATCTCCTTCTCTATTTCCCTTGTTCCCTCCCATTGTAAACTCAAAATGCCTACATGTGACTTTTAAAATGTATGCCGTTAAGCAGTGAGTCACAGTAAGATATCAGAACACATGAAAATGAGACTATGTGTTTCATTTACAACCAAATGGGTTCAGATTCCCTGAAAGTGCAAGTAGGATTCCACTTTGGATTTCCATGTCAAAATCTCTATTTGACCAGTGAATGGAGAGGTGACCTGCTTTGTTACTTATTTACATTTGTCAAATTCCCTAGTGACTGATAGTCATCCATTTATTTAGCATATATCAATTGAAATCTCACCGTGCATTAATCGTAACATCCCTCTGTCACGTAGCAGAGTGGCCAGGGTGTTCAGTAATGAGGAAGACCAGGACAGGTGCAATATCAGCAGAACAGCTGCTATCTGGAAGCAGCACTGCACCAAAATCCATCATAACCAGTCTAGTAGTGTTGTGCACTTAGAAGGAGGGAGCCACTTGATTGAGCTTTGTCACAGTAGACTTGGAGCCATG
>NW_008359118.1:12143-12628 GCF_000622305.1 Nannospalax galili | reverse complement strand
GATAAAAATAATTCAGCAATATCTATATTTTACTAAGGAAATGGACAATACCACAATGACTCCTTCTAGAGTTCAATTTTCAATTCTAATCATTAAAAAAAAGTTTTTTGGTCTTTTTGAGACAGGGTCTCCCTGTAGCCCCAGCTGAACAGGAACTCGTTATGTAGACCAGGTTGGCCTTGAACGAGATCTGCCTGCCTCTGCCTCTCAATTGCTGGGATTAAAGGTGTGTGCCACCATTACCAGCAAAAAAAAATTTTTTTTTAAATCCTAAAGCAAATTTCTTTATTTTATCTTTTTTTTTCAGTTTTTAAAAAAATTATTTAATAATCACACAATCAGAAGAAGCACTTCATTACAACACCATTCACATATTCAATAACAATTTCCAGAGCTAAGATGCAACTCCTTCAAAATTGGCTGTAAATTTTTAGGTTTACAGTTGAATTATTACAGTTATACAATATTGTACTCATTATAAACCC
>NW_008359118.1:8609-10978 GCF_000622305.1 Nannospalax galili | reverse complement strand
CTGCCTCTGCTTTTCAATTGCTGGTATTAAAGGTGTGTGCCACCATGCCCAGCTGAACGTTTTTAAAAAGGCAGTTGGTTAAGCCTTTAAGACCTAAAAAGTTCCAGTTTCCTAACAGGTTTGATCTCTTGTTTCTATCAATGTTATTAATATTTGTTATGTAAATGAAGACATTCTTGTTATATGAAAGTTTGAAGAATAATGTATTATTATGTAATTTCTTCTATAATACATTTCATTTATTTTTCAAACTAAGTCTGGTATGATGCTAATATAGTAAAAGAGATGAAATCATTATCCATGGATAGGAACTACTAGAGTTAGAGCTAACCACTCCATGAGTATATAGCTATAAGGTCTAACTGATTGAAAGAAAACCAAAGAAAAGAGTAGATTTGTTTAAATATTCCAAATAGAAATAAAATCTTTGGCAGAGTAAAGATGACTGTAAGTACAGGGGGAATCTAGTTAATCTCATTTTTATTTTAATGTTTGTTGCCTCAATCTGTTACATTTACTCCATTAGGCCAAGCAGTGCTCTTGGTTATTTTAAGCATAATCATCCTATTATATGTGACATACAAATGTTATATCAGATACAGGGGACAAAAGAAAAACAAAGATCCAGATTATGATGTACCAGATCTCACCAAATAAAATACTAAGAATGTCATCAGATAGCACATAAGATCTTTAGTAGAACACCCTGCTCCCTTTACTATGAGCAGCCTACTGAATACATCCACCAATATATTTTCAAATTGTCTTGATTTATGACTTTTCTTTGTCCTGTTACTATAAAAATGTAACACACTGGAACATGGAATTTTGTATAGCCTGAATCTGTGTTTTTGGGTCATGGTCACTCTTATTTGGCTCCAGAGTAAACTATCTCTTATCCCATTTAAGGTGAGAGTTATGCTTTTGCAAAGACTCTAGTGAGCATCTTAAGACATCAATACCTGCTCTGACAGGTCAAGCAAATTCTACTTGGATGCCAATCTCCCTGGAGTTGGGCAGAATGTGTTCAAGGACAGGCTAGGAAGAGGTGTGCATCTCCATCACTACAGCTTCTCTTCACTTAGGACTCACAGGTAGTCCTGACCAATCAGGGCTTTCCTGCCATGCTGCCGAATCAGAATCAAACACTGGTTGTGGGAGGTGGGCCTTAATCCAGCCGCCATGTTGTGGTTTCTGCCCCGTAGTTTGGCTTAGTAGATGAAGAACGCGCAGGGAGTGCTGCGCTGGGAGCCGAGAGGAGGAGAGCGCGGGCAAAGCCGGAAGACCAGCATGGTGAGCGTGGGGCGGGAAGTGTCCTTATGGGAGCTTCCAGAGCGGGCTATGATGGGTCCTCCCCGGGCGGGGGCGGCAGCCGGACTGGCGTCCCGTGCGTTCCGGAGACCTGGTTCCCGGCGTGGCCGCCGGTGGCATTTCCTGCTGCAGCTGCTTCTGCGCCTGGGCACTGAGAGGGAGGCTCCATCTGCTCAGGCAACTTCAGTGTCCGGACTGTCCAGAGCGCGGGATCCTGCTTTTGTGCTTTGTGGACATAGGGGAAGTGAAAAGTAGACTCTGAAAGTTGTTAGATTTTGAGGAGCAGAGAAAGGAAAACGTTTACATAAAGAACCAAAACCAGATCTTTCAGCAGCTATTTCAGCGAGGTGGCACAAGATGAAAGATTGTTCTAGATTTTGTGTTCCTGGAAATAAACAGCATACACAGCTGTGGAGTCTGAGTGAAGGAATGTGAGTGAAGGTGTCCTTGGGCTGTTTTCCTAGATCTGCTTGCTTGAGCACGACAAAGAAGCTGTTTTAGCTTGGTGTGGCTAGCTGGTAACAGGGAAGCAGGACCAGCAGAGAACATCTTGGCAGGAAGCATGAGTTGTTTGGCTTTTCAGCATCTGTGCCACTCTATCAGAAGTCAAGGGAACACTGGGAATGGAAAGGAAAAGGGCTTGCAGCTGGCTAGGAGATAGGCAAGCTGACTGGGGAAGAGGAATAATGGAGTGGGGAAAGAGAGCAGCCAGCCTAGGCAAGTTCCATGACCCCTATGAACCCCTCCCCGAGGAACAGGTGCAGACACCTTTTCTGTTTACTCTAGTAAGTTCATCTAATATGCATGTTGACAACTCTCTTCATATTCTTCAGTCTAATATAACACTGAATTTTGTGTAAAAAAAATTCTTAAAAATAAGCCTCCAATAGGTGACCTGTCTATTGAAGAAAGTGGGATATTAAAGACTCCCACTATCACTGAGTTGGTGTCAATCTCGGTTTTATAGTCCTGGACTACTGATTTTATGAAATTGGGTGCTGCAGAGTTTGGTGCATATATGTTCATGATTGTAATATCTTCTTGGTCAATTGTTCCTT
>NW_008359118.1:5014-8521 GCF_000622305.1 Nannospalax galili | reverse complement strand
TTAGATTTTTTTTTTCCCATTCTCTATCCTTAAAATAGTGTCTTGAAGGTGGGATGTGTTTCTTGAAAATCACAAAAGATGGGTTTTCTCTTCTGATCCATTGCATCAGCCTGTGTCTTTTGACAGGGGAGTTGAGGTCATTGATATATAGTGTTATTATTGAAATGTGCATACTGTATGCTGCCATTTTAATTTCTTTGTGTCTATGGCCCTATTTTGTGTTTTCATTGCTATACTTTTCTTTATTTCCTTCCTGTAGCCTCTTGGGCATAGTTATTCTTTCTTCTGTCCTTTGTATTGCTTCAAGTCTTCTCTGTAGTGCTGGTTTGGAAGACATGAATTCTTTCAGTCTATTTGTGTCATGGAAACAAATTAATAGATATCCTTTGACATTAATAGATAATTATGCTTGATAAAATATTCAGTGTTGGCATCCATGATTGTTTAGAACTGGGAATACTTTATTCCAGGCTCTTCTGGCTTTCATTGTTTGCATTAAAAAGTCAGCTATAATTCTGATGGATTTTCCTTTATATGAAACTTGTTTTTCTCTAGCAGCTTTCAATACCCTCTCTTTGTTCTGTACATTTCATGTTTTCACTATGATATGCTGTGGGGACTTTCTGTTTTGATCATGTCTTAATGGTATTTCCTGTTTCTTCTATCTCTCTAGGTATATCTTTCCTTAATTTAGGAAAATTTTCTTCTATAATCCTATTGAAGATCTGCTTGATGCCATTGAGATTCTTCTCCTTTCTGTATGCCTATAATACATAGATTTGGTTATTCCATGTTGTCCCACATTTCCTGAATATTCCATTCCTGTTTTATTTTGAATTTTCTATAGTCTTTGCTTAAGGAGTCCAGATGTTCAATTTTATCCTTCAGTCTTGACACTCTGTTTTCCATTTCATTCGTTTTGCTTGTGAGACTTTCTCCTGTTTTTCCTAACTTGTTTATTGAATTTTTCAGTCCTGTGTTCATTTCCATTTGATTTTTCTTCACTATTTCTATCTCTTCAGTGAATTTGCTTTTCAAGTTCTGAATTGTTTTTGATATTTAATTAAGCCACATATTTGTATATTCTTGGGCTTCCATCAAAAGTTTATGCCTTTCCTCCTTGAGTTGTTGTCTGTGTTTTCTGGAACTTCTTTGATCATGTTTATAATTGTTGTTTTAAATTTTGTGCCCTGGAGTTTTAGAGGGTGGTTCTCAATGAAGTGCACTTCTGTAGGATTTGTAGGTTTTGTTGGGAACATATTTTCCTGGATTTTCATATTGTGTTTTTGCATTGCCATCTGGACATATGCCATTTGGTTGTTCATTGTTGGTTATGTGTTCAACAGGAACTTCGACTCTGCTTTGTTTAATTTTGGTTCTGTTAATTTTGTTTACGTAGCTTAGTTTCTTTTTGTTTAGGAGTGGAAGACAAATTGGTGGGTATTTCAAGTTCTTGCTGTGTAGTAGACTGGTCAGAGTCCTGAGTGAGCAGGTCTGTCTGCCTGATTGGAACACTGAGAAGTTGGTCATGAGGGGATTGCCAGGGGACAACATAGGGATCTGTGGTATGGTGTTTAGTTAGTCAGGTTTGGGAAGCTAGGCCTGGGACCTGAGATGAAGGATTTGGAGCCCGCCTATGACAGAGGCCAGCAAAGGAAGGGTGGATGAGGGAAATGGGGTAGGGAGGCAGTGAGCTGGATCTCACTTACCAGAATCCTGTCTGAGCAGGTCTGTCTGCCTGATCAGGAAGCTGGGAATTTGGTGGTGAGGGGACTGCCTGGGTGAGGACTTAGGGATCTATGGTAAGGTGTTTAGTTAATCAGGTTTGGGAAGCTAGTCCTGGGACTTGAGGTGAAGGAATTGGAGCCCACCTGTGAGAGAGGCCAGCGGGGGACAGGGGTTGGATGAAAGAAATGGTGTAGCTAGTCCTCCTGAGGTGAAGAAATTGGAGCCCACCTGTGAGAGCAGCCTGCAGGAGGGTGGGGGTAGTTGAGAGAAACCGGGTAGAGAGGCAGTGAGCTGGAATTGACTTACCAGAGTCCTGGCTGAGCAGGTTTGTCTGCCTGATCTGGAGTCTGGGAATTTGGCAGTGAGGGGACTGCCTGTGTGAGGACTTAGGGATCTATGGTAGGGTGTTTAATCTCATTTTGGAAGCCAGTCCTATTGTGCCATTTTCTATGTAATGTTCTTCCTCAGTCCTCTAGATCTGATCATGGTCCCAAAGCACGGTCTCATAATCTTCCCATAAACTTTTTTCCTGAAGGGAATTCTGTCAGCCGTCCTTTTCCTGACTGAACGCTGTTGCTTTACCATCTCTTTTTTGTTATATTTAACCCAGACAGTGGCTTTTGAGTGTGACAGTAGTAATCAGGCAGTTAAGCCACCCAGACCCAGTACGGAGACCCGCAATATTGTCAGCATTGTCCTGAGAGGAGGTAGGCTGGCTTTGTAACTGGATTAAAGATGTGGTTTGTAACTTTAGGAAAGTTTACCCTGGATCCAAGAATAGTTTGAGGTTACTCTGGAGTATCAGGGACAGGATGAAGTCCCTGAAGTGGGTATTGGTGTTCTTAGGACATAGAGTAGACAAAAGAAATACCATATCAAGATTAAATTTACATGATAGATCCCAGACAGGTGAACTTCTATGGGAGGCCAGATGAACCCATGTTGTAAACGGGTTAGAGTGATCGTCAAGGTAATAGGCAAGTTTAGTCATGAGACAGTCAAGAGATTGGGAGAGACAAAAAACCAAAATATGGATAGAGCAACAGAAACAGCTTTAGTGAAGTAAGGAAACAGCTGTGTTTTGGAAATGGAGGTGTTCTGGAGTCCACTGAATAGGCCCTGGGTCTGGAGTCTTATACAGTTACTGGATGCTCCCTTTCCTTTTCTCCTTATTCATCCTGCTTGGATGTCCACCCCCAGTGGGCTCCTCTTTCCTGCCTCTCTCTACAGCAGGTCTCATGGGAACAACTTGTTGCCATCTTAAGAAACCTGCTCTGACTTTCCCAATCTGCCTGTGTCGCTTCTCACTCTCCCTCAATAGAAATGGACCTTGTAGCTTGATTGCAATGAGAGATTTGAACTTGACTTGATAATGCCAGGTCCAAATGGCTTCGAGTGGTCTTTTTTCCTGCAGGAGGCTTTTAAGATTGCCCAGATCCCCTGAGTTAATGTGAAAGAATGATCCCAAAAAGCTGAGGTTAGGCTTGGGCCTGTGCTTGTCCTGGGACTTATTATGGGCTTGACAGTTTGTCTCAGTGACAGCAGTGATGACGAGCCTGTAAGGAAGGGGTTTATTTATGGTCAGAGAGCTAAAACGGCAGGAGAGGTGGGTGCCTAGGTTGGGAGGTCCAGAGACTGTCATCCCTATGGTCTAACCTAATGGATCTTCCTCTGCTCCTGTCATGGCCTGCTTTCTAATTGCTGAGCTATGTAAACAGCTAGCCATGCTTCCTCACCCAGGTGGGCTGTATCCTGTGTAACAATATAAGTCAAAATATA
>NW_008359118.1:3789-4262 GCF_000622305.1 Nannospalax galili | reverse complement strand
CGGCTAGATGAGGAACAACTGACCTTCCTAAAACAAAAACCTCTAGATAGGCTGACTAGATTCACCAGGTGGACAAGTAGTGGGGAACAGCTGGGGGTGCCAACAACACAGTGGACAGTTACAGGGATAACAGAGTATAAGGGCTCTAGTGGGGAGAGGGAGACTATTGGAGGGTTCTATCTGGGAAGTGGGTATATAGTTAAATAAGATGCTTTGGGATGTTCTGTGATATGTACACACATACACATCAACAAATTACAAAAAAATTATATTTGAGGAGGAAGCATAAAAATTTATGTCATGCCAATTAGTAGAAGTGATAAACATTACCAATGAAATCTACCAGATGGCTTTATAGACATAGACAAGTGCCAAAGATCTGAGTGCAACTGATTATGACTTGTAATAATCAGATACATACAGATTAGAGACACATGCACCAACATCTCAGTGTTATTAGCAAAAACAATGAG
>NW_008359118.1:2566-3401 GCF_000622305.1 Nannospalax galili | reverse complement strand
TTTTATGTGTATGCGTGTATTGCCTGCATGTAGGTAAGTGCACCCATGTCATGCAGTGCCCACGGAGGTCAGAAGAGGGCATTGGATACCCTAGAACTGGAGTTACGGACAGTTGTTTGCTGCCATGTGGGTGCTCGATCTGAACCTGGGTCTTCTGCAAGAATAGTCAGTGTTCTTAACCACTGAACCATCTCTCCAGTGCCCCAGAATTTCATTCTTTTGCAATCAAATGGTTTTTTGGTCATATGCAGAAGCGCACCCTTCCTCCAGTCCCTCTACACTACTCCCTATCAGATTTCTTGTCCTCCATATCTCTATCCTTTATTTATTCATTTAATTTTTGTGTTTCTTTTATAATAGGTAACAATTTACTTTAATTATACATCATCAATAAATTTTTTTTTCTTTTTGAGACAGGTTCTCCTCGTAGCCCCAGCTGTCCTGGAACTAACTATGTAGACCAGGCTGGCCATGATAGCACAGAGATCCTCCTGCCTCGGCCTCCCAAGTGCTGGGACTACAGGCATGTGCCACCATACCCGGCAAAAAAATTTCTATACAGTATATTTTGATCATATTTAGACACCCTCCCCTATGTTCACCTTCCCCTTACCTCTCTGGGCTTGATTTTGTCAACTCTAGTATACATGTTTTTTCATAGTTTAAAGGCATTTCAGAGATGGCTCAGCGGTTAAGAGCATTGACTGCTCTTGCAGAGAAACCGGGTTCAATTCCCAGCACCCACATGGTGGCTAGGAACCATCCTTAACTCCAGTTCCAGGGGAATCTGAAGCCCTCTTCTGACTGCCATGGCATTGCATAACATGGGTGCAAT
>NW_008359118.1:0-933 GCF_000622305.1 Nannospalax galili | reverse complement strand
TCTCCCTGTAGATCCAGCTGTCTGGGAACTCACTATATAGACCAGGCTGGCCTTGAACTCACAGAGATCTGCCTGCCTCTGCCTCCTGAGTGCTGGGATTAAAGGCATACACCACCGTACTTTTAAATATTTCTCAGCCATTTGTGTTTCATCTTTGGGAACTCTCTGATCAATTCTTTACCCCAATTTTTAATTGGGTTGTTGGTTTTTAGGTGTGTAGTTTTTTGTTTGTTTGTTGTTTAGTTCTTTATATGTTCTAGATATTAACCCTGTGTCAGACACTCAGCTGATAAAGCTTCTTTTTCCCATTTTGGAGGTTGCTTCTTCACTCAAATGATGTTGTCTTTTGCTGTACAGAAGACTTTTTGTTTCATGAGATCCCATTTGTCAATTGTATACTTAATATCTGTGCAGTAGAAGCCTTGTTCAAAAAGTCCTTTCCTGTGTCTCATAGTTCTCTGTATTCCCTGCTTTCTGCTTTAGAATATTCTGTGTATCAGGTCTCATGTTGATGTCCTTGATCCATTTGGAGTTAGGTGTGTACATGGTGCAAGATGGGGATCTAGTTTCATTTTTCTGTATGTAGCAATCTAGTTTGACTAGCACCAGTTCTTGAACATGCTGTCTTTCCTTTGGTGTGTTTTTTGGGTCCCTTTGTTAAAAATCAAGTTGTTGTAACTATGTGGACTCAAACCTGGGTCCTCACTTCTATTCCATTGATCAGTATGTCTGTTTTTATGCAAGTGCCATCTGTTTTTATTGCTATAGCTTTGTGGTATTATTTGAGATTAGGTATGATAATGTCTTTAAGAGTTCTTTTATTGTGAAGAATTATTTTGGCTATCCTGGGGTTCTTTTGTGCTTCCCAAAGAAATTTGAGATTTTTTTTTCTCTATTTCTGTGATGAATTTGTTGTAATGATATAGGGATTCA
>NW_008359117.1:0-330 GCF_000622305.1 Nannospalax galili | reverse complement strand
CTTTTAAGGTTCTAGTGTCAAGCCAATGTTTGATTAAAGTTTTGCTGGGGACCAATGAATTTATCGAGTTTACTTACAGATATAACTAAGGGGTTTCTGAGGTGTATGTATGACCTGAGGGTATGCACACTGGAAAGCCTTTACCCAGCACGGGTCATGCCTTCTCTTTGTAGCCTTCCCCAGATTGTATACTTTAGCCCTCCCCAAATCCAGGAGGCCATGTGTGATTAGGGCCAAATTACAAACAGTTGGCTGGAAAGAGTGGCTGGATAATGCAGTGAGGTCCAATGAACCTGCTTGGCCCTCCTTTAATGAATGAGCACAACTGTC
>NW_008359116.1:0-224 GCF_000622305.1 Nannospalax galili | reverse complement strand
TCCCCAATTAAGGTGCCCCCATTTTCCCCTTTCTTCCTTAATAATACCCTTATCCTATGGTCCTACCTCTTTTGAGCACCTTTCCTTTTATCCCCTAGGTTCCTTGTATACCCTTCCCTCCCCCCTCCCTTAAATCAACCCAATTTTTATCCATATCTCCCTTATTAACACCAGTTTCCTACTGTCCTTCTCTTTCAGGTTCTTTCTTTTCCTTTACCTCCCTG
>NW_008359115.1:0-969 GCF_000622305.1 Nannospalax galili | reverse complement strand
TTGTGTGAGTGTGTGTGTGCATGTGTGTGTGCGCGTGTGCGTGTGTGTGCACGTGTGTGTGCGCGTGTGAGTGTGTGTGCGCGCGTGTGTGTGCGCGTGTGTGTGTGTGCGTGCGTGTGTGTGCGTGTGTGCGTGTGTGTGCGTGCGTGTGTGTGCGTGTGTGTGCATGCGTGTGCGCGCGTGTGTGTGCGTGTATGTGTGCATGCGTGTGTGTGTGCGTATGTGTGTGTGTGTGTGTGTGCGCATGTGCGTGTATGTGTGCGCGCGTCTGTGTGTGCGTGTGTGTGCGTGCACGTGTGTGTGCGTGCGTGTGTGCGTGTGTGTGAGTGTATGTATGTGTGTGCACATGTGTGTGCGCGCATGTGTGTGTGTGCGTGCGTGTGTGCGTGTGCACGCGTGCGTGTGTGCGTGTGCGTGTGTGTGCATGTGTGTGTGCGTGTGTTTGCGTGTGTGTGCGCATGTATGTGTGTGTGTGCGTGTGTGCGTGTGTGTGCATGTGTGCGCGTGTGTGAGTGTGTGTGCGTGTGTGTGTGTGCGCGTGCGTGTGTGTGCGCTTGTGGGTGCGTGCGTGTGTGTGCGTGTGTGTGTGCGTTTGTGCGTGTGTGCGCGCGTGTCTGCGCGTGTGTGTGCGTGCGTGCGTGTGTGTGTACGTGTGTGCGTGCATGTGTGTGCGCGCGTGCGTGCGCGCTTGTGTGTGCGTGTGTGTGTGCGCACGTGTGTGTGTGTGCGCACATGTGTGTGGTGTGTGTGCGCGTCTGTGTGCGTGTGTGTGCGCGCGTGTGTGTGGTGTGTGTGCGTGCGTGTGTGTGGTGTGTGTGTGCGTGCGTGTGTGTGTGCATGTGTGTGCGTGTGTGTGCGCACGTGTGTGGTGTGAGTGTGCGCGCGCGTGTGTGCACGCGTGTGTGTGCGTGTGTGTGCGCGCGCGTGTGTGTGTGTGTGTGGTGTGTGTGCATGTGTGTGTGCGTGCGT
>NW_008359114.1:0-264 GCF_000622305.1 Nannospalax galili | reverse complement strand
CAGAACTTGCTACTTAGATGGTACTGCTGAAGACACCACACACATTTTGGTCACAAGGACATGAGAAATTAAATAGGCACTAACAAGAAATTTCCTCCCAGGTGACTTTCAAAGTAGTGGAGAGTGCTATGCAGGCTGCATGCAGGAAAATGGATGACAATCGCTCTCCTGCCCCCAGGCCTCTCTTGGGATAAGTCTATCATGCAGCCTTCTGTGCCTTGACTCCCCCAGCCGCGTTCACCCTTCCATCTCCCCCACTGTTCT
>NW_008359113.1:0-337 GCF_000622305.1 Nannospalax galili | reverse complement strand
TATTGAATAGGTTAATGCTGTTGTAATGAAATGCTTCTAATTAAAAAAAATGCTTTTTAGGGTTGCTATGGAAATAAGTGAAACACACATTAAAAAAAAATTGGGTTAGTTTAAGGGAGGGAAGGGTATACAAGGAACCTAGGGGATAAAGGGAAAGAAGGAGCTCAAGAAAGGTAGGACCGTAGGAGAAGGGTATCATTAAGGGAGAAAGGGGGGAAATGGGGGCAACTTAAGTGGGAAAACCATGATGGAGGGGTGAGACAACGTGAGAGATAAAAAACACCTAGGTAGTTTTGAAAACCAGAAAGAACCATATTACTCCTACAACCTACTGACA
>NW_008359112.1:0-508 GCF_000622305.1 Nannospalax galili | reverse complement strand
GGGATGGGGGTGAAGAGCAGATCTAGGAAGAAATAGAAGGGAAACTAGGGTGTAAATATGATCTAAGTAAATTGCATGCATATATGAAATTCTCAAAGAATTAACAAAGCTATAACATTATAAAAGAAAGAAATTGGGCTATTTTCAATCTCTATTCCACACAGATGTCTATCAGTTGTCTGAAGTGAAGAGAAGATAATCTCTTTTGGTGACCACTCCTTCAGCTTCTCACTGACGTGCTATTCCACTGTTGAGTACAGGCTCTGGCAATGTTGTTACAGCCAGTTCAGTCCTGGCTGCATCCATAGTGTCCCTGTGATCACTCTGTTGAGATCTGGACCATGACCTGACAATATGTATCAGGACTGCATGAGACTCCCCATCTCCTCTGACTCGTCTCAATGTTGAAGCACCACTTGCATCACTATTTTTTTTGAAATATCTCTTGTGGTCAAGGTTGCAGTGTGGACACCACAACCATGGAAGAAGCATTATGCACATTGTGTGT
>NW_008359111.1:0-850 GCF_000622305.1 Nannospalax galili | reverse complement strand
TGAACTCAAAAGATCCACCTGCCTCTGCCATCCTGGGATTAAGGGCTTGCATCACCACACCTGGCCATCATGTATTTTCCAGCCTATTAAAAAGTTCAGAGAATTTAGAAGAAAACAGAGCCACAAAGCTGAAGAAACAAGACAGTTCCACAGTTAAGACACATGATGTGCAGTTCTAATCTAATGATCAGCTCCCAGCACAACCGAGGCTTCCCCCAAAATGCCCGTAAGTACAGCTCCAGCTCCAAGGGATCATAGGCCCTGTTCTGGTTTGCACATGCACACAGGTGTATGCATAGAGGTATGTGCACCTTCATACCTGGGTACGTATACTTACAGACAGACAGACAGACAGACAGACACACACACACACAATATTTTTTAAAAGTGTCTCAACATCTGCATTTAACTTCTCTTTTTAAAAAAAATGAGACAGGTTCCATTGATCATTCATCCTGTAGTCCCAGCTGACCTGGAACTCACTGGTTCTGTAGACCAGGTTGGACTTGAACTCACAGAGATCTGCCTCTGCCTCTGCCTCTGCCTCTAGAGTACTGGAATTAAAGGCGTGTACCATCACATTTGGCCTGCACTTAATTATTTACCAAATGTACACATTGGCTTTAAAATTGAGGGCAGAGAAAAGTGTAGTTAACAAACAGGAGCTGGGCATGGTGGTCCCTACTTGTAATCCCAGCACTTAGGAGGTACAGACTTGATCAGGAGTTCAAGGTCATCCTTGGCTACTTGAAGAGTTCCTGGTCAACCTGGACTACAATAGACCCTGGTTCAAAATATCAAAATAAAACCCATCACAAACTTGATTAATGACAGTTACTAGTCGTTTTGT
>NW_008359110.1:0-712 GCF_000622305.1 Nannospalax galili | reverse complement strand
GTAGTTGAGGATTCTAAGACTCAAGGTAATTAAGCAACTAAGATTCTACAGTAGCATGTGACAAGGCCACAATTTGAGGCTTGGCATGGCGGCACACGCCGTCTGTCCCGACCCACAGGACAGTCAACGTGGGTATCTGGAGGGAGGAGAGGGGACGGAAAGGGACAAGAGATGCGAAGAATGGAGACAAGACAGGCTTTCTGATCAAGTCTCATTTAATGAACATCTACACAAAGTTTTTATAGTGAGGAGAGGGGGAAGTTGGCAGGGACAAATCCATTGAAGTAGAGCAATTCAATTAACAATGATTATCACAATAACACCATACACCAATTGATCACAGAGTAAATTCCATAGTAACACCACAATTCTATATAGCAAGTTATAAATCAATTAAAAGAGGTTACGCTTGCATGATTACAATGTGATACAAAAAGTTTCTTAGGCAGTTCCATGAGAAATGAGGGAGTCTCTCGAGTGGTAAGTGCCCGAGCTAGAATAACATGTTTTCATGAGGCTTTCAAGTATAGTCATCTGGTTAATCTCAAACCAGGCCAGCCTTGATGTCTGAAAAACAGCTTTGCCAGGAATCAGGTCTTGCTATTTCCTGGGGTAGGAGCCTACGGCTCCCGACAGATCCCCCTTTCTTTTATATTTTAAAAAGGAAAATGAGCCAAAACAATCCCTTAGGGAACCGTGCCTGCCTTAGGTT
>NW_008359109.1:5125-6858 GCF_000622305.1 Nannospalax galili | reverse complement strand
GATGATGTGGAGAAAGAGGAAATCTCATTCACTGCTGGTGGGAATGCAAATTCCTGAAACCAGTATGGAAAGCAATGTGGAGAACTCTTAGAAAACTAGATTTTCCTTAAAAATTGTTTTTCTTATGAAACAAATATTATTAATGACATTAATAGAGACAAATAGTCACACCTGTTGAGAATTCGATTTATAGGAGAAGTAATAGGGAAAGAGTGGGGGAAGGACATGACCAAAATATACTGTGTACATGTATGAAATTTTCATAAAAGGAACATAAGAAAAAACTTAAATTCATAGATTTTATGGACAGAAGCAAATATTACCTTTTACTTTGCCATTAGAAAAGGAATGTGGTTCAAAAGGAGTCACTTTGTATAACTATCTATTTCTTAATGACCATATATGTGTATTAAATTAAGTTTTTAAACCCAGGTTGCTATACTACAGGACATTATCAATATTCATTTAATTAAGACATGTTGAATCTTAAGGTATAAAACACCATGGGTATTTTTGTCATTTGTAACTAATTGATACTTGCATAATTTGGATAAGAAGAGTTCATTCATTTTTGAACAGCTCTAACTAGTGTCAATGGAGTTGTTTACCTTACCTTGGCTAGAATTCTGAACTTGTGATATGGATTTTCAGTCTTTAACTTTTAACATTTTAAATGTCATTAGAAACAAAGTAATCCAATGATTGAACCCATTAGATTTCTAGTACAAAAATCCTTGTCAATTTAAAATCTAGAATTTCTGATCTAAATTATCCTGAAAAATAAGAAGATAGTTTTAAACCAGTAATTGAAAAAATAAGTCTTTAAACATGTAGATGTGTTGGAAGTAAGGTAGAAGGTCTAGAAAGGAGACAGTCATAACCAACTCATGCCTTTGTTTTCCAGGCTGAGATGAGTCTTGGCAATTGTGTTTTTGAAGTCATGTTCCTTAGCCTTCTCCTGGCTGTTCACTTTGGGAAGCTTTATTAACCAATTATAAGTATTAATCATAATGTTTGAAAGTCTCTTATAAGAGTATATGCTCCACTTTAACACAGGTAGATGTTACAATGTTATAGTATGCTCAATAGCTTATAAGAAGATTATGAAAGTATGCCAATGGGGGTAGATCTCAACTTCAGATGAAGTGATGTGAGTGTCTTAGGTTAAGAAAGATAAAATCTTTAGTTTATTTTGACAGTAGACCAGTGCCATTTGCTAACTTAACCACCATTCTGAAAAGTTGGAAATCACAGATGCAATGAAACTGTGTAATAGGTCATATTTTTAGGTTTGTCCATTGCAATAAGTTTTATGATTATTATGCATATTAGTAACATTGAGCCAAGTAGAAATAATTATTTTTAATAGAATTTTTCTACTGTTAAGCCAGAGTCTATCCAGTGGAGGAACACATAACATACTATTTGTATAAATGTAAGCATCAGGTATCAAATAGTTCATTAAGTAAAAGGAGAGAAGATAAAAATCCTTGTTTTCTATGTCAGGTTTATATTAATTAAGTTAGTGAAATGCCAGTTGTCTCAAGGTATTGAATTTATGCTTTACAATTTTTAATAACTTTCACTCAACTTATTGTTGCCAGTGTTGCCTTTCATTGAGTTTTAATTCTCAAAACTGTTTTTCAACACCCTTTAAACGTCTAGTTTTGTCCATTTTGGAACCATCTTTTACCTTATGACAAAATGGCCATATGAAATCTTTCTTATCGGAA
>NW_008359109.1:0-1458 GCF_000622305.1 Nannospalax galili | reverse complement strand
AACTCAAGGTTTTGACCTCTGGTGTCCCCACGAACACACACACACATACACACACACACACACACACACACACACATATGCACACACATGAACATGCATACGCTCTCACATATACACAATGTATACACAAATATATTAAATTTTTAAATGATATTTAATTTATTTATTTTGTGTGTTTTGGGGGGGAGCAAGACTGTGCACGCTTCACATTGTGTGTGCAGAGGTCGGAGGACAACTTGCAGGACTTAGTTCTCTCCTTCTACCATACATATCCAAGAGATCAAACTCAGATTATCCAGGTTTGGCACTAAGCACCATATGCATTGAACAATCTTATTGATCCACAAAAGAAAAATGCACCTAAGGACCAGGCTCTTAGCACCTGTTAGTGGAGAAAGTCACGTGTATCATCTAGAGTCACAAATCCTATTGCATCATCTATTAAGACTCTGGGAAGCTATCTACTTCATATTCTGATTTTTGTTAAGTGAGCAGCCAACCCTGTGAAACTGTCCATCTGATAGTTGTCCTGTCTTGCCACTTGGCAGATAGGCACTCAGTCATGACATTTTGCAGTACCCCAAACCCTTTGTAATTTTTCCTGCTTCAGCCTTATGTTACCAACGGATTCAACCTCTCGTTCAAGAGTTCCATAAACACTGAAGGCCTTCCAGGCACTCCTTTGCATATGATATACAACTGCCTGTGTTAAGCTATGTCAGTCCATAGGGAGGCAAATAAAGAATGAAATTGGAGTAAACTTTGGGACTGTATGGGAAGACAGTTTACAGCCATCCTCTAATCTGGAGCCACCCCAAAGAACTGATGTTGATTCATAAAAATGTGGTGGAAGGCCATGTGTTGAGATAGCAAATATGTAAACTCACAGCAGGGAGGTCCAGCTAAGAAGCTTGTTATGCTAAGCAATGATTCTCAAATCCCAGACAATATATTAATTTTCTAGCATGGCCTAGTGCAGGGGAACATTCCACTTCTCTCTCAGGCATTCTTTCTTTAAGTTGAGACTACTCCAGGAGCCACTTGTGATTATAAGTAACTAAAGTTGGTTGTAGATAAAAATGAGGCACTAGAAAAATTCTAAAGGAGAGAGCGAGGACCATGAAGTGGGTGTACAACCATAAACTGATATGAAGGCAGTGTAGGGACTGCCTATGAAGGGCACAGCATTGTCATCATTTAAATAGAGAGATAACAAGACCATATTTGCCCTCTAGTCAAAGCACTGAAGAAAAAGAACAGAACTTGACGCAAATAAACTAGTAAATGGGGGGTTGTTAGAGAGTTTCTATAGGAACATTGTTGAGCAATCTTGCAAACTTTGAACACACCTTGCATTCCACAACCCTGTAAAAAAATAAAAATGTTACTGATGACTTGAAGGAAAAATTACACCAAACTTTGATCACTACATCTCCATATACATACATATGTGTAAGG
>NW_008359108.1:0-214 GCF_000622305.1 Nannospalax galili | reverse complement strand
TTATTAGCAAAGGAACACATGGGACAGATTCCCTTCTGGGCAGGGAAAATTCTGCCTCAGGTCTTGAGCTGGGGTCTTTTAAGGGGGAGACTTCTGCTTCCTGCAGAAGGCAGGAAGATGTATTTTTTTTTAAGTTGGGTGTGGGAGTGGGAGAGCGGGACTTTTAAAACCTGTCCTCTTCAGAGATCAAAGGGGAAGCCTGCTGTGTTGGCCA
>NW_008359107.1:0-402 GCF_000622305.1 Nannospalax galili | reverse complement strand
GATCAGTCCCCTGCGCGCCCTGGAAGCGGCGGCAGGTGCGTCTCTGTCTGCAGCTTTTGGTGCTGAAATTTCCTCCGCTGCTGAGGTCTACTCAGCCAGTTGATCAGTCCCCTGCGCGCCCTGGAAGCGGCGGCAGGTGCGTCTCTGTCTGCCGCTTTTGGTGCTGAAATTTCCTCCGCTGCTGAGGTCTACTCAGCCAGTCCCTTCCTATTTTCACCCATGTACTTTCCTCAGGATGCGAGGTACACTGGCCACTGAACCACATGGGAAGAGTATGAGAACGGCAAAAGCTACAGTGTCCGTTGGTCGGTGACGGAAGGATTCTGCCTCTGGGGGAGACTAGATTGCAGGCAGGAGACGCAGACTCAGTCCAGTCAGGTTCAGTGCTACAGCTCTTTATTC
>NW_008359106.1:0-353 GCF_000622305.1 Nannospalax galili | reverse complement strand
TTCTTTTCCTTTACCTCCCCAGTTCCTTTCCATTATCCTGGTTCCTGTAGTGATGCCTGGATACATACTGACTTATCAGGGATTGGTTCTAGGATCCACACATGAGGGATAACATATTTTGATTTTTTTTCTGAGTCTGTGTTACTTCACTTAGTATAACATTTTCTAGTTCCATCCATTTATCTTCAAATTCATGATTTCATCTTTCTTTACTGTTGAGTAAAACTCTATCATATAAATGAACCACATTTTCATTATCCACTCCTCAACTGAGGGACACTCAGGATGCTTCCATCTCTTATCTATTGTGAAAAGAGCAGCAACAACCATGGATGTACAAGTGTCTCTGCAAT
>NW_008359105.1:0-382 GCF_000622305.1 Nannospalax galili | reverse complement strand
GGCTTTCTCCTAAGGTCTAGATCCCTCCAGGAAAGATGCTGACCTCAGGAACTTGGGAGCTGAGCTGCCCTGGGAGCAGGGCCCAGGAAAGATGCTGTTTCCAGGAAGCTGGTGGCTGTGCCACCCAGGGATGCAAAGGAAGGTTGGGTTGGGAAGAGGCCCCAAGGGCTCCTGGGGAATACTGGAGGAACTGTCTTGGTCCTGGTGTAAAGGATCAGCAAGCAGTCAGGACTGTGGACTGAGAGGTCAGCCCAGGGGTCTGGGGTGCCAAGACAAGAAATGGGTCAGTACCCAGGCCAGGAAAAGAGATAGGGTGTGGGAGTGGGGATTATGAATGAGGCTGAGGGAGTCAAGGTGCTATGGGAGCCACTGGACTTACCCA
>NW_008359104.1:0-246 GCF_000622305.1 Nannospalax galili | reverse complement strand
AATGTGCCATCACAATGTTAGAATATTACTTCATAATGTTCTTTGTGACATTACAGTGTTCCATTATGACTTCAAAGTCTTCAACGCTGACATGAAAATGCTCCAATGAGCCAACACTATCACCTCATGCACAATTATGTTGCTCCAATGTGATGTCACAATGTAACAAATGACTATACAATGCTCCAATGGGACATCACAATGCTCCAAGGTGCCAACACTATGGCCCCATGGGCCATCACAATG
>NW_008359103.1:5793-6081 GCF_000622305.1 Nannospalax galili | reverse complement strand
CCAAAGGAATACTGACAATGGATTGCCGTTGATAAGGAACAGCTGATACTCATGGAACAGGGACCTCTGGCTGACTAGATTTACCAGAAGGGCAGATAGTGTGGAATGGATGGGGGTGCTGACATCACAGTGGACAGTGGCAAGGATAGCAGAATATGGAGGCTCTAGTGGAAGAGGGAGGCTGTCTATCTGAGGATTTTGTATTCATGCTCAGATGCCGAAGAGCTCAGAAGGTGGGTGACTGTGACCAGTGATAGTCATGTATATAGAGATTAGAAATGCATGTGA
>NW_008359103.1:0-1354 GCF_000622305.1 Nannospalax galili | reverse complement strand
AAGCACTTAGATACACAAGCAACACATATGTTTCTAAAGCAAAGAGACTGACACTCATTGTAAGATTCTTTTGCATATAATTCGTAGGAAACTGGTTTTAACACAAAATGCTTAAGTTCATCTTCCTTTTCACTGTTATAAAGACATTGTTAGAACTACTGTTCTTTCTACATAAAGCAAGCAGTCAGATACACAAGCGACACACATTTTTCTAAAGCAAAGAGACTGAAACTTGTGGCAAGACTCTTTTGCATAGAATTCGTAGGAAACGGGTTTTAACACAAAATGCTTCTGTTCATTCGTTTTCACTGTTCTAAACACATTGCTAGAACTACTGTTCTTTCTACAGTAAGAAAGTACTTAGATACACAAGTGACACATATGTTTCCAAAGCAAAGAGACTGACACTCATTGAAAGACTCTTTTGCTTACAATTCGTAGGAAATGCGGTTTAAGACAAAATGCTTCTGTTCATTCCTTTTCACTCTATGAATCATATTGCTAGAACTACTGTTCTTTTTCCAGCAACCAAGCACTTAGATATACAAGCAACACGTAAGTATCTAAAGCAAAGAGAATGACAATAATTGCAAGACTCTTTAGCATACAATTCGTAGGAAACCTTTTTCAACACAAAATGATTCTATTCATTCCTTTTCACTGTAGTAAACACATTGCTAGAACTACTGTTCTTTCTCCAGGAAGCAAGCACTTAGATACACAACCGACACATATGTATCTAAAGCATAGAGACTGACACTAATTGCAAGACTCTTTTGCATACAATTTGTAGGAAACCGGTGTTTTTTAAATTTTTAATAGCCATATGATTAGAAGAAGCATTTCACTACAGCTTTGACATATTCAGTAACACACTCCAGAGCAAGGATACATCTCTTTCAATAGTGACTGTAAATTTTTAGGATCACAGTTGAATTAATACAGTTGTACAATTTTGAACTCAGTATAACTCCTGTAACACATAAAATTGACTGAGTTTTTACCTTTTAAAGAAAATCTCCATTTCATTTTAAAATATGCTTTTTTTACATTTTTTTCAAAATTGGCTCTACATTCCTACGTTTAGAGATAAATTATTATGCTTATACATTCCTTTTCTCATTATAAACTCTATAAGACATAAAATTAAATGAGGTTTGAATGTTTAAAAAGATCTCCACTTCGTTGTCAAAACACACAGTTTCATACAAAAAAATTCATTCCAAGACTATTGACATTGAGACGTTTTCACATGCACTTCTAATCTCTATATACATGACTATCACACAGTCACAGTCGCCCAACTTCCGAGCTCCTTGGCATCTGAGCATTAATACAAACTCGTCAGGTAGAC
>NW_008359102.1:1462611-1464801 GCF_000622305.1 Nannospalax galili | reverse complement strand
TTCAAAAATAATAAGAACAGGTAAGTGAATTTATCAAATTTGTTTGACATTAAGCACAGAATAATCAATCATTTTTAAATTAACTTACAATGAACAATATGGAGAGGAAGCTAAGAATATGATTACTTTTATAAGAGAATGAAAAATAATAAAATACTTAGGAAGAAATGAGGGAAAAGTCTTCCACAATGAAAACTATCAAGCATTTCACAATTAAATTAAATATATATTAAGAAAAAATTTAACTTTCATGTTCTGTAATAATGAACATGCTATTTGTCAAGTCCATGAAATTCTGATGCATTATTTTTGCAGAGAAAATCACAACCAATAATTTATTTGCAATCTTAAAGGATCACAAACAGCCAAAGAAATCTTTAAAAAGAAGAAAAGTGGAGGCTTCACATTTCCTTATCCCCAATATAATGCAAATTTCCAGTAATGAAAAGTGTGATGTCATCATAGAGACAGATATGTACTAGTAGAATAGATAAGACAACACAGAAATAAACTTGGCATGTTATGTTCAAAATATTTTGACAAGGAATAATAGCAGATCATTCAGTGGATAAGGATAATCGTTATAACAATGATGTCAGGAAAACTAAAGATTGTATGGAAATGAATGAATTAAACTGTGTGCCTCATACAACATGCAAAATTATCTGATAACAATGGACCTAAAATAATATCTACAATGATAAATTCCTGAACTAGACACAAAAGTCATAAGCAACAACATATAGAACAAGTCAGTTACATCAAAATTAAAGCTTCCATATCAAAAATATCTATCAACAGTGAAAATGAAATCTATATAATGGGACAAAATTATTGCATATATGATGCAGACATAATATTAAAAATATGAAATGAAGTAAAATATCTCAACAATCGCAACAATAGTCAATCAAAAATATAACTTAATATTTAGAAAATATCTCTCTAAATGAAATATACAAGACAATAAACCTATGAAAATATACATAGGTTCCATGCCAGCTGGTAATACAGGGGGTTCCTGTATCAAAAATGAATGAATGAATAAATAATTTAAAGATATATCATTCAATAATTCCACTTTTGTGTATATACTTCAAATGCTTGTGTTGAAATATAAATGCCTATGTTTACAGAAACATCAGTCACAATAATTAAAAGCAAACAATAACCCACATGTCCATTGACAAATAAATAGATAACTGAATTGTGCTATACATATATGATAGGTGTTATTCAATCCTAAATTAAGATGGAAATTTTAAAGAATTTTGTGACACAAATGAAGATATGTGAAGTTAAATTATGAAAAAGTAGCAGTATTGTATTTATCAAAGGTACATAATCAAATTCAAAGACACAAATGGTCTTGTGATTTCAAAGGTTGAGGGAATGTTAGAACAAACACATTGTTTCATGGGTTCGAGGGTTCCAATCTGTGAAGACAAAATTATAGGGATGAATGGAGATCATAGTTTCATTTCAAATGATAAATAAAGTCTGTTAAATTGTAAAAAAAAAAATTAGAATCTCTTTTGAATTAATACAGTTATACAATATTGTAAGATATAAAACTGAGTGAGTTTTTAATCTTTTAAAAAGATCTCCATTTCATTTTTAAAATGTACTGTTTCTTACAAAGACTCATTGTTTTTGCTGCTAACGCTGAGATGTTGTCACATGCGTCTCTAATCTGTATGTATCTGATTATTACTAGTCATAATCGATTGCACTTGGGCCTTTGGCACCTGTGTATGTCTATAGAGTCATCAGGTAGAACTCAATGGTAATGTTTATCACCTCTACTAATTAACGTGACATAAACTTTTATGCTTCCTCTTCAAATATAATTCATTTTTTAAAATTTGTTGGTTTGTGTGTGTGTGTGCGTGTATCACACAAAGCATCCCAAACCGTCTTAGTCAACTATACACCCACTTCCCAGATGGCGCCCTCCCATAGCCCCCACCCCCAATAGAGCCCTTATACTAGTGTACAATCACTTTTTTTTTATTTTAAATTTTTTTTTACAATTAAAGTTACAGTTTTTTAACAATATACAAAATATTACAGTAATTCAGATTTTTTGGCATAATGATTACAGATTTGATAAATACATTTTATATCTCATAATAGCGATGAGGATTATACAAAAGCTATTAAAACAATTATGAGAATAAATTCTATCGT
>NW_008359102.1:1458252-1461134 GCF_000622305.1 Nannospalax galili | reverse complement strand
ATCCATATCTCCCTTCTTAAGGTCTGTTGCCTACTATTCTTCTCCTTCAGGTTATTTCTTTTCCTTTACCTCACTGTTTCCTTACCCTTGTCCTGGTTCCTGCAGTTATGTCTGTTTGCATACTTATTTATCACTTTTTAAAAACCAGTTTTTAGCATGAACCTTTGCATACATCCTATATGCATAAATAACACAAAACTGAATGCCTTCATTGTACTTCTTCCTACTTAAGCAAAAGTAGATGCCACAAAAGTTAATTGGCAAAAGAGGAGAGAGAGAGAGAGAGAGAGAGAGAGAGAGAGAGAGAGAGAGAATCAAGGAGAATTTCAATCTTCTGATCTATTACTCTAGGAAGAAAAGGTAGAATTAAAGGATCTCAGCTGCCCTTACATGTTTGATTATTGCTTGTGTCTGCCTTTTTTTTTCTGTGTATTTTGGTCCTACCACCTACTGATTGGGTGTTTCTCCTGTCAAACTGCACGACTTCTGGAGCAAATGATCAAAACAGACTAAGATGTATGCGTCTAGTCTGCATGTGTTGTGTTGCATGTTGTTTCTCGTTATCCTTGGACAGCCCATGTTCTAGACACTTATATTGATTAGTTGAGTAGAACAACTAAAAATCAGAATTAAATACTATTTTCCCCATTCATTGCTGCTTGTAAATAAGAAATAAGCCTTAAAAGTTGTATGAACTGTTATTAATTCATATGATAAAAGTTAATAAAGAGAAACTCCAAATATGAGTAGCTCTATGATCCTTACTTGTTCCTCTGCATTTTCCTATGCTTAGAAGATACAGAACCTCAAGAATCAGATTTTATATACTAAGTGCTATAAACATTTGTTTTATAAATATTCCAGTGGATAACCTGGCCATAAACCTTGTATTCTTTGGTGTGTTATATCTAGAGAAGTTATAAGCTCAAAGTGGAATGTTAGTATGAACCCAGGGGAAAAGTATCAGTTCACCTCTATAAAAGAAGATATTGAGAGGCTAGGGAAATTGCTTCGTGATTATGGATGCTTGCTACTCTTCCAGAGTACCTGAGTTCAGTTTCTAACACCCACATCAGACAGCTCATAACCACACGTAACTACAGCTCCAGTAGATCTACACCTTCTTCTGGCCGCCATGGGATATCCCACACATGTGACATATACATGCAGATATACATACATATACATATGTAAAAACACAAAGATAAATTTTTTTATAAAATAAGAATATTGAATATATCTGGACAATGAGTCATGAATAAGAACATCTTAACCATTTTTGTTTCTTTAGTATGGGTGTTCAAAGCTAATGCCCTTTCCCATGCACTCAGGTATCCTGAAATCTTCTTTATTATAGACACAATTTTGAGGTAGGGTTTTCCTGTAGTCCCAGCTAGTCTGGAACTTACTATATTGACCAGGGTTGCCTCCATCTCACAAATATTAGGAGTAAAGTCTTGCACCATCATGCCCTGCAACACCATTTTTAATAATTAACTTTCCATTTATGAAGATGTTCAGGAAAGAGAGTAGATGGTAGCCTATCTTGTTGCATGTGTTTATCTTTAAGATTTCCTTATTGTATAAAGACACCATGATAAAACCTAGTAAGACATTGCACATCTAGAATTGATCCTTCCACCCATGGAACAAGAGTGAAGAACTATTGCATCATGCCTGTAGAAATGACTGGGTTGCAAAGAGCCAATTCATTGTTGCTTCCAATTTGGAAGCTGACAAATACTTGCTTTATTGCCCTGCCACATGCAAAGTCTATCATTCTGCTTACCCAGCACAAGTCAGTAACCTACATAATTCTTCCAGGATATTCTAAAAGGCTGGAGGCAAGCATTCATACTGTATAAATTTGGCATTCAGAGTCAGATATCGAATTGCCTTCAGTGATAGCCTGGGTAAATTTCTAAATATTGCCCCAATTTTTTTTGCAGTTTATCTTTGCATTCTTTAGTTTTGTATTGCCCTGTTAACATTTATCTTTGTCATATATTTGTTATATGTTTGTCATTTTAAAGTTGGATCCAGCAAACTACAATTACTGTATTTAAGTTATTTGAGTTCCCAGTATAGCCTGTAACATTTCAGAAAGTGGAAGAGCCAAATCAAACTGGGGAGGATTTAAAAAAAATTATTTATCTTACTTTGTAAGAAATAAACCATCATAGTGAGAGGCTCAGGGAATGACTCAGTGAATAAAATGCACCAAAATAAAATCTTGAGTGATAGTGCCCACCTGTAATCCCAGTGATGGAGTGGTGGAGACAGGAGGACCAGTGGGCATTGCTGGCTGTCCAGTTTAGTTGAATCTGTGATCTTCAGGTTCAGTGAGAGATGCTTTATCGAACCATGATACAGACCAATTGAGAAAGATACTGTACATTGACCTCTGGTCTCCACATGCACATGTACCATCACTCATCACTCGTGTTCACACATACCACACACACACACACACACACACACACACACACACACACACATACACACACACACACCACCCTAGTGATATATTAAAATCTATTGCTTGATTCTAAAGTGAAATACTTTATTATAATAAAACAATACAAAAATGTAGAAAGTGAATAATTATGATTGATTTCTTAAATTAGAGCACTCAAGAACGAAATGGGAGCTATTAGTTATTAAAACGCAAATATTCTAGGCAAAAGGAACTCAGGTTTACCCTTCTAAAAGATGTATTATATTGATATTCTAAAAATGGATGCCAGAGCTCCCAAAAAGGAGGCTAAGCAAAACAGTTTTTTTATTGTTAACTGAAATCCTTCTATACTAAAGTATCTGAAATTATCTATCTATCTATCTATCTATCTATCTATCTATCTATCTATCTATCCATCTATCTA
>NW_008359102.1:1457879-1458139 GCF_000622305.1 Nannospalax galili | reverse complement strand
CTATCTATCTATCTATCTATCTATCATCTATCTATCAATCATCTATCATCTGTCTGTATGTCTATCTATCTATCTATCTATCATCATCTATCTATCCATCATCTATCTATCTATCTATGTAATCTATCTATCCATCATCTATCTATCTATCTATCTATCTTATCATCTCTCTATCTATCAATCATCTATCATCTATCTATCTATCTATCTATCAATCTATCTATCATCTATCATCTATCTATCTATCTATCATCATCTAT
>NW_008359102.1:1334137-1457849 GCF_000622305.1 Nannospalax galili | reverse complement strand
TATCTATCTATCTTCTATCTATCTATCTATCTATCTATCTATCATCTATCATCTATCTATCTATATCTATATCTATCTATCTATCTATCATCTATCTATCTATCTATCATCTATCTATCATCTATCTATAAACTTGAATGCAAATACACTAAAGTATGTAGTGGTGCTCAGAACTCCTGTGCTTGATGTAGGCTGTTTCATGCTTGCCTGTAAGTTGGGTGACAGAATTCCACCCATCTTCCCATCTGTTAAAATGATAATGGGTTTGTCTGCACTTGGCTTTTGTCCCTGTTCCGCGCTGACATCTTTTGAAGTGAACATATGCCCCTTCGAACTTTAGCTGTTTAATCATTCATCTTTTAATTTCAGAGGCTACGTTAGTTCAGCTCTGTTGATGTCTTATTTATATCCCTTGGAGTAACTTGAGAAGATACGTGACTCTTTAGAACTTGTTGGTATATTCATTTTACTCAAAGAAATTGATTTAGATACATCTGCCTGGGCATCCTCTGAACATGACTCTCCTCTACCCAAGAGGAAATAGCTACTGCAGCTGGGAAGCAGTGCAAAAGAGTTATATTTATTACTTTTTGTGTGTTGCGGCATAGACCAAACTTGGCCTTGATCTCCCAGAGATTTACCTGATGGCATTAAAGGCATGTGCCACCATGATTGACTTAACTTACACCTTTTGAAACAGAAAATTTCTTGTTCTTCTCTCTAGACTCTTCCTTCCTCTTTCCCATCCCTTTCTTCTTCCAGTTCAGTAAATTTCTGCCTATGATATCAGGAAAGGATGTGGAATGCAGCTGGATAGCCTGAGCCATTCTTTCAACAAGCTGTCTCTCCTCCATGAAAAATCAGTAAGCTCACAACTCTATTCCCTGGTTTTTCTTTTACATAATGTAGCTCATGAATCTAGCAGACTACATGGCAATGGGTACACAAGTATGCAGTGTCTAGGTTCTGCCCTGCATTACTCTGAATTACTGAATGGAAGCAAAAGTAAGCCTGCTTACCCTGTAATGCTCCACTTATTCCCACTTCACCCAAAACTATTCATAGTAGGTTCTCCTTTCATGGATTTAAAACAGAAGCAAAACACAAAGCCCTAAGGGCATATTCACCAGAGTAACAATAATTGGGTTGGGATACTGACAACCAACACTGGGGGGCTGATTCTATTTGTAGGTTCAAGTGAAATGGGAGTGAATTGAACAATAGCTTAGACTAGGATATCTCAAAAGCGCAGTTATTTGCAAAACATGGTGCCTTTCTCTAACATTCCTTGTCTCTCCGTTTCCCACTCTCCACCTTCTCCTGTGGACCCAGCATGGAAGTCACTCACTGATATTAGCTGCTTTTCCAGCCCTCCCTCCACCTACTTCCTGTCTGCATCAGTCTGGCCATTTGATTTTTTTTTTTAAATCAGTATTGTGTAGTTTAACCTACCATGGGCACTTCATAAATATCTATTGAGTATTTCCTTTACTTCTGTGTATATTTCCAGGAAATTTAAAATGATCTTAGAAATGCTAAAGATAAAGCAATCACTATTTATTTATTTATTTATTTATTTGTTTCTTTCTTTCTTTCTTTGTTTCTTTGTTTGTTTATCATTTATTTATTTATTCATTTTAGGCTCTTTTTTTTTTCAAGACAGGATCTCCTTGTAGCCTCAGCTGGCCTGAAACTCACTATGTAGATCAGGCTGTTCTCCATCTCAGAGACATCCACCTGCCTCTGTCTCCCAAGCACTTCAGTTAAAGGCATCTACCACCACTCCTGGCTGATCCCTTTATTTTTCTTTAAAGTTTTAATTGCAAAACTGCCAGTGTTTTAACTGAAGATCTGTTTACAGAGAAAATAAAGAAAGGAATATTCAGGAAACATAGCAACTTTCCATAGAGGCAAATGAGCAAATATGGTTTGTTGAAATGGTCAACAAATAGTTGGTTTTTCTATGTGGCTTAATGGTTCTATGCAATGTGATGTTGAATTTTTGTCTTACATTATCTTCATTTAATGCTCTAGGATTGGCAAATAATATTCATGTATGATTTAGTTTCTAGAAAACCCTTGAGTTCAGAAAGTTCGCTCTTATTTCCAGAACATTACTAACCAGGAAATTGAGGCAGAGAGAAGATGGAATTTCCAAGTTCACTGGCTGCAGTAGAGCTTCACACAGGCCTTCTCCTCTGAGTTCTACTCTTCTACAATACTTTATTGTTTATTTTCCTTTTTTAAGTAAAAGCATTATTTAATTGCTTTCTAATTTCTGGATTGATCAAAAAATATCTGGTAGAATTTACTTTTAATCTTGGTCCAATCCATCTCAGAACTGTAAGTTAAAAAAAATTACAAGCACAAGATTTCTATTTTGTTTGTCTTATAAATATATTAATTTTCATGATAAGAATTTGCATTTGAAAAACTGCATAAATAATAAAATGGAAACTGGAAGGATGACCACTCCTCTTGGGCATAGCTAATGTTGTCAAAATGTCATAATTTTTATCATAAAAATTATGTAACAGCTGTGATGTTTTCAAAGTACTTGTTAATTCATATCACTTATGCTAAAAAGGTCATTTATAAGAATCTGCAGATTCTATTGAAATACTTCTTTCGGTGGTGAGGAAACATATTTGCACATGTCACCATGTTCTCAGATCTGCCTTCCAGGGTTAAGAAACGTGTGAATTTCTTAATGTGATCCCAGTACTATAATTTTATGGCCTATACAATACCAAATTCCTTTAGGGAGAACATTTGGGTACATTTGTTTACCCCCTGTGTTTTAGAGCAAGATATTTTTATTTTCCATGATTATAATTTGTTAAATGAATTATTTTGCATGATCCTCCCTTTAAAAATTTATGTCACGTTAATTAGTAGAGGTGATAAACATTATCATTGAAATCTACCCGATGACTTTATAGACATACACAGGTACCAAGGATCCGAATGCAACCAATTATGACTAGTAATAATCAGATACATAGAGATTAGAGATGCATGTGCCAACATCTCATTGTTATTAGCAATAAACAATGAGTCTTTCTGTAAGAAATAATATATTTTAAAATGAAATGGAGATCTTTTTTAAAGGTTAAAACTCATTCAATTTTATGTCTTACAGGACTTGCACTGAGTTCAGTATTGTATAACTGTATTAATTCAACAGCGAAGCTAAAAATTTTATGGCCACTTTTGAAAGAGATGTATCTTTGCTCTGGAAACTGTTATTGAGCATATTAAAGCTGTAATGAAATGCTTCTTCTAAAAATTTAAAAAATGTTAATAAAATAAAATAAAACTAACTGAAGAAGTTAAAGCCTGGAAATATTCCACTATAATGGATTATGTTCTTAATGTCTTTGATTCAACTAAAACAAAAAACCAAACAAAACCTAACTTAATTTAAAGCATAAAATTTAAAAACTTTTTGATTTGTTTCAACAATCAGATATCCTGCCTCATATAAATATCATTTATATTATAATAGAGTTTAGTTATACATAACATAAAAAGATATAACATAGAAAATCCCACTTAAATACAATTCTATAAGAATGGATAATTTGTATTATGATCATTGCCTTTATATTGGGATTTGATTTTATGTTCTCAGGATGAATAAACCAGCATCCATTGTCTGATAACAAAATTATTAAATCAAAGGTAGTTTCCTATTGCTTCAATATTACCCATTAAAATGCATTATTATGTGATGTTTTCTCTTTTAAAACATATTTTCGTTTTTTAAATATTGTGTCTCTCCTCCTGCCCTCCCTCTCTTCCCCAGCACACCCCTCTTTTTAGTGTCTTTATAGCAAGGAATATTCAGCATTACTATAAATGAAACCATAATTATGGGATATTGCTATTTGATCATCTCTGCTGTCACTGCTGGTCATAGCTATAATTATTTTTCCATTTCAGTAAAAATTTTGAACAATGGTTATTAACAATAAAGCATATGGGAAATTTACAATGACAGTTGTTAGAAGTGTATCACTGATACTGTAGATAATTGCATTTAAAGTTCAAATTGGTGATGGATCACATTGATTAAAGAAGAAGAAGTGAATATAAAAAGAGTTCCCAAAGGATCACTTTGGAGCCAGGCCAAAGATAATATATTGCATGATGCAAAATGGATTCAAAAAGTTAAAAGACTAATACACCATGGCTGTTTGCTAACTTGAGATAAGATGCTAATCCCTTAACACCTAATGGAAATCTCATATCCTTCCCTCGGCAGCTTATTCTCTGTTGAGCTTTAATATTTGGTTCCCCATTATTATTGTTATTAAACTGGAGCCAATCAGGTTAAACTAATTAATTTCTGGCAATTGAATCAGTCTAGTGAACAGAACTAAGATGTTATTTTCCTAATAATTTCAAATTTCTTAGAGTGAAATATATTAACATAGTGCCTGCAAACATATTAATATGTGACTAGTTGCCCTGAAGTTTTGTGCATAAAAAGTTGGACCATGACCAGACTCAGCATTTGTATTCTTTATATGCACATCATAAGTGAGATAAGAGATAATAACTAAAGCCAAATCACAGAGAGTTCTCTATGAGAAAAATCAATGTGACAGCAGCTTCTCTGTTTTCCATTTCAGCTTCCTTATGTTGGTTAAGGGCACAACTAGTCTTCCATTATATTTTGTTCTCCTTAGAATAATGCTTTACCTAGTAGTAATTTGTGTTTTTTTTTTATTATTATTTTTATTTTATGTGTATGCGTGTATTGCCTGCATGTAGATAAGTGCACCCGTGTTGTGCAATGCCTGTGGAGGACAAAAGAGGCTGTCTGATCCCCTGGAACTGGAGTTACAGACAGTTGTTAGCTGCCATGTGAGTGCTGGGATTTGAACCTGGGTCTTCTGCAAGAACAGCCAGTATTCTTAACTGCTGAGCCATCTCTCCAGCCCCAATTTGTGTTAAATTTAAGGGTTTGTCTTAATGTAGTGTAAAGGTAGATTAGGGAACCACTTTTGTAAGTTTCAAGGTTAATACTAATGCATTTATTCTCCTCAAAAAATAAGAAGGCAGCCCTTATGGTACAGGGCTATATCCCAGCCACTCGAGAAGCTGAGGCAGGTGAACTGTGAGTTCAAGGCCTGCCTGGGCTACAGTATGAGTTTAAAACTAGCCTAGGCAGCTCAATTAGATTGTGTTTCAGAATGAAAAGTAAAAAGAGGACTAGGATGATAGTTCAGTGGTAATGTGCTTGTCTTGTGCGTATAAAATCATAAGATCATAGATTCAATCCCCAGTACTTAGAAAAATGATTTGGAATTCCAGTCTTTTGGAAGAAAAAAAACATTAAAAACCCTATCTTTACAGATTTATAATTTCAGGCTACACAGTATTTATATATAGGATAAATATTAAACCATACCTGCAATTTTCTTTTTAAATTTGATTAATTGACACAATAAAAGATATGACAAAAACTGGAGAAGGTTCAAAGAATAGTAACTCAATTGACTGAGGATATAAAGTGATTCCAGATGGAAATTAATTTTAAAATGTTGTGGGTTTATATTCAAAAAATGTTAAGACTTAGAAGTTAATAGAATCAGAAAATTTGAATGCATTCCAATAAAGTAAAAAAAAAAAAAAACCCTAATGCGAAGGCATAATTTTTTCTTTATTCTTTGAAAGGAGAACTTTTCTAGTATATACATTACTATTCTACACAGTAAACCATGAAATGCTCAAACACATTGCTTCCACAGAGATAAAATCCTTAACTGTGGGGCTGGAGAGATGTCTCAGCAGCTAAGAGCACTGACTGCTCTTGCAGAGGACCCGGGTTTGATTCCCAGCACACATGATGGCTATGACCCATCCTTAACTCCATTCCAGGGGAATCTGAAGCTCTCTTCTGACCTCCGTGGCTTTGCACGACTCACGTACACTCGCATACGTGCAGGCAATACACTCATAGACATAAAATAAAAATAACAAATAAAATCTTTAGAAAATCCTTGACTGCATTGTCCAACACATGGCTTATTGAAGACCTAGAATATACCAAGGTGAACTAATCTTTCATCTGAAATAAGATGGTCTGTCAGTATAACATATATTATCATGAAAAACTCATTACTAGTGAGACAGTAATATAGTAGCTCGGTTGTAAATTTTAGAAACTGTTTTATTATTTTAATTTATGTGTATGTGTATTTTGTGTATATGTATATATGTGCACAACATTCATGCCATATTTATGGAGACCAGAAGATGGCGTAAGATCCCCTGGAACTGGAGTTAAGGATGGTTGTCAGCTACCATGTGAAGGCCGGGGATGGAATCTTGGTCTTCTGCAAGAGCCTCCAGTGCTCTAAACAGCTGAGCCATCTCTCCAGCCCTAGTCAATTAAAAAAAAAATTATTGAGCTTTTGTAATTTCATACACCAGTTCTTAATAAAATTATACTCCCTCCCCCATCCATGCCCCCCCACTCCCCCACTGGACCTCATGTATTCTGCCATACACGTTAAGTCCAGTAAAACATATGTACCCAGATGTCCTTCAGTATAAATTTGTCCACTCCAGTCAATTTTTAATATTGATTGATGTTAAGTAGATAATATTGTGTGCGCCATGAGTTAAAACAGATAAAAAAATAATTTCATTTGTATTTATTTTTTATATTTTTAATGTGGGAACTTCAAACTTTGAAATTACGTCTGTTTCATATTATCTGTTTTGCTTCTATTGAAATAGAAATATATTATAGTAGAGAACTGTATTAGATTGTGATGATGGGAGTCCAAATGGAAGAATTTATTTTCTTTACACAGTATATACTCTAATTCCCAAGGTGTATATGGCAGGAAGGTCTAAAGAGAGAGTCTAGAAAGAAATACCACACCTTGAGTTTACAGAGCAGACAATGGGGCAAAGCCCTGGAAAATAATTTGGAATAAGGGAATACATGGATTCCTATATTTGGGGCATGTGACATCAGTGTAGAGAAGAACGCACCTAAAGTGAAGGCACTCATCTTAGATCCTCCAGATGACCTTTGAAATATCTATGGATATTTTTATGTCAGGGGTCTGAGTGGTGAAAGGCTAGGTTTGATATTAGGTATTTTCTGTAGTTTCTGTGGACCTCTGGACTGTGTGACTAGGTTAGACCTAAGAAATGAAGATGATAGCAAAATAGTCACATAATAATGAGCTTATTACTCAGTTACAAATGTCAATAGTTTGGAGGATGGAAATCACTGCTTTAGCGTTCACCTAAAGTCTTGGTTTGCTTTTGAGAGACGACAGCTGGCCTAGAACCCACTATGTAGAACAGGCTGGTCTCCAGCTCACAGAGATCTACCTGCCTCTGCCTCACCAGTATTGGGATTAAAGACATCCTTGGCTAGAATTCAGATAAATTTCAATCTCAGATTTTAATCTCGGATATTAATGGGCAGAGTCACCCATATTCTATGAATTATTTAAAGTACTAAAACTAACAAGAAATGTGATTGTATCAGAATCCAGAGATCTGGCCTTTAAGGCTGACTTTCCTAATAGCTATATAGTTTGAATATCTTAGTTTCTTCATGCAGCTGTTGAAAAGTTGTGATTTGTTTTCTGCATGTCTTTCTGTTTATGTGATGGGTAAACTTCTTTTCATAAGGATGAATATCTTAAAATAAGCTCTAATATCACAATATTGCCATTTATTTAGGTCCTCTTGTCTGCCTCCACAGCTCTGGGATTATGAATACATGTCATGGCAAATGGCTTTCCTTCCACATGGTTTCTCAGAATCAAATTCAGGTCCTTATACTTGCAAGGCAAGCACTTTGCTGACTAAGTCACTCCCCAGCTCACCTAGGAGCCCCCCCCCCCTTTTAACTTTTACAAAACCTTTATTGAGAATTTCATACATGCATATAAGGTGCTTTGATCAAATCCATGCCCACTCCCTTCCCCCCAACATTCCCCCCTCTGAAGAGGTAACACTAAAATCTTTTAAGGATTAGATACAAGCTCCCAAATACTTTTGATATTTGAGTCTAGACCCACTATCACTAGGGTAAAGGTATTGTACCAGTTCATCATTTTAGGTACTTAGCTTTGTAGAGTTACGCCCCTCACTCCTGGCCCTCTATCTGTATTTCCTCACTAGATATTGCTCATTACGACAGAAATTATCTCATCTTAATATCTCCATTGAATTGCAGTTTTCCTGACTTCCTTCTTCCATACAAACACATGATTCACTGTCAATAGAGGGTTGAGTTCAGTATCCTGGACACCTGTTCTTAACTTCTCCTTTACTAATGTTCTTACTTTGCTCTATTTAGCTAGTTTTCAATCTACCATAATTTACTTTTGGATATTTAAATTTTAATGAAATTTGGGGCTGGAGAAATGGCTCAGATGTTAAAAGCACTGGCTGTTCTCTGAAAGACCAGGGTTTGAATCCCAGCACCCACATGGAGGCTAACAACTGTCTGTAACTCTAGTTCCAGAGGATCCAATGCCCTCCCCTATCCTCCACAGGCACTGCATGACACAGGTACACTTACATATATGCAGACATAGCACTTATAAACACATAATGAAAGTACATTTAAAATTTTAATTAAATTTGATATGCTATTCATGTCCTAGATTTTAATTTTTCCTGGCATCATTCCTTCAAAATTTATTGTTATCTTTATTGAGCAGTCACTATGTGCCAGATAAAAATCCTAGGCCCTGAGGATCCAGTGCCGGAGACAGAAGATCTGTCCTGCCCAGCCTCCATTCTAGAGATAGACACAGAGAGTATATGCAAAGTATGCATCAAGGTGTGTTGAATGCTATGGAAATGACAAGGCCATGCAAAAGCAGATGAGTTGAGAGAGCTTAGCCTCTGGAATGACGTGGTCTTCAATGACCTGTCCTCATGTGTTACCTGGAAGAAGAACATTGGAGATGAGGTGGGAGCAATAGGAAGACTCTGAAATAGTATTGTTTTCACTTATTCAAGAAATACCTGCAAGACCTTTATGGCCAGTGTGGAGTTAAGAAATGAAGATGGTAAATATGAATGGAGAAGGAGCCAAGAGAAAAAGAAAAAAAAAAAAACCAGACACTTTATTCCCACGAAGCTTATGATCCCTACGGGGACCACTCTTGCTTCTGTGGGTTGAATGACTGTAGATCGGACAGAAGCACAGAGACCTCCCAAGGTGCTGTGACAGTCCCTGAAAGTACTTACAGTAGCTTGGAAAAGAGGGATACTAGTAGTTCTATTCTTTTTTCTTTCTTAAAAAAAAATTATTATTTTGTTTTATATGTGTGAGGTATTGCCTGCATGTGTGTAAGTGCACCTGTGTTGTGAAATGCCCACAGAGGTCAGAAGAAGACATTGTGAATCCCCTGGAACTGGAGTTACAGGCAGTTGTTAGTTGCCATATGAATGCTGGGAACTGAATCCGCTTCCTTTGCAAGAGTAGCCAGTGCTGTCAACCACTGAGCCATCTCTCCAGTTCCTGATTCTTTTTTCTTTATTGTAAGAATACCCATACTACTGAATTATTAAATTTACCTTTTGTATTGTTTGTGTATTTGGAAGTTCACTGTTTATGACTATGGGACATAACTTCCTGAGTTTCTAATCCCAGATCTATCACTTATTAGCAAAATGATCTTGGACCTATAATCTAAACACTCTGTGATTTAGTTTCTCCTGTGGCCAGAGAGGTTAATAGCAGTGTACACTTCAAAGGCCTGTATGATTTAATATCCTAATATAGTGCTTAAAATTGTTTCTGGGTTTATTGAACATCACAATATTATATTATTATTGGTTCTTCATACAAACTTATGAGGTATATGAAGACAGACAGGTATGAAGTAAACTGAGATGTGTTGAAATAAAGGTATCTTATAGGAGAAAACACAATTAAATACTCGTTAATGAAGAGAGTCCGAATCCAACCCAGAGATCCTGGCTGCCAAGAAGTTCCTTCGCTGACACTTTAGTTTTAGATTTTCAGATTCTACTGGAAATTTTCTATTGGTTCCACACTCTCAGACCTCTCTCACACTTTCAATCTGATTCTGCAAACACTCAGAACAATTCTTAGAGATTTGTTTCATTTAGTGTATCAGAGAAGTTCTGTAGCAGATAAAAGCAATGTGAAACAGCCTAAAAGACACATTTCTATCCTCTCTCTCTCTTTCTCTCTCTCTCTCTCTCTCTCACACACACACACACACACACACACACACACACACACGCACACACACACGACTAGCCTTGAACTCACAGAGATCAACGTGCTTCTGCTTCTGGAGTGCTAGGATTAAAGGCCTGCACCACCATGCCAAGCAATACCATTTTTTTTTCATGTGTTTTTCTTTCATGGTCTCTGTGTCACCTGTTTTGGTTACATCTCACTATTACTTTCACAAGATGTTTCAGATATTGAGAAGATTTTTTTAATCTATTGAAAAATTTCTGAGCTAAATCTTTTCATAATAACAGAGAATATTCATTTAATTATTTGACAAAATTATTTATGTGTGCCTGTGCATGAGTGTATGCATGCATAGGTTAAACACAAGTTATGCACATATTTAAATTTGTACATTTATATATGCATGCTTATGGGTACATGCACACTACAAATCATTAATTGATCTCTATAGGATTTAAGTTCCTAGACTAGGAACATAGGAAAAACAGAAGATTTATCATGTGTACTGTAGGGCAGTAATTTCTCAATATAAAACTATTGACACTTGCTGGGATTGGCTGGGGTAGTTGTCTCAAGGGAAGGTGGAAGGTAGAATTTGGACTTTGTAGATTGCAACATAGCTTCATAAAGGAATGTAGTATGTTCCAATCAGGGGAAACATAAAAAGGTATGCGGCGAACATATCTGTGTTTTTGGGTGAGCAACTTTGTGTGAGAGAAACCATCAATCACTCTTTGTATAGTTTGATAGACTCTCCAATTGAGGTCCAGGTAACCATAAGCATAAGACTGAGGGGCTGGAGAGATGACTCAGCTATTAAGAGTACTGGTTGCTTTTGCAGAGGGCCAGGGTTCAGTTCCCAGCACCCACATGGCAGCCAACAATTGTCAATAATTCCACTTCCAGGAGATCTGAGGCCCTCTTTTGGTATCTGAAGACATTGCACTCATGGGTGCACTTACATGCATGCAAGTGAAACACTCATACACATAAAATAAATAAATAATGAATAAATATTTAAAAAATAGTAAGATTGAAATCCTATAGCCTAGGAATATCTTAGGAAAATCACCAGGACTATACTAGTCTCTGGGAAAGTACAACACAGCAGGTAGAATTGAATGCAATGAAAAGAGGCCCATATGGCTTATATTTCTCTCAGCCCTCACTCTTTATCTTGTGCTGTGTATACAAGTCAGTGATGGCAATTATTAAGACTATTCTTTCCTCATAAGATGAGAATGATTGACAACAGATCTGGGAAAGGGAAACGTGACTGGATCTCTATGGGGTGTTTTTCTTTTAGTTGCTTTTAGGAAAATATCTTCCTTCCCCAGCATGCTGGGTTGGCCACCTTCTTACATTATCTTTCTCTGAGGAAGATTAATCACCTGTCTAAGAGTCTGAGGTCCGGATTAATTTGTGACCCTGAGTGAAGTCTAGGGAATTCTAGCCATATCTCCTGAGTTGAAACTGCAGAAGGTAGAAGAAAATCCATTTCCCTAATTATATTTTTGATAGCAGAGAAAACACTATGTGGAAAGGTTTCCTCTTCAGACGATGAGATTCTTCAGAATGACAACTTCTCTGTTTATTAGTTCCACATGCCTTTGAAATATGCACTTGTGTGGCAGAGCTTGAGAATGTACTCACAGACTTGGATTTCACTCTGCACAGGGATAGGAATTCCTGACTATCTGAAGCTCAGCCTGCAGCTTTTGAACATTGTTCTGCCTATGCCTGTGGTTTGCTCAAAGAAGGTCTAAAATATACCATGTGAGCAGTATCATGGAAGTGATCTTTTGATTTATGTTAATTTTTAAAGAGAAGATAGCAAGAGGAGAAAGAGGCCACACATAGTGAATACTGGTGTGCATATAGTAGAAAGAATAGATGCACTTTAAAAGTCAGATATAATTCAATAATACCCAATAGCTTTACCATTAAACTGTTTGGGCAACTTCTTAATGCTTGGGAATGGGAAAGGTCCAATATCAAGGCCTGGGTGCCTAGGACCGTGTGGAGTCAAGACCATAGCTGGCCATCAAGGGAGGTGGGAAGACCGTTCTTGAGAATCAGTCCTCTCAAGCCTAGAATCTGCAAATGAAAGATACCTTCCCTGTCCTTAGCACAAGCTAAACACAGAAGCAAAGTCACTGCTGCGTACAATCTGAGACGTTGGGGTAGGGGTTTGTGGGAAGTGCAGCCATTGAGAGGAGGTTGAAACTGCTGTCCAACAATGGGAAGTCCTCCATTCTCCAATCTGCTCTGCTCACTAGCCCACCACCAGGGGAATAAGGTTGGGGACCACAACTCCAGACTCATTTGAGGGAACCACAGTGCCACTCCAGGCTCATGGAAGGCGAACACAATTCCAGGTTCATAGGACAGGAACCACAGCTCCAGCTCATGGGAGGAGACCATAGCTCCAGGCTCATGGGAGGGGGTCAAAGTTCCAGATCATGGGAATAGAACACAACTCCAGTTCACGGTTGAGAACCTCAGCTCCAGCTCAGAGGAGGGGACCACAGCCCCAGGTTCATGGTTGGGGACCACATCTCCATGCACATAAGAGGCTTATTACTCTTCCACAGTCCCAGTATACTTTCTCCTGTGCCCCACAGAAAAGGTAAATCACAGAACTGAATTTCTACTAATAAATGTTACAGTCTCAGAAGTTAAATTTTTGACTTATTTTATTGAACTTTTATAGTTGCATACAAGAGTTCTTAATCAAATTTAGACCCCCTCCCTCATCCATGTCCCCCACACCCCCACCAGACTTCACATATTTGTATTCTGCCATACATTTTAATTGCCATCCAGTCAAGCATTTGTACCCAGATGTCCTTCAGTTTTTAAAAAGATGTTTGGACAAGTCTCAATGAGACTTGGAGAGATAAAGGAACGGGAAGAAGTAAGAGAGATAAGATAAAGCGAAGTTATCAGAGAACACAACCAAGACATAGGTTTGCTTATATTTGCTTATGAAGTGACTCTTCTTGTTCTGTGTCAGATGAAATGAACTCATCATGGAATCCACCTTGGCTGTTAAACTGTGAACAAACCATGTAAAAATGATCATGAAAACATGGCTGACCACTTGCTAATTGTCATTGTGACCTGGGAAGCCAAGATCAGAGTTGAAATTAGTTGGGGATGGAGACTTTACTTCAATCTAATGGAGAGAAGGGGCTGATCAAAGAGAAGGAAAGAGAGGAGAGGAGACAGGAGGGAGGAAAGCACCTGTTGTGTCCGTCCCTTCCACAACTCTTTTACAGTTGTATCTCAACAGTAAAGCTTATCAATTTAATGTCTAGAGTTCTTTAACAATAAAAAAGTAATCATAGATGTACAGCAGGGTTTGCAAGGTTGCAGCTTCAATGATTTGCTTTAATTTTGCCTTCCCCTAAGCTGAGCACCAGCAGCTGGGTACCAGTTATCCAAATGTTTCTTCTGGTTGCAGTGCCTACAATCTAGTGAGAACCTGAGCCTCTAGAGCAAATGTGTCAATGCTGCCCTCCAAATGTGGCTGCATGCTCCACCTCAGAACACATCTGGGTGGTTCCTCCAGAACTGCAAAGAAATTCTCTGTGGATGGTCATTTTAAGGACATGTTTAACATACTCTGCTACTACACTTAAGTGAACTTGTGTTCATTTACCTCAAAGGGCATATTTTCTTCATCCATGACTGTTCTCCAAACAGAACCCTCTTGGGCAATATGCTTTCATTTTTACTGTGGCTGTGCAGAAATTGTTCCTGACCAATGCGTGGAATGATACTAGTACAGTTTTCTGGATATTTCTTAAGTGGTAGACAATATTCCTGGAGAAAAAATTAGGGGGGGCGATTACACTTTGCTGAATTCTAGTGTCATCTATGATTTTGAAAGTCAAGATTTCAGTTAATTCACTTAGTTTATTTTTGAAACAAGTATACATAAGATATTATAGAGGAAATCCAAAGTCTTCATGTCAAATGCTTTAAATTGAGGCTCACATTAAATCTTCCAGCATGTTCTATGAATGACTTTTTGACTGTCTTAGCTTGTGATGCCAGAACAGAATGATATTTACAGGGTGATTTAAACTACAAAAATGTTATTTTCTCAGTTATGTTGTGTAGAAGTTCAAGACCAAGGACTGACAGGATCCAGTTTCTCATAAAGACTTCATTACTGGCTTATAGAGGACTACATGCTTATATGGGTCAACATGATTTTCTCAACTAACCACTAAAGGGACAGAAGTGCCACATCCTTATGCTCCCATAAAGTCTCATTTACTTCACAAAAGGTTCATCTTATAACTTTAAATCATAATTTTGTGAGAGACATAAACATTCATTCCATCAGAAAGACCTAACTCTACTGATCCATATCTTCCTCTATATGCTTATGATAATGGTAATCTATGATAAAACTATATATTTATACTATTTTGAATAAGTATCTTTATTTTAAAAATAACCCATCAAGTAAAACTTAATAAACTATATTTTCTTTTTTCTTGATCAAGGGTATATAAGTTTCATGTTGATTAATGACCGATGTTCAATCCTTCATCTCAATTCTGTAAAAAATAATCAAATCTATCCTAAAACAAAACTCTCATTTCTTAATATAATCTAGTATCTATTTTTATGCAACCTTACTTTGTAAATATCAAGACAGGAGAAATTCCCAAACTTTAAGAAATTGATGCCTTAGCTATGGGGAATGTAATGAAATGGTTAAACAATTATGAGTCAATATTCAAGACTAGGCACAGTGTTAGTGTATTCAGTGGTAACATGGCTCAGTGATAATCACCTATAGATGCATCTATTCACCTTCTCCTTGTCCTACAATATTCCTACATCATTTTTATTTCGTTCTAACATGTTCACAGACATTTTGTATATGTATAGATTGTATGGCAATTCTCAGCAGCAGACAAAACAGTCACGCTGAGAGATGACTCCTTTTACTATCTCATAGTGCAGAGCCTAGTGCTAGCCCAAGTGTTACACCAAGTCCCTTAATATGCCCCAGCATCCATACTGAATAACACCGTCCCAAGATATGATCCCCCATTATTTCTCAAAGTTAGAGCTTCCAGATGTCATTCAGGATGTTCGGTTTTATATTAACAACAATTCAGTCATGAGTATAGCCAATATTTCAATATTTGCGTACATTGAAATAATTATTTTAATATCTAATCAATCCTACTTGAAGCCCATCTCAACTACCATTTTACTAGTGTGTGTAATGTCAACCACCTTTCAAAAGTTGGAAATCTATTTAAAAAATGAACCAGCCTGAGATATAAATGCCTAGGTATTTGATTAATGTATATGGCATTGAATAAGTACACTCATATGTATGAAAGAGGAATTTGATTACCAATAGGAAAAACCTTCTGTAAAGGTAAATTTTAAACAATTTTTAATAATATTCCAGCTCAAAGGACAATTAATACTTCTATAGATTAAAGTCAAGAGAAACTTAGGTGTCTTTATAGTATGATGAATTCTTTGGGTATATGCCAAGGAGTGGTTTCACTGGATCATATGGTAGGTTCATTTTTAGTTTTTTGATGGTTCTCCACACTGCTTTCCATAGTGGTTGCATGACTTTGAATTCCCATCAGCAGTGAATGAGCATTCTTCTTTTTCTACATCCTCTCCAGAATTTGGAGTCCTCCATTTTCTTGATCTTATCCAGTCTAACTAGGGTAAGGTAAAATCTTAAAGTGGTTTTGATTTGCATTTTTCTAATTACTAAGGATGTCGAACACGTCTTAAGGTGCTTCTTAGCTATTTTTATTTTTATTTCTTTGCTCGGGAATTCTGTTTAGGTCTATTACCCATCCTTTTATTGGGTCATTTATCTTCTTATTTCTTTCTTTTTTGAGTTCTTTGTATATGCTGGATACTAATCATCTGTTGGATGTGTAGCTCGTGAAGATTTTCTCCCATTCAATGGGTTTCCTCTTCCCTTTCTTAGTTTTTTTTTTTTTTCTATACAAAATCTTTGTAATTTAATGAGGTCCCACTTACTGATTGTTGACCTTAGTGCCTGAGCAGCTGGTGTCTGGTTTAGAAAGTCTTTTCCAAAGCCTATATCTTGGAGGGTGCTGTCTATGTTTTCTTCTAACAGTTTCTGAGTTTCAGATTTTATATTATATTTGATCCATTTGGAGTTGATTTTTGTGCAGGGTGAAAGATAGTGTTCAACTGTATGCTCTCTTCACAATAGCTAAGAAATGGAAACAACCTAAATGTCCCTCAACTGACAAAAGGTTAATGAAAATGTGGTACATCTACTCAGTTGAGTTCTACTCAGCAGTGAGAAAAGATGAAATTATGAAATTCTCAGGTAAATGGATAGAGCTAGAGCATGTTATACTAAGTAACACAAATGCAGACAAGCAAGTAATGTATGTTTTCCCTCATTTGTAAATTGTAGCACCAATCCCTTATATGTGAGTATAGACATTCTGATGTAACACCAGGACCCAGGTAAAGGCAAAGGATACATGGAGGTAAAGGAAAAGAAACAACCTGAAAGGGCGATAGTAGGGAACAAATGTTACCTGAGGGAGGTGGAAAAAGTGGTAGTAATGGGCAGATAGGAGAAGAGGGAGGGACATGCTAGGGACCACAGTGTAGGGGAGTGAGGGAGGTCAGGAAAAGAAAGATGACAGGAGTTGGGAGGCATTGGGGGGAGAGTGGGGATAATGGGAGCACTGTGACTAGGAAGGGAGGGAGGAGGGAGGCCAGATGGGAGAAAAAAGAGTAGAGATGAGTGAATCTTCGGGGGAGGGAGAAGCTAGAGGGAAAAGTGATGCCCTAGAAACCCTATGAGAAATACACATAGAATGTCTGAACATTAATGCATATGTATACTTAGGAACTGCTTGGTAGGGAACACAGTGCTAGATAGAAAAGACCTCCCTTAAAGTGACAAACATGCCCTACAGCACTCATCAAAGAAGATTCTTTTTACAACTGCTTGTGGTTACTTCATAGTTGCACATCTGGTCAGACTCAGAGAACATACACACCCAGAGATGCCCAGTACTAGGTGACACATCTGCAGTCGACTGTCTACAGCCAAGGCTCATAGAACGTAGCAGAATAAGGGGTACAGAGAGGGCTAATGCACCCCTCAACTCTCACCAGTGAGGCTTCCATGTACATAAGAGTGTGATACACACAGAAAGCCACAACTAGCCAAATTTTGGAGAATAAGAGAATGTAGAGTGAAGGATGGGACCCCTATATGGAACCTCACCCACCCATGGCTCAGGGACCATTGCAGAAGAGGGGGATGGAAGATTGTAAGAACCAGGGCTGGTTCATAAACATAAGGAAGTGGAGGCTTCCAGGCCACTGGAGGCTTGCTCATGTGCACCTGCGGTAGTGGTAGCTTTGAACATGTGAACCATGTCAGCTCAATTAAACAAGGGCCCAAAGGGGAGGTGAGAAATAGGTTGGGGGCCAGCAATAGATTGAGAACTATTTAAGACTGATTGCTGATGGGTGAGGAAGAGTATGACTTACACATGACCACTGGAAGGGCTGACTGGACTCCAGTGGATGCATTTACACGGAAGGATATTTGGGTACAAATTCCCGAATGACTAGGACTCAGCATATATGGCAGAGTACATAGGGTTTGGTAGGGGGAGATAGAGAGGGGGAGGCATAGCTGGGGGAAGGGGTCTGGATTTGAGTGGGAAATTTATGAAATTTTAAAAGCTCAATTGAAAAAAAAGAAAAAGAGAGAAGCTTAGGGATGATGCTTTTGTGGATGTAGGAAAGTGGCAGTTCAGCACCAACAGGACACAAAACTCGACTTCTTTGTGCACTGTACTCCTCATTCATATGTTTTGGAGATCAAATTGTATTGTCTTCCAAAGTTTGATGTGAATAGCAAATAAATGGAAGTGCTTCAGTGCTGAGAACTGGATTGGTGTGTAGTAAGTATGCACAAGCCAAAGCTATGTACTAAAATTATTCATGTGTCATTGACATGGAATCATGTGCTCTCCTACGCAGTACATTTATCATTCTTATTTACTTACTGGTCTGTGAAATGTACAGAGAGAATGCTTCATTAGGAGTAAGGAAACAAATTTTAGTTCCTTATTCTTCATTGGTTTTTTAGATGGCCTCGACTGAATAAGCCGCAGTATATTATTTGTAGGCTCATGGATAGCATATCATCCTTGCAATATTTATGAAACAGCTGTGGTATTTGGGGAAAAATGTAAAATTCTCGGCTTCCTATAATACATTTTGATTCTCAAATCTTATGAATGGATGGGGGTGAAGGCTACTTTTCAATAAACAAGCAAGTGGAGCAGATGCAGGTGATTTGTGGACTGCAGTTTGAGAGACTTGGTTAGGTAACCTTTCAATGGATTCCCTTTTAGCTCTTAAATGAAGATACCTGTGCTTGACAGTAATAAATGTTTTTTATCTAGAGGTTTAAATAAATCTCATAATAATCCAACAAAATGCTCCAAAGCTAATTTCAAGTTAATCAGCTCCACAGTGAATGTCTATGGTTACTTGTTTATAGGGCAACTTAACCTAGAAAGACTCTTTGATGAATTTCCATCAATTTTTCAACAAAGCCCTGTTGCAAATGGTGCATTATGCATTAACATATGTTCATGTTAATTTATACACCAGTGACAGATTTTTGGCATGGGATCAATAACTAATAATTATATTCTAAAAGTTAATTTATTAATAAATATCATTAAAGAATTTGGATTATCATTTAGACAAGTGTGTCATTTGAACTCAATATAAATAAAACAGCAGATTCTGCAGATCTAAGATGTTGACTTATTTTTCTGAGGACCAACAAATGAATATGAACTAAAGAGATAACTGTCTCCTGTTCTTCCCAATTAACAGTTTTACAGCCCTGTTGGTTGGTCTGATATTGGTGCCTTGCCATTAAACATAAATGCATGATGTTGTTACGTAACTTCCTCTAATGTTCATATAATTATAGGCTAGTCTGTTGAGGTCATAATATTTCAGATTAAAATTATCAATTTGACAAGCTACAAAAACTAATTTTTATTGCTTTTACCTATTCTTTAGAATTAAAACAAGGACTCCTACAAAAAAGTAAAACCGCACTTCTAAGTACTTTCAATAATGTGTCTGTATCGATTTTTTTTATTTAAACAGACATTTTAAAGGAAACTTTTATTTGAAAAGCACTAGTGTACAAAATAATTTTGAATAATATAAATCAGAGAATGAGGATTTGGATGATTGAAAGGCATTTATTATGATGCAAAATATTATTGTTAATGCTTTGACAAACCTCTGTATCTTTTACTTAAATGTAATTTGTCAAAGAGTTTTGGGCCATATTTTGAAAATAGATACTTTTATATATGGAAGCTTAGCTTTTCTATTCTCAGTGTTTTATATATCACAATTACTAATTCAAAGAGGGGTTGAACTACCAAATATGATAACACTATTATAGTAGTAACTTTTTTGAGGCAGGGTCAAAATATGCAGCCCTAGCTCTCCTAGAGCTTGTTATGTGGGCATTCTAGACTACTTTCTATCTCATTGATATCTACCTGCTTCTGCCTCCCTAGTGCTGGATTAAAGGTGTGTACCACAAGACCTGGCTATGGTAGTAATTTTGAAGAAAAGAAAGTTACTAAGGCATAGTAAGTTAAATCCTCACTTTATCCTTCTGACAATTGTCATTGGGGTCAAGGGTAGATGAGGAGCTTGAGTTCTGTCCACATCCCATCTCTGCAACTCCTTTTTGCTCAGCTTAGGGGAGAGGGGAGAAAAGAACTATTTTTCTGATAGCATATTTCTAATGGAAGGTCAAGGTAAATTTATTTCTATAGCTACTGTGGGGGAGATTTAAGTTTTTAGATATTTTATTTGCTTTTGGTCCTACAGGGAACATAACTTTCTATTGCAAGGAGAGATGATTTTGAATCTTGGCTCTTAGTTGTTAGTAGGGTCAACATGTCAAGTCATATAGATTTTTCAAGCTACTACTTATCATTTTGTTTCTTTCATTTTTTATTTTTAATAAGACAGAGTCTCATACTGTGGCCCAGACTGGTCTCAAATTCATAGCACTCCTCTTTTCTCAGCCTTCTGAATGCTAGGATTATAGACATGAACCCCAAAGCCTAGCCTATTATTAAAATAAAAATTATAATGTTGTCTTTAATAGATTAAATTAAGGTTCAAGGCAATTATCTTCATAAGTATTCTAAATGATGCATTGTGTTTAGAAGGCAACACATCACCATTCAGTGTGTATTTCCCTCTACTGTGACATAATGAAGATGTGATGCTACTAATTTAAGGCTAATGCTATCTGTTCCCTTCACCCGCTTAAATGCTTAGTCAACGTGGTATCCTTCTGCATCTGTGGGTAGATTACTTTACATTAGCAATTGTACACAATTGTCTAAATCATCCCGGAAACGATAGCTTCTAATTTTCCAACCTTTGCATATCCATCCCCGAATTTCTACTCATCTGTTCATGTCCATCACATGGGTTCACAAACTATAGCCTGCAAACTACATTCCAAAACTCTACCTGCTTTGTAAATAAAGTTTTAGTTAGATACTCCAGTACCCACTCTATGTGGAGTCCATGACCACTTTCAAAAGTCAGTAACTGAGCCGGGTGTGGTGGAACATGCCTTTAATTCTAGCACTTGGGAGGCAGAGGCAGGTGGATCTTTGTGAGTTCGAGGCCAGCCTGGTCTACATAGTGAGTTCCAGGACAGCTGGGGCTATAGGGAGAGCCTGTTTCAAAAAGACAAAAAAAAGTCAATAATTGAAATGAATAGTTGTGGTAGAGAACTTATGATGCCTCATAAAGCTTAAATTGTTTAGTGCTTAACCATTTTAAAAAGAGCTCATCGTTCCCTCAGTTTGGCCGATTACTGTATAGGTGAGAGTGGAGCTGATTGGAAACTATATACTTGTTAACAAATAGATGGTGGCTAAGGGCAGAATTTTTAAAAAGTCATAGTTTTTGTCATAGATAAATTTTCCAAGTCCTCAGAATGGTGGTAATGAGGAAAGAGAAACAGTGAAATTCAGAAGTAACAGGGATGAGGCTGGGAGATGGCTCAGGCATTAAAAGCACCTGTCAGCTCTGATCAAATGACTGACTTGTGGCCCTGATCTTGTTAAGGGATGTCCTTCTGATCCTCCTTCTTGAAATCAGCTGAATATAGGTCTACATCTTCTGAAAGATGGTCAATGTCAGGACAAGACTGCTTATACTTTAAAGAGTGAATATAGTCATTCTAATATTTCTTTAATATTCCTGAACTAAGTGTCTGTTATCATAGTATACATAAAACAGAGGTGCATGAAGCTGGACAACTGTCTCAGTGGTTAAGAGCACTGGCTACTTTTGCATAGGATCTGATTTCATTTCCCAGCACCCACATAGCAGCTAACAACCATCCATAACTCCAATTCCAGGGGTATTCAAAGCCCTCATTTTTTTTCCTTCACAGTGATTGTACAAGATAGGTGCACTTGCATACACGCAAGCAACAAACAAACAAACAGAAAACTCATACACATAACTAGCTAAATAATAACTAAGTAGTGACAGCAATGGATGAAAGACAAGAGATGAATTGTCACTAACTGCTATTGTACCTTTCTTTTTTAGCTAAGCTGTCTTTGACGGACTCACTTTTCTAATCTGCTGGATGAAAATTATGATTTCTGCTTAACCTAATGTCATAAGTTCAAAATGCCAATTGCATAAACATTTTCCCACATTATGTAACTTGATTTTGAATATATGATCATAATCCCATTAAAATAACCCCTATGTGAAGATAGAGTTTATCATTCACTCACTATTTCTTTCTAGAGGTTTAAGAGGAAGTGGTATCCCTGGGGCAGAGCCATATGTGAGTTAGGCCAAGTTGCAGCGTGTGTTCTAAGGCAGGGTTTGAGGACAGAGAAGCCTTATTCAACATTCAGCAGAGTGTGTAGAAGATCCATTCTGAAGAAAAGAAAATGACGTGAACAAGCAGAGGGGAGAAACAGAGACATTAAGAGGAGAAGCTAGATGGACAGGAGCCTCCTAGTGAAGGTGTCAGGCAGGCTGATCTTACCTGCAAGTGTGCCCAACAGAATCACAGATACTTACATACTATATAGAAGATCACAAAATTGTCTTCAAACCTTGTGGCTAGTGAGGAAGACCTGCAAATTAGTAAGTTACTATTCAGTACACTCTGATACTAATGAGACTGTTTAGGTCCATGGTTTGACCACTGACCTAAAATATAGACATCCTGGATTTGAGGCCAAACTTTTCTAGCTTTTGTCATTATGGGTAGGGTTCATTTTCTTCATCTGTACATGTAGAATATCCTCCTTGAGTGCTATTCAAAGAGAATGATGAGATAATTTGCCTGGATATATTTTGAAAACAGTTCAAATACAAGTCAATATTATTTAATTACCTTATCTGAATAATCGCATGGGCTTCTAATTTATTTGGAAAACAATTCATGGACTTGAATCTGAGTTCTCATGCTCACATGAGCATTCATGTACATATGTTAACACTGATTTATTTCATAGATCATTGTTTGTAGGTGATGTTTCTAAGGATATAGCAAAATATGCTGCCAATACTGTTCTCATAAAAATAATTTATCCTCATCAGGTTACAAGTATTGCCCCAAATCTAATATGAGCTGCAGGTGGTGGAATTTAAATATCAGATGTCACGCACCAATACATTCTTCACCAGTGAGCAAAAGAAAGCTCACTGGAAACCTTTTGTAAAATTGGTGGTCAGGATAACATCATTCTGATAGGTGTATAATTTAAGGCTTTTACTGGCTTCCATCTACCTGGATTAACAAAGAGTCACATTGCAAATGATTCTGTTCATTCTGTGATGAAGAAAGCAATCGCTGAGACGAAATGTCATAAGTGTAGAATGTGAGATTTAGAGCAATTTGTTCTTCCCCTTTTCAACTGTACTGTAATGTATCTACACACTGCTCAGTCTTCTGGGGAAGATGATTAGAAAGAAACAAACAGGATCTCCCTTTAAACAAAGCCGTATTACGTACTAACACATGGAATGCTGGCGGAGCCTTTGTTACAACAGAAGCACAGTGAATGATTCTACCAATGAGCAATTGGTTGGAAATGTTTTATTGGTAGTGATTTATGGATGACATGTTTGAGTAATTATTAAGCTTAATTTCACTTAAATGATGGATTTTTCCCCCCAATTGTTTATCTTCAGGGCAAGGATGAAAGCAAATGTATAAGAAAAATGTGGAGGTCAGTGGTTGCTAAATGAGCTTATTAATGTTTACACATGTATCAATTTAAGCTATTAACATGTACATGTGGAAAGTGATGACCAGTCATTGCAGTCCACAGAAAATGCTGCATACACCATCGCAATTCCACTGGTAGCTAAACATGCAGGCATTCCTCTTCAGTCACAAGTTCAGGTTGTCCTGAGGTTAATTTTGCCATATTCATGGCTGGTAAAATATTTTCAAGAAAATTAAATTACTATATTTGCTTGGCATGCACTAGGGCATTAGGTCAAGTGTATCCAGCCACTACCAGCTCTGGGGAGGGAAGGTAACGGTGTGATCCTCAGGGGCTTTGCCTTATTTCCACAGAATCATTTTCTAGTCAGTCCATTTTACCTTTAGTATAAGGGGTCAGCAAGACAATTTTGCCTGCTTTTGCAAAGGCAAGGATAAAATAGTGCATTTCTAAACTCCAAAATCTTGCTGCTCCTTATTACATGAAAGACAATATAAAATCTTGTTATGGACTTATGATTGAGGGCACAGATGCTTTAAAATTCTGTGATAAGAATACTTTTGGAATGACCTGATAACAAGTCAGGCTGGTCAACTGCATGGGGCAAAATAGATCAATAGGTAGGTGGAGCTCAACTTTCAATTTTCTTTTATCTAGTTAGTTTTTCAAAAATGGATACGTCACAAATTAAAGAATTGTTCTTCAGAAATAAGGTTAATACACTACATATGTTTATGATGTTGTTATGTATCAGAATTAAGGTTATCCTAGGTCTGTTCTGTTGCTAAGAGCAGGTATACTTAGATTACCTGAGAAATGACAGATTTATTATAATGATATTCATGAAAATAAAGGAGCAAGGATATTGAAGTATGTTTACTTTGTATTTTTTACAGGAGGTTTAAAAGTTTGTATCATCAGGTATATTAAAGAAGACCAGGTATAATAATAGTGCTGGATTCCAGAGACTGGAGCCCAGTTCAAGAACTGGACATAAGTTATTTTACCTAGTGACCTCTTTAGGGCCTGAGTCCCTGAGGCAGGAGTTTGCTGTTCTCCGTATACGCTCTCCTGGTATGGTGTCTCCTCATTCTCCACCCCTCTGCTTCTCTGTGCCGACTGTGACTACTTCCTTTGATGGGGCTGTGTTCATTGATATTTTGTTCTTGCTCATAGATTCATAGATCCTACTTACTACTTTTAGTCTCTCAGCTATTTCTATGGGGAGAAAATATGATACTATCATATCTGCTTCCTAGAGACTTCTCTGGCTGTGATTCTGAGAAAGTAGTCCATCTGCCTCCCTGACTCATTTACTTTTCTGTAACAGGACCATGATGAATCCTTCTCACCAATAAAATGGAAAAAAAATCATCAAAGTTCTAAACCAAGAGGCCTCTCTAATAGAAGCTATAGTAATATAAAACCCAAAATCTGAACAGAGCTAAAAAGCTAATACAATACAGTAAAAACTGAAATACTCTCTATGGTATTACAGAATAATGCAAATGGAAAACTAAACTATGAACATTCTATGTTAGACCATTTGCAATTTTCATGTGTATGTTGTTTTGTTTGACTCTTGTACCAGATGTTCAGTACATAAGAATCATCTGAAGAATGACACATTATTTACATACACAGGCACATATACATGCATAAACCTACACACACATTCACAAACACACATGCATGCATACATATACATGCAAAATATGTACAACCTCACATACATACATGCATGCATCAAATAAACATACATATATAATACACACATACATAAATATGTGTACATATTAACACATATGCACATGCATGATCCATGCACGGACCTGCCCACACATTTATGTGCACATACATACACATGTGCATATGTATATACATGTAGATGTATTAACATACACATGCTCCATTTATACATGAGACAAAACATTTAAAATTTTTTATTGTTTCTTTGAGAATTTCATACATTATATTTTGATAATATTCAGATTCCTTCTCAACATCTTCAGTCCCACCATTCCACCCCTTGAATTCATGTCTTCTATTTTATTAAAGGTCTATTGAGCCTAATTTGGATATTGAGCGGCAGGTAACTTTGAGTACATAAGTGATCAGCCCAAGGCCATTGATCCAGAAATGCAGTAAGGTGCAATGAAAAAGCATGAGCTTTGGACAGTTCTGACCTTGAATTTGAATCCTATTCCTACCATGTTCTACCTGCATGGCTTTGTAGAAGCAATTATTAACAATTTCTAAGGCAGTTTTAAGTTTTGTTAGCTGCAAATTAAGATCGGTGTAGGATCAGTGCAAAAGAGTTCTTATTCCAAAGGGAATAAGATACAGTTTATTCTGAGCCAAATATGGATGACGATTACATAGGAACACAGACGCAAGCTGCTCTGAATGGCGTGTTCCACAATGGTGTGATTACATGTCCTTTTTATAGTCATAAGATGAAAGAAAGTCATGAATTGAAGATCTCGCCTAATGAATTGGTAGAGATATCATGTCAGCATGTAAAAGAACATCAGAGAAATCTCTCCATGTTTTAGATGTTATAAGGTGACACTATTTGCTTTGGGGTGACAGAAGTTAGTTGTAGGCTAAGAACATTCCAAAGGTTTTACCTGATAGCCAAAAGGATGTTCGGTGAGATACAGGGGCACAGAAAATGCATGGTTAGAAAAGGGATTAAAGATAGCTAAGATAATTTGAGCACTGAATCTGCAACATTCCAACACTCCACAATTATGAATTTCAAATAATTAGTCTTGTAGAATCTTCAACATAAGTGTGGCATAATTTCTGAGAAAAGGTGATGAACATAAAATGGACTTGGCTAGTGGAACCTAGGAGGTGCATAACGAACAAGTACATATTTATTTTCTGTGTATGTTCTTACTCCACCATACAGCAAGAATTAATAAGCCATCTTCTCATAGGAAGATTATGAAATGACAAAAATTAAAGGCACGTGTTCACTGTATTTGTCTCAATAACATTTACATTATTGGTGAAAGCTATTCAGACCAAAGTACCATGTAACAGGCTCATAACTTCTTTACCAGTTCAAAAAGCAAGATACAAAATACCAGGAGGAGAGCATGTTAGCCTCTCATAAATCAGTCTGGATTATGTTCATGTGTTTTGATGACCTCAAGACAACAGAGTGTCCAATATAAAAGACCTACAGAGATGATCTTGGTCAGAAGAAACACCAAGACTTCAACAGGGAAGACCATTGAGAAATAAGGAAGGCTGTAGTGTTCTGTAACATTGGTTTCCTGCATCACTTCTATTAATTTCAGAATTATTGGGGTGGCTTTTAAGTGCTTGCACATCTCCAGGGAAGCAGCTGTTGCCTGTAACCTGCGTCTTCTCTTGGTTATTACCAGTGCTGCCTGTGAACAAAGGAGTCACACTTTTACCAGGTGCATTATCAGTCCCTGCAAACTTGTTCTGGGATGTGTGACACACAAACAACAGAAACCTAAGGCTTTGCTCTGATTTGATCTAGAAAACCAAGAAGCCTCTGTAAATACTGAAAAGCCAGTTGAAAAAGGCTAAATTTCTACTTCACATTTGCCAAAGAAATTTCTCATTCAACACCAGCTTTAAATAAAGAAATATGATAGTCAAAAGATTAAGCACTTTAAACACATTTAAAAAATAAGGCAATATATTCATTACAATATGGTTTGGATTTGGCATTTAAAATATTAAAAATATCAAATGTATTTCCCTGGAGAGGCCCTTAATCTATCATACCTTCCTCTTTCCTCAAAGAAGACTATTGAAATATGTTTCCTGCTTGCTGATCTATAGCTTGTCTGCCCTTACTAGTTTAATGAGTTTTCCTCTTATCATCCGCCCCCTTTACTTTTCTCCCTTTTTCATCGATCTCTTTGTGGCTCACGAACACTACTCAGTGCTGCTATCTTAGTTTTTCACCCACCTGCTTTGACACCCTCACTCTTTGCTCCTTTTGTAGTTTGTCTTCTTCATTATTACCTATTATCATCAATTTCTCTGTGGCTGAGCCCCTGCACTAACTCTTCCTAAGGAGCTCTGGAGTTATCAAATCCAATCCATCTTTTATGCTTTATCTTAGAAAAAAAATAGAGAAAGAATTAAGTACCCTGACCAACCCACCAACTTATTCAACTCTTACTCCTGTAGCCAATCTCATTTCCATAAGCACTCTGTTCTTTCACCTTGCAATATACAAACGGAAGTGACGTCACTGCAGTCATTATGACAGTGACATACCCTCATTCCCATAACCAAACTTCCAAATTTATCTGAATGTTTGGAGGCTTGTCCATTTAATTCAAGAGTGGGGTTCAGAGAGTAACATAAATTCCCAAGTTATTCTTTGTTAATTTCTTCTACTTTGTTAAAATATATTTATGTTATAATTCAGGGAATTTTCTTAAAGCATTGACATATGAGTTGTGGACGTGATTAATATGAGGACTTCATTTTGAAATTTCCGTATTCATTCTCTTGATAATTCCCTGTTTGTTTTAATTGTGGAAGCTGGATAGATCATGATTCAGTTTCATCAAAGTAGTATAATGAAGTTGAGCCATTTATGGAAACTGTTCTATATAGCACTTACTCAAAATACAGAATATGACTGATACTATTTGGATTCAAAATACCTTTCTAGACAAGGCAAGTGACATTGTTAAGCCAAATTCTGAGATTTTCTTTCTTCACATGCATCTCAGTAGGAAGACAAGGGCTGAGACTGTATCACCATCAGCTGAGGAGATTCTGTGTGGAAGTCCTTCTTTTTTCAAATGAGTAATTCATTGAAGGCTAAAAGGACGGATTTCTCACCGATAGGGTAGAGAAAGAGAAGAGAGTGGTCTAATAACTCTGTCTTACTCTTCTGCTATTTTTCTGTGGGCCACCTTCTAAAACCTGGAGACAAACTGTCACAGACAGCTGAGATATAATTAACATAGCATAAAATCCACCCTTTTAAAGTGTAGTACTAGGTTGGTCTTTAATATATTCACCACATTGAGCAATTTGCTATGTAACTGCAGATCATTTTCTCACCTTAAAGAGAAACATCATACCCATTAGCTGTCATACTCATTGTCAATTCCTGCCCCAGCCCTTGATACCTTATGTCTCTCTGGATTTGCCAGCTCTGGACATGTAAATAGGATCAACAATGCATGACCTTTAAAAACACTTAGTAGAATATTTGTTGAGATATTTTAGATCCAAATGTCATTTTAGAAATGCTACAGCAAAGTCATAAGCTCCTTTCCCCCACCTTCCACCAGTGATACCCTGTATCCCCGTAGTACACTATCACACCCAGGATATTGACATGGATACTATCTATCAGCCCCATTCAGGGATCCCAGGTTTTCTAGTACTCATTTTGTGCAATGCATCTAATCTTAACATATGTTGTGATGTGCACAACTTTGTTGGATACATAAGGATTCAAACATCATAATGATCCCAGGTTCTTGTGAAGCCCTGTAATAAGTCCCCCGGCAACCTAATAGTCTTTCGTCCATTTTTCCAAACTTTAAGAAACATAAATGGTGCTTAAATCTTTGTGATTGAATTTGATTATCACATTTCACTGGAAAGCACAGGTTGTTGCATTTATCAGTAATTTGAGCGCATTCATTTAAATTTTGAGTACTATTTCATGGTATGGAAAGACCACAGTTTCTCTAATCATTCACTCATTGAAGGACATGTGGATTATTTCAAGTGGAGAGTCATGATGAATAAAACTTCTAAGAACTGCTACCTATTGGTATTTTTGGTGTAAATATGTTTACATTTCCCTGCTATTGGTGCCTAGAATGTAATTTCTTGTCCAAAATTGTATCTTAGTGTAGGTTTCATAAGCTATTACTAAACTGTTTTCAAATGTGGCTACGCTATTTTGTGTTTGTGCCAGGAAAGTGTGAGTGAACAGTTTTTCTGCATCATTGCTAGAAATAGATGCTGATTTCACTATTTCTTATGCTAGTCATTTTGATAGGTAAGTACTTACTGATGTATTTCACCTGCCACAACATTTGCATTAGCGATTCATCCTTTCTTGAATCACCAAATAATGTTCTGCTGCATGGATATAACACATTATGTATTATGTTTAACCATTCATGAATTAATAAATAGTGTTTAATAGTAATAACAAGGCTTTCTGAAATTGTTCATAGTAAAATACTACTTGTAAGAATTGCCTCTATATTTTAAAGCATCAGGAGCTATAATAACTGTTTTATTTGCAGTTTCTCATTGAAGTTGCCTGAAAATTATCTAATCCAAGATATAATGGGTAACCTGCAAAAAATCATGAAAATGATAAAAATATATAACAGGATTTTTTTTCTAGTTTATCTGAATTCAACTCAAATCAAAATTCTTTAGTACCAACAAATCAATCCACATTCCACCACAAGTTTTTTCCCTTACTTGTACCTGTGGTCTGCTTTTATTAATGAGAAATTCTAGTTGCCATATCTGAGTTCATTCCAAGACGTAGTGACGATAAAGAAATTAAGACTCATTCATTTCCTGCACAAATATTTATTGAGAGTCTAATATGCATTGGGCCTGTAAAAAGTGTATCTGTGCTTCAGAAAGGCTAATTAACTTAGCTCAGGTCACAATTTTAGCAAAAGCAATGATTAAATACTATACTGCAAGTTGAAAGCAAAATTTTATCTTTAACATTTATTTTCTCTGAATTATAATTAATGCAATCCAGGAAAATATTTTAAACTTAAGGCAATTCATTAGTAATCTTTAAGGTTTTTACATAAGCAAAGTTATTAAGCATTATTTTGAAAACATAATTTCTGTTTAGCTTATCAAATTCATCATATTGCTTATCTTTACTGGCAATGAATCCAATAGCTAAGCCACATGGCACATTGGCTCTTTATTGTAAGTCTTGTCCAATCTCATTATGTATAGCTGAGATCCAGCTATTGAACGCAATATATCATTAAGTTACTAATAAACTTCACTTGCTCCTTCACCACTTCTGCCCATCCCCCACTGTCAATGAGTAATTTATCTTGAGCAGCACTATGCATAAGTTGCTTTCAAAAAGAAGGACATCACATTATCAGTCACTGCGTGGACGAGTTATAGCCAACTCCATCATGGAAGAGAACAGATGATTACAATCAATAATCAATCAAAGAACCAGTGACAGTAATCATACATCACGTTCCAGTGTGGAATCTTTTCTCAAAGCATAATATTTCAAGACCCAATTTCTGGGTGTTTTTGTTTTTTTTGTTTTTTTTTTTTTGATTGGTGTTCTGCTATTGTTCTGTTTCTTCCCTTGGTTTGGAATAACCATGGAATATGGAAAGATCAACAGCAGCACAGCACAAGCCAAAGGGAGAAAATAAAACACTTGTACTAGTTCCTGACGAAATCCCTGTTTCTTATTGTACACCATGTTTTATACAGCTAAGGTTCTACTGGGTATATCAGTGTATCATATCTCTTGATAATGAAGAGGATGTGGCTTGTGGAACTTGTCAGAAGCTTTATTTCTGTATATTAAAATTACGTTCAACAAAATATGCTCTTCAGTCATTCTGTGGTGCCCATGAAATCAAAATAAGTTGGAAAATATTTCTAGGAGAATTATTTGGAAGTGAATACTTTTATGAACTACTAAAATAATTTTTCAAGGGAAATAACACAAAAATAAATCTCCTCTACCTTAAACAAAATGATGTATTCTGAGAAAAATGGTATATGAGAATTTTCTAAGCCCAGTCATTCATTAACATTTGCTTATCCTCTATTATGTACTGAGAAAACGTAGATTCTTGCCCTTAAGGAATAAAATACCTGGTGTAACAGAAAGCAGATGTCTGGTTACAGAATGTAAAGTGCTTGATGTTTTGAGACAGTTTTTCAAAAGTGCTTTTGGAGCATAGAGAATGAAAGAGAAGGGGTTCAGGGAGCCTGGACCCTTTCAATTTGGAATGGGAAAAATATGGGCAGAGTTCATTCAAAATACAAGTTCAAGAAGTTAGTGCATACTGCATGAGAATACAGAGTGGCACTGTCAAACAGCAATGACAAAATGGAGCACGAAGTTCACTACAGGCAGAATGTAAAGGGCTATAGTATATGTCGGGCTGTTCCACAGGGAAATGCATAGACAGTTTAGGATCTCACACACAAGAAGAACGTGGTTATGACCATTCAAGAGGGGAAAAGGACTAGTAGGCTGGGTGGGTTGGACTAAGTTACTGGCTATTGCTCCTAATAAGATATTTTCACCAAGTACACTTTCTTCCTCCAGTAAAAAATTTTTCAAATTTTATCAGAGGTACACTTCCCCCAAAATGCAAAAGAAAATGTAAATACTGTGAGCCAGATATTGTTTTATTAATATAAGAATTTTTCAGCAAATCCTAAGGCATTAATCACCCTAAACCTTGAATGACTATTAGGAGAGTTAACTTTCATTCCATAACTCTTCCAGTCTTAAAATAATACATGCAGAGTTTCTCTGTGGTTAATTACCTCATATCTATATCTTCTTTAGGAGAGACTCCAAACATACTCAACTGCATACATCCTTAAGACATGACTCCTGCCTTTTAAACTGGCATGAGTTTTTATTTCTATTACTGAATTTTATTTTCTTTTAAGGATCATTTCAGTGTTGTATGAAAGAAATGTAATTCCCAAAGAAGATTCCCAAACAGTTTTGCAGAGAAATTTGCAGCTTTAAAAATGATCTCTCCTTTGCAGATCTATATTGTCAACTGTCATGTTCTTTTACAGAACTAGATTGGATTATTATTTTCTTCTTGTAAGGCTTGGACTCAGTGTGGTACCTCCGTGGTTTTACTTTTCCTCAGGGTGACAGGAGGTGCCAATAAGAGGAGGACAGAGCCTCTGCTGTTAACATACAGGCCTATTGTATCTTATTCTTTTATACTCGAGATTTAAATCATGAACTCTGATTTTTTCCTTGTCTAAGTTTCTCCCCAGGTCCTAATCTTATCATGAAAAAAACCTTCATCTACAATCTAGAGAACAAAGACAGACTGGAAATGATGTTGCTGTACTTTTGCTTCAGAAATAGATAAATAAGTATATATAAATGCAATAATAAGTAAATAAAGGGATTGAGCAATGTTTAAAATCACTTTTAGGATATATTTAGACTTGGATTGCAAAACATAAACAAGAAATTGTGGGTTGGAATTTTGAAATTATTAGCTTTCATAAATTCTAAAATTAGGCTGTTTATGGGTAGGTTTTTCATAATGAGCATTTTTTAAATGATGTTTTTGCATTCATTGTGGGAAAGTAAACACAGTGCCTGTCGAAGCTGCTGCCTGGAGGCAAATGCACAGTCTGCTGAAACTTTCTTCCAGGATATAAATATCTCCTAGGATTTGTAATTTGGGTCTTCAAATTACAGTGTAGAGGAGGCAGCTACAGACTACAGTGTGTATACATTTTTGGATCTCCAATAACCATACCCTCTCATTAAATATTATAGATGTTGGAGAAGAAAAATCATAGAATAAAAGGAAAAAAAGCAAAACAGAACAAAAATGAAGATTCCTAGGGACAACCCACATGGCTCTCTGTCGTTACAAAGTCTTTCTTTTACCCTAAAGAGATTATGATTATGTCTCATGCTAGTCATTTACAGACAGACATAACTCGTCCAGGTTTTAAATATCCCGCTTCACTGACCTGTGAGCACATGAACAAGTGAGCATTCATACACAACACAGTACACCATGATGTTTTATTTACCTCTCTGAGTACAGACCTTATATGTCAATACAAGTATTATCTGTGTTTTGCGTTTACCTTCTGATTCTCCTTTCCTAACAACAATCCACATTCTGTAATTCCTTAGGCTCTGGTTATTGCACTTCACTGAATCTCCTAGCCTGGATTCCACCTGCTGATACCTCAACTCCAGGAAGATCTTTCTAAAACAGAACTAACTTTTTTTTTGGCATTTGAACAATTGTTGGATCTAACATTGCTTCCTCTGTCCCCAGCATGGCATCCAGGATCCATACTTGTCTCCTAATCTTGTAACTGGAGTTTTTAGGCTAAAATACCAAGGTTCTGGTAGCCCAAACAAACTATACTCCTCTCGGCCACACAACTTATATGCAAATTAAAAAGCAGAGCAATGATGAGGAGCAGAGAGAGGAAAATGGCTTATTTTGATCAAATTGGGAATAGAAACAGATAATGTGGTCCAGCAATCCCAAATGTGTTTTCTAGATACCTGATATGAGTGTTAGATTTAAATAGTGGCTGAATTTGGGCAAGGACCAATACACAAGCATAGTTACACAGGTCTGATCAAGGTATGGTCCTATTCATCTTTGTTTCAGCTCTGGTCCAGCAAGAAAGTTCAAAGAAAAAGTCCTTATTACTTCAGAAGACAAAGTGTAGCCTTGACCTCATGGATAACTGCCCTTATTTGGTAGGTGGTCTGTTCTGCTCTTCTAGGACTAGAAGGAATGACTTTTCTTTGTGCCTTCAGCCAAAGTAAAGAAGGCAGACACAAAATGAAGACAGTGGGGCTAAGCTTTCATCTTGCTTTTAGGTCCTTGGGGCTCCCCTGGAGGATTCACTTCTCTTTAGCAAAGATGCTTCTAAATGCTGTTTGGACCTCTGCAAAGCTTACTCTCTAACTATTCCCGTAAAGTTAGGTTGGATTATGAGATTTAGGACAGCTTCTGTCCCTCTAAATCAACCCTGATGATAGTTTTCATTGATTGGACTCTAAATCTTACCACAATTTCATCTTCTCTTTCCAGGTATATCATTTACATTTTAAATTAATTTTGTCAACCTCACCATGTGTTACCTTTATAATAAAATAACACACATACTCTATATATTTTTACCCCCATCTATGAACACTTTCCTCATGTAATCTTTGAAACTTTGTTTGTTGCCTTTCTAGTTTGGCTATATTTTGTCTCTATTTTACTAAATACTGCCTTCTCCTCTACTCCTCCTCTCTTTGGAAGTTATTCAGTACACCCAGTGAATCTTCCTCATCATCACATCTTCAGTGGCTCTTTCAAGGAGCCCTGCCTACAGGGGAATCTTTGTCATGTGACTTCTCTCTCTGCAGTGACCTACTTGTCTTGATATAACTTGTGTGTAGTAGGCGCTTATAAACATATTTTTCCTTTTAACCTAGATTGTCATTTCCTTCATAACAGAGGTTTCCAATTCTCTTTTTGCATATTCTCCAAAGCTTTACAAAGTATCAGATACAGCAGATTTTTAGTAAAGCCTATTAACTGAATGAAAGTGAGTGAACAAGGTGTTATTGGTATCATGGGCTAAAGCTGACAGTGATGTAGTGACAATTTTAAATTTTCTTTTTCTTTGCAAATGGAAAGGAATCTGGTTCCTACAGTTAGATACTAATCAGCAATTTGGGTTAGAATGTATAATATGAATTGATATTGAAAGTATTCCAAGAATTTTTTTATGATTCAATGGACATTATTAATTCCTTCCTTAACTAAGGACTTAAATTCCAACGTTTGTAGGATTCATGCATCCCTGAGAATGAAAATTCTCAGAGACCCCGAATAAAATACACAAATAGCTAATTTAGTAATTCCAATGCACGTATATTTTAAACCATCACTGACCAAATTAAACAATTACAATAATAATAAATATGTGTATAATTAAAAATATTTCATTTACTATTTTTGTTTTATTTTATGTGTATGAGTGCATTGCTTACATGTGTGTAAGTGCACCCATGTCGTGCCATACCTGCAGAGGTGAGAAGTAGGCACAGGATCCCTTGAAACTGGAGTTACAGATTGTTATTAACTACCATGTAGGTGCTGGGAAGCAAATCCAGGTCTTCTGCAAGAACAGTCAGTGTCTTAATCTCTGAACCATCTATTCAGCACACACACCAACACACACACACACACACACACACACACGCACACACACACACACACGCACTTCCAACACACACACACACACACGCACGCACACACACACACACACACACACACGCACGCACTTCCAATATCCAGTGTATTTAGGGAGAGCACCGTGGGAAATCTGGTAGTTTCAGTCAGGTTTTAATTTGGAGGCGGCATCCACCTTGTTCTGGTTGTGTTGCTCAGTGTTGTGCTACATACCCAAGAAAGAGTGGAAACAATGACTGCATCACAGTGCCACTGCTCTTTGCTCAGTTTCTTTAAACATACACACAGTAAAGTTGAAGCTACTCTAGATTTCAAAACTATGTCATTCACTTTACTTGATATCACTTTATATTTTTTAAAAAAGGTTATTTAATTTTATTGAATTAAGGCATTCTTAACTACTGTTATTGCTCTTATTCTAAAATAGAGCACACTTTGGTCAGATATACTCAATATCATTCTAGAGAAATAGGTGTACTCAGGTCTGATACATGAAACTATATTACAATGAGCTAGTAAAAAAAGCTATATTGTAAGAAAATCCTTAATTTTAAGGAGGGGAGAGGGTTTAAGTACTGTGACTGTTTTTCCCGCTTTAATGATACCCCTTCCAGACCAGGGAGGTATGATGTTTAACTTCTACCTTCTTTTGGTGATTAGTACAATGGAATGATGGACATTTTGATTACTGAATTATTTATAAATAAACAAAATAACCCATAAAATAAATCTGTATGTTGAAAACTGTGTGGGTAGAAAGGGAAAGTGGGAGCTATGAGCCTTTCCATCTTATGCTTTAAGAGGGTAGACATACATTTGGAAATGATGGAGGTGTGCCAGACCAGGTAAGTGTGCTGACCTGCTGGAAAGAAATGTAAACTAAGGTAGTCATGGAGAGCTTTATGAGACAGATCTTATATGCAGATTTGAAGGAGTATGCAATTTGAGTGAGCAGAGTCAAAAAGGAAAGCAATTCCTCATAGAGAAAATTTGGAAGTGAGGCAGTGTTTACATAGGTAACAGGGTCCTGTGGAACATTGAGAAAGATGGTCATTCTATTAAAATTAAGAAGTTCAGGTAGAAAAAAATTACAAGATAAGGTTCTCTGAAAGGTATGTTTGCATTTTAGTGGAAGCCTTGAATATGTAAGCCTAAACAGGCAACGATTCTTTCTTGAACTCTAAACTTCAAACATGCATGATTAGATATAAAATCCTCATATGTGTGTTTTAGGATAACCTGGTGTGTGTGAGTGTGTGTGTGTTTATTTGTATATATGTGCATGTATGTGTGTGTATGTGTGTGTGTATGTGCATGCTTGCTTGTGTGTGCACGAGTGTGTGTGTGTGTGTGTGTGTGTGTGTGTGTGTGTGTGTGTAGAAATGAGATGGCATCTTAAGAGAACCAGGGAGTATCCAACAGGACAGAGTTCTGATGCTTGTGATTTCACCCATGAAATAAAGATGGAGACAAGTAGGAAGAATAGTCTGGACGTTTAGAGATATTTTTGACTACTTAATGAATATAGAGAGGAGTTTCCCACTCAGAAGAGAAACCTGAGGTCTCATCATCCTGTCCAATGTTGGGTCTACCTAAAGCACAGATCAGGGAAGTAGCCGGCAGTGGTGACAGGAGAAGAGGCTATAGAACAAAATAATGCTCCTTTTCCTTGGAGTGAACCAATATTACACACTCCCCACCCATGTTTTCTCAGACATAATTTTGGGCTTTTCAGCTAATCATTCTAAGACCCTGACAACCATCTACATGCTAAAACTTGAATTGATTTATCAGATCAAACTCACTGTTCTGATTTCATTCTTTGTTTTATATATGCTCAAATTCACAAATAAATAATTACAGGATTCAGAAGATGCACTAATTGGATCAAATTTGTTTCTATGTTAATGTGCCTAAAAGTTTTAGCAAGAAGACAATTACTATTCACAAGATGTGTGGTGAAGTGGCAATAGGTAACAGCTTTTTCACTTCAAATTGGTGGGGAAAGTTAGTTAACAACAGGCCTATCTAGTTGAATTACAGAGCTATCAAAAACCTTCTTGCACTAACGGTCTTAAAGTAGAACTCAGGAACGCTGTCTGGAAAGTTGTCTTGTCCATGTGGTCTTCATGGTGATGGACTCAGAATGGACATGAGCTCATCAAACTTCTTTTTACTAAACCTGTATTTATTTATTATTGATTGTCATCTAATATTTCATCACAAATATTCTTGGAGTCTAGAGGGATTGCTCAGTGGTCATTGTTGTTCATGTAAAAGACTTGCACATACCCACACACATCTATATACACATACATATTTAATAAAATATACTTTTGATTTTCCTACATTTTTATCTTAGTTTTTGTTAGACTATGTTAGACTATGAGACTGTCTGTCTGTAGAGAGATACATGTTGCTATTGAACAAAATGTGGAAAAAATTATCAGCATAAAAATATGAGTAAGAGGTGACTGGAGAGATGGCTGAGCAGTTAAGAGCACTGACTGCACTAGCAGAGGACCCAGGTTCGATTCCCAGCACCCACATGGCAGCTACGGACCGTCCTTAACTCCAGTTCCAGGAGAATCTGAAGCTCTCTCCTGTCCTCTGTGGCACTCACATACATACAGGCAATACACTCATACACATAAAAAAATAAAAATAATAAAATATTAAAAAATATGAGTAAGAGACAAATCAAATTCTAAACTTGGTTATGTCTAAAGGCATCTACTAGTTATTGCAATTTATTCACATGTGAACTATGTTATCTAATTTATTATTTGTGATTCAATCGGATTTTCATTCCAATTATATTATTGCTAATTTAAAGGAGACTAGATTAGTGACATTTCTTTATCAATGAGGCTTTGTGGAGAAAGTTCAACAGCTTCTTCTATTGTTACAAAAGAAAGCTAGTGTTTTTTGATTTTTTTGATCACTATTATTTTCTGTCATGTCACAAATTTGAGTTTTTTTATTTCCTCAGTTTTTCCTCATAGCACTCGCTTCTCAGTGTGAGCTCTTGCTCATGCAGTTTCACGGTCAAGATCGGAAAGTAGGGAGGAGATTCACGGTCCCAAACTCTTTGGGGGGGAGATCATTGAGATCTTAGGGCTTCAGTGAGCTTTTGGAGCTAACAGTGTTTGCTTCTGGAATGTCCTTGGACAACAGTCTGTTGGAAGCACCAACTTGCTCTGGAGATATATTTCATTCCCTAAACATCTGTCTAGAAGCACCAGTTCATTTGGTCCCAATAGGTATCCAGTTAGCACAAGTGTAGCAAACAGTGTCACCTCCACTGTCCCGATGGCGGCATGGTGTTTGGTGTCTTCATCAGACTTACCCACATATTATAAATCACAAGCAGAAATGCCAAGCAAGAAGCTGAGCTTAATATCGCCAATGGAGTGCTCTTCTTGTGTTCTCTACCACGTTATTCATACCCCATCTTTGTTGAAGGACCATATGTTTTTCTCTTTCCTCTTTGTTGAGCAAGAGCAAGTGGGGTCAGATATGGGAAGATCATTTTAGTTATACCTTTTCATTATCCTCAGCACTGTTGATGAACTCTTTAGTGCCAAATTAATAATAATAATAATAATATTAATAATGATAATAATAATAGGGGCTGGAGCGATGGCTCAGAGGTTAAGAGCACTGACTGCTCTTGTGGAGGACCTGGGCTTTACTCCCAGCACTGACATGGCACCTCACAACCATCCATAGCTTCAGATCCAAGTAATAACCAACATGGGTTAAAATACTTAATCTTCATTCTCTATAAGGTTACAGCTAGCTTTTATAAACTTGGGAAGAAAAAAATGGGAATTGTACTCCTAAATCATTTATATTCTAAATAATTTATTTTCAAAAGTTAAACCACCCCTCGCCCTGATTCTAATACTTAAGATGGATAATCAAGAATATGAAGAGATGGATATAGGAGTCTTTCTAATCTCAATATTTTACAAGGCTTAGGCTTGAGTTTTACTACATTTCTGCCTCAGAACAGATGATATTCCTTTCTCTTAGTCCTTGCTGAGTAGCTAGAACTTGGCCCTTCACTCTTGATATCCGCAATGAATCCTATCAGCAGCTATGAAATTTATATGATTTATAACTCCCTAATCTCATAAATGAATCTATGGATTTGGGTTTGAATGCAGGCTCTCTGGCTAACTCTCCATGCAGTGTCTAGAAATGAGGACATGTTTTAAAAGAACACATGTATTTTTCCAATATAGCGTTGTACCTTTATTTTAATATTGTGTTTATGCTTGCGCTAAGGATATATAAGGCAGTCAAGTAGAACATGGAGTAAAAATGCAGCAAAGTGTCTAGCCTGTACTGGAGAATAATTCACTTCTCATCTGTGAATTTGAAAAAGAAATGAAGATATTTAGTGTTCACTCAAAATCATTGAAAGAATAAATGGATGTTATGTGTTGAACTAGGGTATATTTACAGATGGCATAAAACTGCTTTAAAGTTTAAGTAAGTTTTTACAATGAAGTAAAAGTCAGCAGAAACATTTTAATCTCCATCATGTAACTGTGTAAATGTAAAGTTAAAGATAATAGAGAATTTCTGATTTAAAATAATTTTGGGGGTAGACAATATAGTTCAGTTGGTGAAACGCTTATCTAGCATGCATGAGGCCCTGGTTTCAGTGCCTGGCATTGTGAAAATAGAGCATTATGTTGCATGTCTATAAACTTAGCACTCAGTAGCTAGCGACTGGAAGATCAGAAGCTCAAGATCAACCTCAGTTACATAGAGAATTTGAGGCCAGATTCACATCAGAATGAGTTGTTCACTGGTCAGGTCTTTACAAGAAGAAATGAGCACCCTGCAAAGGCTGAATTCTTTTTCAAATAAAGTCTAGCTATAGAAGATTTGAGAAGTGTTGTTGAAAAGAAATACAGCGTGAGCACAGCAATGCATATAGCTCTAAGATTTCTTGAAGTCATATTAGAGAAAGTAAAGGAAGCACAGTATCAATTTTATTGTCGATTATTCTTAACTGTATATATTTAAAATGCTATTTCAAAATAAAGTAATCAGGTAATTATTAGTAGAATATTTTATATTGCTTTTTTCCTATTGAACTTTCAAAATCCAGGGTGCATTTCACATATACAGCTAACCTCTCTACTATCAGAAGCAACATTTCAAGTCTTCAAGGCTTGTCTGTGACTGCTTTTGACTGTGTTAGAGCTAAGAAAGCTTGGAGCTAAGAAACCATAAAACTGGAATAGAGAGGTAGTTCATGGGGTAGGAGTGCTTGCTATGAAGACAAGAAGATCTGAGTTCAAATCTCCACTGTCCAAATAAAAAAGCTAGGCATGGGTCTTCATGCTCATAACCCCAGCTTTGGTGGATAGAGACAAGCAAATCCTTGGAGCTTGCTGGCTAGCTAGCCTAGCAAAAACAGTGAATTTTAGCTTCGGGAGAAATTTTGTCTGAAAAAATAAGGAAGACACCCGAAATTTTCTTCTACCCTCCGTATGCACATGCATGATTATACTGCCTACACAGTATGCATAAATCACACACACATATTGATAATGATGATGGTGAGGATGATGCAAAGAAATCACAAAACCAACCTTGGACTGATACACTTTAAGAATGTACTCTTACTTGGATAGTCTGGGAGCAGAGCAGATAACATTTCCTAAGCAAGTTTTTTGGTGTCAGGTTACAAATTAAGGCTTCTAAGTAAATTATTAAGTCAAGGGGCTGTGGAGGGAAGAGGAAGATAAACTGTCCCAAGTCATCTTTACCCCCACACACTATGCTAGGATGAATTCTAGAGTACAGTCATCTCTGGACAAATAAAACAAAAAGTGCCCCTCACCTTATCTCATGCCATGGCAAGAGAGCTTCAGGCAGGAACAAAGCAAGATCTCCAGTCTGGCCTTACCTTCCGGCTGAGGTCTTCCTGGCAGTATGCCCACAGCCTGCCGGAGTCAGCTTCTGCAGGGACTACAGATTGCTGCCTTCAGCAGTGCCTTCAGCTTAAACTTTTATAAGTCATCAAACCTGGCAAATTCCAGCACCTCTTGCCAAAGAAAAATTGTCAAAGATTCAGTCGGGCAGTGGTTGCATTACCACTTAAGCTATAAAGACTTTAAAGTCCAGGGATCTGTGCTTATATACCTGGCCATAGCTGTAGTTGGCTGTGTTTCTCCTGAAAGCTTTAATTTTGTCCTCTAATGTTTGGGGGAGGGTACAGAACAGGGAAAGAAAAGAGGAAAATATAAGCATATCTCTAAAACAACCTTCATGTGTGAGAACTGACCATTGCCCGTCTCCCTTGTTTATTTTGCAAGATATTATTTTTTCTCTAAGTGTTGGAAGCTTTTTTATTTGCTGTCACTGGATCATCCCTGAAGTCCTCACCTTGTCGTGCTGAGGGAAGAGCACCTGGTGATAACTAAATTGAAGCACTGAATGTTTTGACACCAGCCATGGAACAAGCAGGTCATTTTGGTCTATTTTTAATGTCATCCCCATTGGCATTTCCTTCATCTTGATTTTTTTTTCCTTGTGACACCACAGACACTCTTGTCCCCTGCTGCCTGCTTCCCACAGTGCCAAATGCCAATGATCATACAGGTCACATTTTATATCAAGAACAATTGACTCAGCATGCTGGGACTTTGTCTGCTTCTCCAGGTCTTACTCTCTTCTGTGCTTTCTTGACTGTCAAGGCTTAAAACAGTGAGTGAGAAGAAAACATAAGAAGTCTGCAGCATCATTTGAGTATATATCTAAATTTTTCTTCTATCTTCTGCAAAACAACATCATCCTCCTGTATCGCCTGGTTATTGTCTGAAAACATTAAGAGCTTGGCAGCAGGTAACGGGTGTCTTTTCCACTTGACTTATAACTGTTATAATCACCCATTAATCCTGATGAAGGTGAAGTAGTTATTGAGAGTAATATCATTCTATGTTCTGCCTTTGCAATTACTTCTGAAGCTTGGGTTGGTGACAAAGCAATTAAGAAATGTTTTAGGAAAGCTTAGCTGTTTAGAGGTGCATGACAAATCCAGAAACTTCTCAGGAACCCCCAGTACTTCCATTGCACAGCAAAGACTTGATGTTCAATTCGGTGCTGGAAATCAAGGGCCTTTTAGACTGAAAATCATTTACACACCTTGAAAAAGAGTACCCTTTGAGGAACTCATTCAATAGGGTCGATGGGATAGTGTCTCAGGGTCGGAGACTACTCTGCTGAGTAAAAGCAAGTAGAAAATTGAAGGTCAGTTTCTGGGTTTTCCTTTAAACAGCTGGTGATGTCCTCGTGTGACTTTAGGTATAAAAGGAAGTGTTGAAAGGATTCAGGGCATTTTGCCAGTCTGATACCATGTTGTGGTCTGAATGGACACTGTTTCTTGGTGACTTCTATGTTTATAGATAATAATATGACATTTTCAAATCATATAATAGCTTCAAGCCAGCTCCATTCCCTCATGAGTGCCATTGGAAACACAAGCAAAGAAGAAAACAAAGAAACAGAAACAGGCAACATGTTTATCATAACCCCTGGGAAAATCTTTCTCCCCTTCTCTCTCTTTTTATGTGTATTAGTGTTTTGCTTGCATGTATGTAAGTGAGCCTGTGCAGGCAGTACCCACGGGGCCAGAAGAGGGTCCCAGATCTCTGAAACTACTTCTGGATGGTTGCTAGCTGCTATGTAGGTTCTGGCAGCTGAACATGGGTCCTCTGCAAGAATAACCAGTGCTCTTAACTACTGAGTCATCACTCCATCCCCTGGAAAAAAAAATTTTATGTATTTAATAAGCATTGTTGAAAACAGGTTCCTTGTTCCTGAGTGATAATATGAAGTTCTACAGAGAGAAATCTCAGGAAAGTATCAGAAGTTATGAGATCTTTGCAGAGTTACTTTTCTGATTTCTCCCTCTTTAAATAACTCTACAAGAAAAGCATTAATATTCAAGGACTAGGGGCATGAATATTCTTACTTTATGTGTACCTGAACAATGGAAAAAGTATGGAATTCAGGATTGGAATATGGTAACTGTTTAGTCTTCACTTACATTTACTCATTTTCGTATAGTTTCTGACTTCAGTGGCCACATGTAAAACTTTTCCATTTTTATTTTATTTAATAGACTCTGTAGTCATGCAATTGAATAAATATCACCCTATTCTTCTCAGTTAACGACGATACACATTGCCCTTAAGGATATTTGTATGTGAAATACTGAATTTTGTCCTAGCCTTGAATCTGGGAATATTCCTAAATGCACACACAGGAAATCCTGCTACAGAGCTGCAAATGCTAAGTAAATACAAAATAAGACCGTGTCAACAAACTATCTGGACGATCCATAGTTAGAACCAAACAGAATATAGGAATAGTATTAGTTGGGATGGGCGGATGCCTACCATCTAGAATGTGTAGAAGAATATCCTAGACTGACAAGTGACTGAGATATGATGAGCTGGTTGAGTAGAGTACTTAGCCTTTCTCAAATGCACATGCTCTTCTCTGACAGTCCTTGGTAGGAACCTATCAGAGAATGAAACCCACCACCTAAGCATGGTAATCGTGCTGGACAGAGTGTGGACATCATCTGGACCAAGCCTCTCATTTTTGAAAAGAGGACTTAAATCCCACAAAAGGTATATGGTATGTGCACATTATCAAAAATAAAATATTAGATCGCTCTTATTTATAAGGCTGGGACTAACATCCCAGTACCTTGAAACCTTGTGGCAAGTTCCTTCTCCCATGTCATTCTTTGTGTTTTTCTTCATTTGGCCCTAGAATTGGTCAATTCTCTTGCTGCTGAACCTATAAAGCAGATGTGAACTGCATGTAACCTGGGGAAAGAATGCCAAAGAAAAAGTGTTTCTACAAAATGGCTCCCTGTAGATCCAATTTAAAAATCTTTTAGAACATGGGCAGCCAGTAGAGATATATTCAGAGCCAATCTGAACCTTCCTGGTTTCTGTCTTCTCTTAACCAAATCAGCCACCTCCATTTGTACTGACTACAGTGCTGGCACACAACCACGTGGTACTATAACTTTATTGAGATGATTTTTATTATTCCTAACCTTGCAAATGAAGGTGTTACTGCCTTGCTCATGGAGTTATACAAAATTGAGGATAAAAAGAATATCTTAAAAGATTCCAACTAAATATGTAATTGATTTAAGTATTTAATTTCATCAGAATGAGAAGAAGTGTCCCAGGACTAGGTAAAATGATCAAAGGCATGTCCACACTTGACCTACTTCCTCAAACACTGCTTCACCTCCTAAACCATAAGAGCCAATGTAGCCTACTGCTCTTGTTTTCCAAAACTTGACGTTTCTGAGACATGGGACATTTATTGTGAAAACCAAGACACTATGGGACAAACCAGGGTAGATAATCACCTAATTACTCACCATTATCATCTTATATTTTCTCAGGGAAGGTTGTATCTTCATTGAGAGTGGGACATTGTAAGTTAGGATGAAGGGAGTTACTTCCTTTTAGCATGAGTGAAAGATATTGTTTCTCACAAAGAACCTGTACAAATGAGAGAACAAATGAGCTATAGTTTTATTTGTAGTCTTAAATTTTGTATAGTGGGATATAAAGGCTTGAGTGGAACGTAGCCGAGTCTGCAGCCTGGTCTTGGAAAGCCTTCAAACATCTAGATGTTTACTTACATGATACATGCTAGCTTACCAAAGATTTTTTTCACTTAGGTACACTGTGAGGAGTTAACAGCTGAAGACATTTCATATTTGTAGCTAAGATGTAAATAATCTGAAACATATACATCCAAAGAAGTCTCTGGTTTCATATAAATGTTTATTTCTATCACATGCTCAAAAATTTTTCTAGACTTTGAACTTCTAGAAAGTTTAAAAAAAATATTGTTCACTTACTGACCCTTATTTAGACATGGATGTTCAGGTGCTTCATTTTCCCAAGCTATATGCTCCTTTGTTTAATTTAGAGTCAATCACTTTTGGAGTGTGGGGTATGATGGGAACTGAAGACGTAAAGCACAAAGCACAGAGCTTTCTGAGGCCCTAAGTGTACTTTTTCACAGTCCTTTAAAAAGTGAACTTTCAGAGATAGGGACTGACCTATTATGTAATGTTCTGATTGGATTTTGAAGATAATACATTGATGTAAATGAATTTGAGTCACTCTGAGCATCAGCGATTAGTGCCTCATTCGTAGTGAGATGCCTAGAGTCACACTGCACACAGTAAAGATGGAGGAACCTGGCCTTGATACATTCCACCTAAAAATGTGTTTTCCTGACTTCTACTGCTTCTGTCAAAAGCAATATTTCTATCTGATCACTTCTACATGCTTCCATGCCTAAGTTTTTATGCATGGTGAATTTTGTGTTCATAAGTAGGCTTACACTTCCTGCAACCTTGACTTTGTACCTGTTACTAATGCACAACAGAATGGCTGATAGTTTGTGCTCCCCACAGTGGATGGAGGTTTTCCTGCTTATCACTATTGCTTTATTCTTGCCATACTCAACAGAGTGACTAATACGATATCAAAGAAGAAAATAAACATAATCTAAGGCAATCATTTGAATAGCTTGTTCCACCTTTGCCTTTAATGGCATCTTCCATTTCATCTAACATTCTGGTTAGCATGAAATTACATATTCTACTATGAATGGTATTTCCTGACATCTATAATGTATGTATAAAGTATGATTTTGATGACTGATATTTATTTTATATTTCTGTGTATCATTCTTGTCCTTTTACAGACATTATCTCATTTAATCTTCACAATTCTATATGTTACATGTGATTACAATTCCTATTCTTTAGATGAAAAGCTGAGATATAAGGGCTTAAGTAAGCAGAGTCGTATACTACACAAGTCAAAGTTAGACTCTCAACCCTGCAGACTAGTCATTACACTCTGTTGGGTCCTAATTGAAATGAAATTACTTGTCTCTGACATTTAAATTCCTCAGAGTCCTGGAGTAATTGTGAAGAGCATCATTTTTTGTCCAACCAGATGCAGGTGTAGAGAAGTGCTAGGCAGTAGAGATTAAACTACAAGTAGCAATAAATTGTTTCATCTAGAGCAGCATCTGCAGTGGGAACAATCATCTCCTCAATTCTTATGTTAGGTGTAACAAGTGAATGGTGATTCATGATCTAAGTCATTGATTACATGCATAAATGGGGGAGGAGAGACAAACACCACATGTGGAAGAGTTTATGTGGTATATGTAGGTGTCACTCTTTATAGTTTTTATTTTATTTATTTATTATTTATTTATTTTATTTATTTATTTTGACTTTGTGTATATGAATGTTTTGCCTGTGACATGCAAAGTCCACAGAGGCCAAAAGAGGGCCTCAGATTCCTTGGAACTGAGATAACTTTATAATAGAAATACTTGGCACACAATTCCTAATCTGAGTAGTTAAGTTGGATATTGACTGTGGTAGGTCACATTGAAAGTGTGAGACTTTTACGCATGGTGAAAACCACAGTGTCCTTCAGTGACCTGCTCCCAAAACTCAAAATAGTAGAATAACTATGATCAAAATAACAGCAAACTCAAATTGGAAGCGTTCTGTCGACTACCTGACCAATAATACTTAAAGCTACGCAAATCATCACAAGCTTGGAAAGTCTGAGAAACTGTCACAGACACAAGGGACCTAAGGAGAAGAGGGATTTAAATGGATTTTGGATTCTGGAATGGAAAAGGGATATTGAAAAGAAGTAAAACTTACAAATAAATAACAGACTTTATTTAATAATGACATACCAATATTGAATCATTGACTGGTAGAAACATATCATATTCATAATATGGAAATTTGTTATAGAATCTATGAGAAATCTCTACATTATCTTCAGAACTTTAAGAAATGAATAGTATTCTGTAAAATCTTTACTTTTTAAACAAGTGAATGATAAAAAGATAAACTTGAATACGAAGTACAGGTGCAGAGAGACAGATATAGTCACAGCTCCATGAATATGATGTTTTTGATTTTTCACTTTGAGAAACGATTCTGCACATACAGAAAGAAAAAAGGGGGAAAAGGTCATAGAAAAGAGTATTTGAAGTTACCCAACAAGAAGAGAATGTGGCCAGTGGCAGACGTTCTAGAACTGTGGGTCGATGACGAAGGTCAGGGCAGAACGGACATAACAAGGTCTTGGCAGGCACGTTTTCCTAATTGAAATGTCAGCTCTGTTGGGTACAATCTATGTATCAAGGCTCAGAACGGGGAAAAAGAGCAGCAAGGAGGCTACATACTTCTGAAATATTAATCATGGCTATGAACTTCAACTTGAAAATGAAGTCGATAGTAATGCATTTAGAGAGCGAAGATGAAAAAGGAAAGCGGTAAAGCTCTACCACAGAGTGTAACAGTGACATGATTACCTTTGAGAGAATACATTATAGCCAAGTCACAAGTTATATTACCCAAACATAAGAATTAGCAAGATCATAGTTATTTCTATTGTTTAGACCATTACCCAGAAGTTCAAAAGGGAGAAAGATGGTTTAACTAAAATTTTAGTGACCGCACTGCTAATTTTTTAAGGTGGTTTTGAATAATGAATGAGATGTTCAAATTCATAAAGTGACAAATGGGAAGAAATTTTGAAAGGTTGTTTGGTCGCCTTTCTCCTTACCAACTCAACTCTCCACACTTTTCAGCATAAATTAATATTTCAAAGAGAAGAGATGTTGAAAGAGGCATAGAGGTCTGCTGTAGGCAGCTGTCCTACAGCTCGGCTACTTTCTTGGGCATAATTGTCTATTACAGTGCTTAACCTACAGATAACGTTGATGTTTTCCTCTTATTGCATTAGTATATTTGTCCTGGATTCTTGAGAATATGGGATTTGGTGCAAGAGTTATGGACACATGTAAGAGAAGAAGGTTTGGAAATGACATTTCCTAGACTCTAGATATCAAATCCCAGAGGCATAAATAACTGAAGGAAACATTACCAAATGTTTGTTATCTGCTAATGTATATTAGCCTATCAAATAGTCAAACAGTACAGATAGCAAACTTATAAATAGAGAGAAATTGAGTTGGGAACATAGAAATAGGCATAATGTGTTGAAGGTTTAAGATAGATAGATTCTGTTTTCAGCTTTTGAGGAGTGGAAATCCATAGAGAGAGACAAAGCAAAGGGACCAAAGAATCATGCAAGGCATACAGAAGTACATGAATGACCTTGTTTCAAGGAAAATCAATACATGTAAGAGTACATACTTTGCTTGATTCCTGTGACTATTCAAAACCATTTTTTTTTTTTTTTGTCTTTTAGAGACAGGGTCTCCCTGTAGCCCAGCTGACCTGGGACTCACTATATAAACCAGGCTGGCCTTGAACTCACAGATCTTCCTGCCTCTGTATCCCAAGTGCTGGGATTAAAGGCATGTGCCACCACGCCAAACTGAAATTCACTCTTGAGATATCACTCACAGCATGCTCCAGCTGAGCATTTATCTTTGGAGGAAGCCTGGATGGCTGGGAATTAATATAACCTGAATTAGTACAGAAAAATATGGTAGTTAAAAAGAATTTGCCTTATGAAAAACTTTTGATAAAAATGGATATAAATACTTGCATGTCAAAACTCAAGAACTACTGTCTGTATTTTGTGTGTATCTTTTGAAGCAGAGCCTTACTTGTTGTATAGGTTGTCCTCATTCTCATGATCTTCCTACTTTAGCCCTTTGAGTTCTGGAATGTGTGGCATCATGCCCAGCTTAAATCACAGTTCATTATTCCAGAGACCCAGAAAAGCATCTAGCAGTCTCAGTTCAGCTATGTACATGCTACCCTATTGCCTATAATATTTCCCGTACTACTAGTGCACTAAATTATCAAGACAAAATCTTCACTTATCTCAGTAATTAAGAAAATTCTTGTATTCTCCATAGAATTGTCTTACTTTTACAACATACACGGACAGATACAGATTGCATATAAAGAAATTAGAAATAGGCTAGGGGAAAAAAAAGCCAAAGAATGCCGGACCAACAGAAAAGCATGCTGTTCATCTACTGTTTTCCTCTCCCAGATCAGATGTTTTGACTTAACATATAATGTATATCATAGAGACACAGTCAGCTCTGGGACTGAGGCAATGACAGGGGGTAGGGCTTGTGAGGTTTCAGCTTTATCACCTCCTTGAATGGCTCCAAATGAATTGGACAAAATGAAACAAAGAGAATAGTGAGGAGATCAATCACTTGGGGTCCAGCATGACTTACTGTACACTATATGTTTATTCTGCTCCTCCAAGAGCCTGATACTACACTAATTTTTGAGACACCAAAGATGAATGGGTAAGGAACTCCACCTTCCTACTGTGAGTTCTTACTCTAGGAAAGAAGTTAAAAATGAAAAACAATAAGGATCATGTAAGGAATGTGACTATAGAACTCTGGGGGTGCTAGAGGAGGGCACGAAAGGATTAATTGCAAAGATGCTGTGCATGCTAGTCAAAGACAAATAGGAGATGTTCCATATGGACCAACTGGACAGATTTTTTCCTAGGAAACAATTCTATGTGAAGGCATGTAAGACATACTGCAATATATCCAGTGACACAACAGCCCTACAAGCGGAGACATATGAGGAAGACCCAGCAAGGTATGTGTGGTCAGGCATAGCCCTCACATGGAAATCTAGGGGAAATTAAGATTACAGGTTTGGGGGAAATAATTCCAGATTCCAGCCTCTCTCCAAAACTTACTAGCTGATTCATCTGGGAAAGTTTTTTCACTTCTAAATTTCTTGTTTCTTGTTTTTAATCCAAGTCTAGTAAGAAATTTGATTAAAGGATTGTTTGTAATGTAAATATGATTGCTTCAGTAATGTTAGCAGTTATAAGAATTCAGTATCACAGAATATGAAATAGCAACAGCCTCAAGTTAAAGGAAATATGGTAGATGCAAACAACCACTTACTGTGCAATGATAAAGATTGGAGTTCAGATCCCAGCACTCATGTAACACGCTGGTCATCCCATGAATGCCTATAATCCCAGCTTCCAAGGTGGCAGAGATAAGGGCTACTGAAACTTGTTGGCTTTCTGCCTAGCTGAGAAAACCAGAACTCCAGGTTCAGCAAGAAACCATGATTCCAAAGCATAGGGAGAGATCACTGTGTGTGGTGACGCATACCTTTAATCCCAGACCTCTGGAGGAAGAGGCAGGCAAGTATCTGTGAGATCCAGGCCAGCCTGGTCCACATCACATAGTGACTTCTAGGCCAGCTGGGGCTATAGGGAGACCCTGTCAAAAACAACAACAAAACAAAAAGAATAGGAAGAGCTACAGAACAGAGTAGGTTGCATAAATAATCTTAATTTGTATGTGTATAAGTTACTTTTCTGTTGCTGCGATAAAATACCATGACCAAGGCAATTTACAGAAGAAAGTGTTTACTTTGGCTTCTGGTTCCAGTGGGAGCATCCATCCTGGTAGGGAGGCAGGGCAGCAAGCAGCAGGTTTGGGCGAAGGAACTGAAAACTGAGAGCTCACATCTTCAACTGTGAGTGTGAAGAAGCAAGGATAAACTGACGGAGGCAAGGCTGTAGGCTCTTGAAGTCCACCCTCCGTGACACACTTCCTCCAGTAGGGCAACGCCTCCTGATGAGTTCTTGACTTCCCAAACAGCACCATCAGCTGGGACCAAAGGGTTCAAATGCATGGGCCTAAGGGGGATGTATCTCTACCATCACAATATGTTTTAATAAAGAAAAATGGCACGCCCTAACAGAAAAATAGCCATGTTGGATGTGAATTTTAAATTTAGCCAAGAAAGTTTACGATAATATACATATGAGGGAGGACCAACAATATTCAGAGAAAACATCCACAGTCAAACCTTCCCAGAGCCCTGTGCTACATGACTTTGAAAGAAAGCTTGAGTTTTTATTCAGGTTGCTATTTATTAATGAACTGAAAAATTAACCACATGCTCACTGGAGTCAGTAGATGCTTCCCAATTTGTGAATGTGGATAAATTAGAAGAAAGAAATCAGCATTTTTTTTCTTTTGTGATGCCAGGAGAGCTCACTGTGCTAGAAGGAGATTGGATTAAATGAGCTATTTATTTCTTCTTTGAACCATTTATCTTTATATAGTAACCAAATCCAATCGATTAAAGCCCGGGGTGTGGTTATTTTGATGTTAGCTACTTAGTGAGCACACAGGAAGCAGAAGGACTCAAGTTCTTCTTCTTGTTTCTTTTATTAAAGATTTGGGTTTGATAATTTTGTCTCTAAGGAAAATTTGATTTTTTAAAAAATAATCTATTATCACTAAATTATGTCAAGCTAAAGGGTGGCATCTAGTTTTGATTCATTTAACCTTAGTGGAAAAAAACCAAGTCATTAGTTGAAGAGTGTCTTTTTGGTATTTTTTAGAAATCATTAACTTGTCTACAAACTGATGTGTTATAATTATCCATCACTAATCCTTGCTGTCCCACCATCATTCCAATAGCCATAACCGCTATGCATCTCCGGTGACTGCTACTGTAGCTCGGGAGTCATTTCATGTGTCGTGTGTGTATCTTTGTGAATGTCTAATTTAGGTTAGATTACATTCCTCTGAAATATTTTCCAAGAACTTTACAAACTGCACTTAATTCTAAGGGGAAGGGAAAAGGGAATATATGAATAGACCCCAGATACCAACTGCTGTGCATCCCACAAAGAATCTTCTACTTTGGCTTAACAATTTTGTTTTTGTTCCTGGTGTAGGACTGGAGATTTGCTTAGGTCACACACTGTAGCACAAAGCAAATTTCCATCGAATCATGCTTTATCCATTCATGGGTGTTTTCACTATATTAACTCCATTTTTGATGACGTCAATAGCTTTTCATGAGAAACATGTCACATAGAAACATAAAGATTAGATAGAATGTGATTTATTTCCAGTAATGACATCTGGATGTAAAACATACATTTTAGTTGTTGGTGAACTATGAATGCTGATAACTGCATCATATGATGAAATTGGTAGTGTAGTGAGGGTTTTGTTAAAGTTAAGATTGAATCTGACTTTCAAATCTATTGTTATTTCCTTGACTGCTTTTCTCCCTAAAGGACAGTCTAATAATAAATACTTTCTAAACATTTATATTTTTCTCATTTCTTAAAAGGAGTGGGTATAAATGTGCTTTACGGAAATCCCATGTGTGAAGACAATTTATAAAGCAGGTATGTCAGGGCATGCGTATTCACTGCACAAATGGGTTTTAATTATGAGATGATAGACCCCAGAGTTTGTTATATATTGAGCCTCCCCTCTTCATCACACATCAAAAAGTGCATTTATATCATCCAAACCTTCAAGAAGATATCTATTGTGCAAAGCAATATATACACGTATTAGCTTATTGTAAACTTTGGTGAAACGCATTATTCAGCTGGTGATTGACACAAGTCTGGCTCAGAGCCACCAGCCTGCAAATCAAGAATTCCTGATTCCTGACTCTTGGGTACAATAATGTTATCGGCTTCCATAAAAACATTTCTGATGATTTACTTTTAATACTTCTGATACTAATATTTATGTGCTATCTTTAAAGTACTAAAGAAATCATAAAGGTTACTTTCTCTATGACATATGCATAGATCTAGAGGTAAAGATATTGTCGTTTATTCACCACAATTCAGTTTATATTATTTTTCACATAGCAATGCTAAAAACAGTAAAAATTTAAAGCTGTTGAAGAATTTAAAGCTCGGTGGTGGTGAATATCTCTATGAAGTGATATTACACTTTTAGGGTCTACATTGTGTGTTGCTGTTTTTCAATAATATTGATTATTCCTTTTTATTTATTTATTTTTGTTTTATTAGTATGAGTGTTTTACCTTCATGTAGGTAGGTGCATCCATGTTGTGTAATGCATGCAGAGGTCAGAAGACGGTGTCAGATCCCCTGGAACTAGAGTTATGTATAGTTGTTAGCTGCTATGTGGGTGCTGAGAATTGAACCCGGGTCCTCTGAAAGAGCAGCCAGTGCTCTTAACCACTGAGCTATCTCTCCAGGCCTGATTATTACTTTTTAAAGTAGAAAATAACAATGGCAAACCATTTTAAAGTTTTGATAAATAAATGCCTCTAATTTCTCCACTTATATGAAGTCTTTGCTTTCTATTGAATTCAGGACTAGACAATTTTATGTCTTTGTTTTTGCTTTTTAAGTAAATGAATGTATTATATATAAATTTCCTATTCTGATTTTCTTTAAAATTTTTAATAATTAGCTTTTATGCTTTGTTAATGCATTTTATGGCTATCATTTTAATAATCAAATTCTTCATGTAAATGTGACTGTATGTCAAATTATTATTTAAAATTTAATATTGTTATTGAAACCACAAGATTTATTATTTAAAACATAAATACTGTTAGTATAAATATTATTTGATATTACCATTAATTATTAATGAAATAATTTATTGAAAACATTTTTCTAGAATTCATAATGCTATTATTTTGAATAATGCTACTATTGAGTAGATTTTCACAGCGAAATAGGTTAAATGGTGAAATAAAAATTTGTTACTGGGACAAAATAAGAAATTGCTAACATAATGCTATATTTAATATAACTTCCCAGAAACATTGATGATTTATCTAAGCATATTTTATTATACATATGTGAATATACAATATATTTTAATTATGTGTACATATGCATCAATTTTCATCTTTATGTGTGAAAGTTATAGTAACATTCTACAATTGTCAGTCAGGTGGACATTTTCTTCTCTTGATTAGCTGCTTGAAGGAGGCCAGGTAAAGCCGATTGCTAGTGTTTCTATTGCCCCAAAGTTGATGCTGTGTTTACTTTCAACTCCAGGTTAATTTGCTTCATTAATTTATTAGGTAATGTTTCTCCTGTTGGTGACAATATACCCAACGGTAGTAATTTATGGAAGGAAGGAATTATTTTGGCTCACAGTTCCAAACATGTCCCATCTGTCATAATAAGAAAGATATGGCAGTTGGGTTCTGTGGAGGCAAGGGCATTGGTGAACTCCTCACACCACAGCTGGACCAGGAAGCAGAGATCTGAGACTGGAGCTAGAAATTGTGTCACCTCCAAGGAAGGCCCACCTCACGTCACATACTTCTCTTTGAATCAGCATACAAATGACAAGTTTCCTGATAGAAGTTCATACTCCCAAGTGACCCATTTCTACCTAGACCACAGTCCCAAAGTTTCCACGACCTCCTCAAATGGTGTCACCAGCTGGGAACCAAGTGTTCAAAACCATACTTGTAGAGAATATTTCATATTCAAACTATGATGACTATAAAGAGAAGTCGTTTTAAACAGATCTTTCTAGCTATATAAATTTATTGGACATAGAATGATTCTTCTGCAAAGATATTCCCTTTCTCATTTTTCTGATATAATGGATTTAGGCAGCCAAAAAGCATGACATAAGATGCTGACAAGATACACAAAAGGATCAAAATCAAATTAAGAGATGAAAGAAGAAAACAGGATCCTGCAATATGAAATAATGCAAAGGTACACAGCAAACCTGAGTGTAATAGAAGCAGCCTGCCACATCCTGATGCTCTACTTACTGCTTATTCAAGCCTCAAATAACTTATTCTGAGAAAACAAAACAAACTTCCTTAACTAAATATATTTTAGAAGGCTGCCAAAACACTGACACAAATATCAAATAACTTACTATGGGTAGGAGGGGAGAAGACAGGAGAAGCGAGAAGAGAGGAGGGGAGGGCAACCAAAGAGAGGAGTGAGAGAGAAGGGATGGGAGGGGAATGAAACAGGGGTGTAGTATTTATGAAGCTAACCAGACAGATGTAAGAGGAGTTAGTTTTTAACTATTTTCTTCATTTCCTAAGAGTTGATACTTAGAATCAAGTGATAAGCAAAGCTGTTTTCTGTGGAGTCTTGGATAGGAATGATTGAGTACATTCTCCATTTAAAATTACTACTCTCATCTTTTCATAAGGAAGTACATTTTAAGTAATAAAGAAAAATTCCAAGGCAGTGATTATTCATTGGTTTAAACCTGGACTCAGCAAACTGTTTCTATAAAAGGTCAGAACATAAATAGAGTGTATCCTTGTCTGTGGGGTATATGGTCTTTGCTGTAAGAACTCAGTTCTGTGTCTACCATGAGAAGGCAGTCATTGAAATATGTAAATAAATGGTTATGGCTGTGTGACAAACTTTATTATTACAGAAATTGAACTCCATACTATTTATATATCACAGAATATTGTTTTTTTATTTTTTTAACTACTAAAATGTGCAACAAACTATTCTTGCTTCCCTATTTTAAAAAAGGAGGCAGATTAGGCCGTAGGCCCTAATACGCTGACTTCTTTTAAACTGAAGTGCCTTATTGCAAGAACTTGGTATCTGTGGCCACAGTATCTTTAACAAAAGACGTGAATATACTTAAAACTGAGTAAGTTTCTCACAAATTGTATAACACTTAATTTATCTGATGTAGAACAGAAACAAATGAAAAAAAGAAAATGTTATCCATGCATCATAAGGACTCCTTGACCTTGATCTTTGTAGTGTAGTGACTACTCCATTTATGAATTGTATCAACTACGTCTGAGGCTATCATCTTTTTAGGATAAACTGTCACTGTAGCAACACTCCTCAAATCCATTATTTTATGCCTTGGGTTGGTTTCATTATGTGTCTTTTGGTCTGGATATGTAAATGTAACACAGTACTTGTGACAGAAATTATTGGTTATGATCTAAGTATTTCTTTATTTCATAAACACAATATAAACATATTTTAATTCAAAGTACTTAACAGGAAGGATAATCCAGATCGTATTTTATTTTGTGTGTTTCTGAATTGCATTTTCTATACTTTTTATCTAGGTTTGAAGATAAACATCTGGGCATTGGAAGCATAAGGAAGACCATTTTACTTTATATCCAGATGTTTGGTGTTATTCCAATGTACGATGTAAAGGAAAATAATATGCTAGACAACTTTGTTCAAGATTTTTTAAATTTCTTGGTAGTCCACAAAGTGATAATTTGCAACCTGCAAAATTATCCAGAAAGTCAAATTCAAGTATATTTTACTGCTATAAATATCTAATTATAATTTCGAATAAAATTTATGTTCATGTTTTAGAGAAAATAGAAGACTAGCTGTAAGTCCTTTGATTGCACTTGTACATACCAGTTTTGATACTAATGTGCTATTCCTTGTTCAGGCATTAATCTATATGCTTTCTGAATGTTTTAAGTGTGCCTGATAAAGTCAATGTGGAAATACTGGGTGAACAGAAACTGCATTTTGGTGTCATTCTGAACATTCCAACACAATTACTTATTCTAACCATCGACCCAGATGGTTAACCCAGAGCTTTCTACTCAAAGAACTTCATTTTAGATATGATGAAATTGTACAATGGTAGTTATTCACTTTGTGCTGGATTTTACATTAAATAGAAAGTTTGTATGACCAGGGCTTTATAAATTGAAACGTGCTCCACTTTAGTTGTTATGCACTCAGCTCCCTTGAAACCACTCAAGTCGCTTCTTCCCATTTTCAGGAGCTAATCTTAAATCAAAGCATACGTGGTTTTCATTTTAGTAGATAATTAATTTTAATCATTTTCAGTTATTGGCTGAGAATTATTTATTAAGGGATTGCTGTCCTTACCCCAGTATTAAAGTGCTGTTTGAAAGACATGGATGTCACTCACACTTTTTGAACGGCCAGTGAGGCAAATCAAATTCACAGGTAAGTTAGGATTAATTCATGCCTTTAAAAAGGAATCAGGCCATAATTTGACAAATATAAATGCTGAAATGATGATATTTTACTTAATTTCCTAAAAGAATCTCTTGCTAAGGCAATAGATGTGCTTTTTATATAAAGGTAAACATGAAGATCAAAGCGTAAGCTAGCTTTAGTGATTTTTAAAATTGTGGGTGGCCAGTGGTAGACTCCATATCTCTTATTTAGATAAGGAAATAAGATTTCCTACATCAAATTGCTGTTCTTTCTTTTGAGTCACCTCAACTTTCATTTAAATAACTGGAAAATGACAAATAATAAAATGACCTTGTCAAGTTTTGGAAGAAAGTAGAGTGTCCAGAGAACTGTCATGTGAAGTCTGAGTCTCCTCTACAGTTTTCAGTGAACAAAATGACAGAATTCACCATTTCATCTCTAAACCCTGATACTGCACAGCAGGGTCACACATTGGCATGATGAGGACAAAGCGAGGAGATGCCTACATCAAATGTAAGCAAAAGTGGTGCAAGGCCTATCAATAACTATGCAAGTTAAATACTGAAGAGAGAATTCTGTTCATTCTCTTGAAGGGAAAGACTGGAACTAGAGTTCTTAAATTGGTGACTGCTTTTCGAATCCATTAGAGCTTTAGACACAGAAAGTGGAAGGCAGCATTCTGATATCTAGAACTATAATATCAGTTCATCAAAACAAAACTCATCTTTCACTGACATAGAGGTAGCACTTTTTATCAAATCCTCCGTAATTGAAAAGATAGAAAAGTTAAGAATTCAAAGCACGAATGAAATCAAGTATTGGTTTTCTATACTAGGCCTATTTGGGTAAAACAGAACTAATATATAGTTCTGAACAGCTTTTAATGCCTAATTCCAATTTACAAAGAATGTTTTCATCTTACAACCATTGCTACAGCCAACTAACTCATTCAGTCTTCAATCACTCTTCCATACATACACGTAGGCATCAAAGAAAGAATGAAATCTTCAGTTGCCCATGTTGTCTGAGTCTAAAGAATAAAATCATGTAGGCTTTTCTGAAGGCTGAATTGGCAGCGGTGACAGTTTCACTGGAATCTTAAGAAGAGGTGTGTCTAAAGATTATCATAATCTCTCTGTTGTACCTCACCAGTAACAAGTTCAAAACATTTCTCTTAAGGAGGCACATATTCTTAAGACTGGGAAAGGTGACCTTTTGGTATAAAGCTTTAGAATCTTCCAGGAACATTGAGTTTAATGTCACCGATTCCCTGGTGAGTGTGCCTTAGTAAGGTTAGTATGCCTCTGAAGCCTGAGGAAATTAAAATTACCATTTGTCATTAGGTGGGGTATCAGTAGCCTCTCTATTTTGTTTTCAAAATGTGAGTTATATTTTGCTCCACACCTATGTTCAACCCTAATTTGAAAGTTTCCTTGAAAAATTCTATCAGTACTTCTTTCCACACACTCTATTTATTACATGCCATGAAGCTCATGTAATTGGCATCTGCTCCAACATTTGACCACAGTGTGCAATGACACTCAGAAGAACCCAAATCCCAAAGAATACTGTCCTGTTGTCCTGTGTCCTCTGTTGCTGACTGGCACGCGCTACACTTTGAGAATTTCTATAGGAGTGTTGGACAGTGTCCAAGGCAGTTTACTCCAGATAGTAAAAATAGAACAAATCTGTCATCCTCCTCAGTGTATTTCATGCCAATTTCAGTCCATTGAAGATTACCTTGCTCTTCTCTGTTTCTTGTGACATATCTAAAGACAAAATGTTCTATTAATTGCATAAATTCAATAGCATTTAAATTTTTCTCCATGGAATTCTTTTTCCCAAATAATTCAATTCTAAATATATCTGGAAAACAATCACAAAAAGTGTAGAGGCTTATGTGAGAGTAGATACTCCAATTATATACATTTCCATGTAACTATTTGCTTCACAGTTATCAATGATTATTCTAGACACTTTCCAAGAACCGAAATGAGTTGCCATTAAGTTAACAGGCTGAGAATCTTAGCTCTTCATCAAGACTGTTAAGATATGTGGTCTTCTTGGGCAGATTAAAAACCCCCTAAGCTTGCCTTAATAGCTTGTTTATATATTTGTGTTTATAATTGTTGCAGTAATTTATGCCCAATTTCTTATGCTATCTTGCAACTTTTGAAACACAGTTTGATAAGTTACATGTGAATTTAATGTTGGTTTGTTTTCTTTTTTCAAACAAATGTTGAAAATCAGTACTTTCCTTCACAGGAGGAAAACTAGTCTCTCAAATTGAGGTGACCAGCCTTTCATAGATCCCTGAGCCTAGATACAGATTATTTGTATTATATTTTGAGGATGAAGAATCTCTTTTAATAGAGACTAAGATACAAGAGATAAATATGTAAAATGTTATAGATTTCATGGGATCTGTTGAATGTATTCAGGACTCTGTAATCCAGGAAGAGAAAGTCTTCTAAGTCTGAGGTGGAGATTTTTCTATGCAGATGCAAAACAGTTTAGGGGGCATTTGTGTAAAATATATAGCTAAAATATAGGAAAAAACCACATCAACTTCAGTAAACACCAAGGAAGTGATCTCTCATATTGCAGGCAAAAGAGAAGCATATTAGAAGGAGAGACAGTGTAAAGTTTGTAAGTGTCCAAGGAGATCTCTGGGCATAATTTGGATTTAGTTGAACAAGTTATCTGACTAGGTTGAGGGATGGCATTGTTAAGATACCTCTTCTAACCTGATATGTCTAAATTTAATGTACTTTGAAACATCTTACAGAATTGCATTTATAGTATTTTCAAAACTACTAAAACTTTGTTGTGAAACATTATCGGACTAAGTGTGGTGGCACACGCCTTTAATTCCAACACTCAGGAGGCAGAGGCAGGTGGTGGATCTCTGTGAGTCCAAGGCCAGTCTGATTTACATAGTAAATTCCAGGTCAGCTGGGCCACAGGGAGACCATGTCTCTAAAAGACAAATATATATAAAAGAAAACTCTAAACACTGTCAACACTAGTAGCTAGTTCCATTTGATCATGGTCAGAAATAATATTGTGGTTACATCTGCTTTTTATGAAGTCTGGAGTAGGAAAAGAAAAAACTTAATGAAATTAAAGACACCCCTGGGGTTTAGGGGGAAGGTACAATGTAGGAATAAAAGCATTTACAGTTATGTGTTCCCTGCACCAGGCAGAGTAAAAACATTTGTGTAGGATTATGGAAACTTGGAACATTTTTGTAAATTATGCCATATACCATAAAAAATCGAGTTATAACCTGCTAAATTTTCTAAATCCATGGAATGGCACAGTAGGAACAGCATCATCTTTGTATGTGTTTAAATCCATGAGCTGCCTGTGACTGAAAAATGAGCTAAAGAATATGATTAAAATTTATAAAATACCTATACAGTGAAACCTTACTACTGATTGTGATTTAAATTGGACCCTATGAAATTGTGACATTCAACTGTGTTTTAACGTAAAATTGTAATTTCATAAAATTCAACCTCATATTACTTGAAAAGCCAGAGGAAGTTTAATTACCCTCTCACAAAGAACTATATATGGAAATGCAGCAAATATTTTAAAAACTCATTTAATATGGCCTTTGAAATATTTGTTAAATGAATAACTATCATTTTATCTATCAATCAAACACTTCTGTCAGGTGATAGCTTTTAACAATTATTGTAAGTGCTGCCTTTGGTGAAAAGAACCTTACTGGCAAGATAGAGAGAGTGGCCTGGTTGTTAAAAAGCTGTATTCTAACCCTGGAGACAGATCATTAGGTTTCACATCTTGGCTACAGCACGTATCAGCTCTCTGAAATCAGCTGGTTTCAAATTGTTCGTGTTCAAAATTCAGCTGAGGGAGTATCTCACTCAGGGTAACTATCTCAGGACAGAAGTATGGAATATTATGTAGCGTGCCTAAGCTGGCAATCATACAATTCACACATGTGACAAAATATCCCAGAACTTACTGTGCTCACATGTGTATATGCATGTGCACACACATTCACACATTCACACACAGGGAAAACCTGTGCAAAATTGGTGATGTCTGATTAAGGGCTCTAATATATATTTTTATTATTATTTTTCTTGTTTTTGAGCTTTTCATGTATGAGTATTGTTTTTATTATTTCCATCCCTCCCAGTTTCCCACTAACTCTTCCCATGTTCCCTTACTCCTCAATTTTTTGTCTTTTTCTTTGATTATTATCATTATATAAACATACATTTGTAAATATACATATCTCATGCATACATATAATATATAAAATGAATACATATATAATATAAAGTCCATTTCATGGTGCTTGTTTGTACTTGTGTTTAGTGCTGTCTATTTGGGATCCAATAACCTCTCAGGGTGCTAGTCCATGGTGATTAAACTGATTCTCCCTCCCTCAGCATCCATTGATAGCCTGTTGCTCTTCATCTTCAGGGAGATGCTATTTCATTCCTCCCATGGACCATGTGACATCCAACCCTGGCATGTCAACTTGTTTTGTCATTATGCAGATCTCCTTAGATTGCCATACTGTGGACATCTCAGTGGTGAAGCTTCCTTCTCATATCTAGAATGCATTAAGTAGCAGGAGGTGTCTTGACCCTCTGACTCTTACATTCTTTCTGTCCCTTCTTCCCCAATGTTCCCTGTGCCTTGAATATAGGGGTGGCATTGTACATGTGTCACTTATGGATGAGCACTTCCTAGTCAATTATTCTTTGCATTTGAGCAGTTGAGGAACTTTGTAATAGTATTGATATGTTGCAAATAGAAGCTTCTTTGATGAGTGGTGCAAGAAATACTTTACTATAAATATAATCATATGTATTTAGAATGTAGTAAGAAATTACATTGGTTTAGAAAGAGACAGAAGTAGGGTTTTCTCTAAGGTTAATGACCTCTCCAGCCATGTGTACTTGGCTATATTTAGAGATATTATTTTGATAGTTGATAATTCTGTGAGCTTTAGTGCTAGAGTAGGACACTGATGATGGGTAGCCAAGACTTGACCACTATTTTTTTGTTTGTTTGCTTGTTTTGAGGCAGAGTCTCACTGAGCATCAGCTAGCCTGGAACTCACTATGTTGACCAGGTTGACCCATAACTCACAGCAGTCTGCCTGCCTCTGCATATGAAGTACAGGGATTAAAAATATGTATCACCGTGCCTAGCAGTTCACTATTATTTTTGAAAATTGTTGTATTTATTTTGAAATATAAATTTTAAAAAATGTATTTATTATATAATTCAAAATTTCCACTCATAGTTTCTCTAAAGATATGAGAATATATGCTTATAAAAAATGAATAAAATGACTCTAGCCATTCTAATAATAATCATCTCAAATTAGAACCAATGCATTCATTCATAAGTGAATGGGCACTCACTGAGACCCACCCATCCAGTGTAGCCGAACAAACTACTGCTATGAGCAGCAAAACAAAAACAAAACAAAAAACCCAAAAGATAAAATTCACAGGAGAATACAAAGGCTACTGCTCACAGGCCTGTTGCCCTGACTAAACGAGCCTATGTGAATAAAAATATTTCCCAACACTGAGGTGCAGTGGACAGTTTGTAAGTATCTGATACTATTGTTTCTTCCAAATTAACTATGTGTCTCTGACTTTAAATAAATAAACTTTAGACTTCATTTTTTGAAATTTCACAAATCAGCATTTATGGTTCTGTGTGTTTCACATGTTGACTATGTCACTGTATGTATGAGTCCACTCACAACCATGCTTTCTCATATATACATATGCGCAAGGCGCAGCTTGGTGCCTGGATTCATCACTGTGTATGGAGGATGTGTTCTCTGTACCTATGGAAGGTCAGTTCCAGGAAAATGTTATTTTAAACGTCTAAGTTTGATATTTTCAAACACATGTTTAACATTTTGATTTTATTAGCGTGCAAAGAATTTTCAGTTATTGAGGGATTGTCCTGAGCTTTAGGAATTATGTGGTTGTGTGTGTGAGTGTGTGTCTGTCTGTATCTCACTCTGGCACTGAGAAACAGGGAATCCTAACAGTCACCATATGTGCTGACTGTGCAGAGTCAGCTTTTATGATGAAGTTGTTATATTTTGAAGAACATGCTTTGAATCATTTATAAGTCTGTGTACTAACAAGCTATATCATAACGGAATTTACTGGATTTTTACTGCCAGCTACACAGCCAGCCAGCGCTTACCTATCAATCTGTCCTGTGTGAAGTACGGGGTGATAAAAGAAAACACAGCGTTTGCATCTGTGCTCTGGAGTAAGACATGCCTGAGTTCAAGTCTCTGCACTGCTACTTACCAGATAAGTGCACTTGTCTGGCTTATTCAATTCTTCTGATCCTCTGTTTATTCACCTGTGTGGAATGAGAACAGTTCTAAGTCTCAATCACACAGAGCTACCATGAGGTAGGACACTTAGCACAGATTCTGACATCTAAAAAAAAAATGCTTGGTAAATGTTAGTTACCACTATTATTGATACTGCAATTATCTGGAGTGACATATGACACTGGATTCTAATGAAGATGATATACAAATTGTCATAAAAGCACATGGTCTAATACTCCTTTATTAAGCTCTGGGAAGTGTAAGTGGTACATCAAATGCTTTCCAGGATACTTATGTTAAAATTCCCATATGGGGAGGCTAGAGAGATGGCTCAGCAGTTAAGAGCACTGACTCTTCTTTCAGAAGACCTGGGTTTGGTTCCCAGCACTCACATGACAGCTAACAACCTTATACAGCTCCAGTTCCAGGGAATCTGATGCCCTCTTCTGGCATCTTCAGACACTTCATGCACATGGCACACTTACATGCATACAGGCAAAACACTCATACACATAAAACAAAAATAAATGCATATTTTAAAACATTTTAAAATTCCCATGCATAGGGAAGCCCCTCCCCCATCATCAAACAGTTAAAGGATTTCACTGACACCCTGTGGAAAAAAATGGACATTTACCTTCTGATGTTTATTAAAAGGAGACTAGTATAAGCAAGCATGTGATCAAGCAGAGATGAGAACAGGGTGCAGTGAAGTTGGTGGAAAAAAGATCTCAGAAGATTGGCATTTACAGAACATCTAAGTGGGTCATGGGCTTGAAAGAGAGATAATGGCAGTGTCTGTTACCTACCAGTAGTATTTGCATTTCTCAACAAATACTGGTTAATCTGTGGTTATTAATAAATATCTGTGGTTATATGTTACATACAAATACACACATTCCCAAAACAAATTGTAGAACAATTTAATGTCTATAATATCAATTTTGTGGATGAATTCAAAGAAAAAAAAACATAAAATGGCAAAATGACATTGGATTAAAAGTCAAAATACTAAGATCCTAGAATCTTTGAGCTAATCACTCATTTCAGCATCTAGCTACCTCAAGTATGTATACGTGTGACTTTTAAAACAATACAAAGTTATCAATTGAGATTGTTCTAGTAGCTTTTACTGAATGTAAATAGTATATATGTGATGTAATTAAATTGTTGATATTTATTATGCTCCTTTAAATTAAAAAAAATAAACTGCAAGCTTTGAGGAGTGAGGAAACCTTGGTCTGGTAGATACTTTTGAAGTGTCATTATTAGACAAACGTCTATTTGATTATCTGTGGGACTAATTGATGGCTTCAAACCAGCATTAAACAACACTTAACTCAGAATTCTCATTGGTCTGCTAAGGAAGAATTAAGTGCTTCTCCCACTCATAGAAATGTTGTTATATAGGAAGCCAAAGAGATGTAGAATTTAATGTCTTGTTTGTTTGAATTATTTCAGTGGTTATTTTTGCCTGAAACTCTAAAGGTAAATAAGCTCTTGTTTTTTGACATTTCCTGGAAAAATCTTCTTTTAAATACTATTTTCTTTTAGTAAATTATTCATCATTTTACTAGTAATGATACTGTAATTACAACATTTTTTAATTACCAAAAGTTAAAACAATTATGACTTCATATGTTTAGCAAACATTTTTGATTTCTTGGTATATAGCACAGAATTAAACATTTGAGAAAAATCATCCATTTATCCTTTTCCTTCTTAACTTTTTGATGGCATTTTTAATGAACAAATTTAGCTCTATGAACATTTTATTAATGTATTTTAATGTATTCTGGTTATTCTCCCAACCCAGCCTTCCTTATTTATCTCCCGCCCCTGCCATCACCTCTTCTTTTCTATAAATCTCTTTCCTGTATTTATGACTTTTGTTCAGTTTTATGTGCCACAGTGTTAAACTATGATGTCTATTTGCCCGTGAGTTTGGAAATCTCCATTGAGTCTTGTGGGCTTACCAGTGGATACACAACTGGAGACTATACTTCTCCTTTTCCCAGAATGTTACTGGTCTATTTTTCAGAAGTAAGTGGTAGGGCCCTTTGAGCTCCTTTCCCATCCATAGCTATTGGATAGGCCCAATTTGTGTGTGCCCCGAGGCAGTAAGTGCAGCATCAATGAGTTCATGATTGCCATGGCCCTGCTGTGTTCTGATAATAGCATTTCACAGTGCATCTCCCTGCCTTCTGGTTCTTAAATGTTTCCACCTCCTCTTCAGCAATGTTCTTTGAGCCTTAAGGAAGTGGTATAAAATTCTTGTTCAGGGCTGAGCCCTCAACCATCCTCAGCACCTTGTGCAGCCATGAGTCTCTGAATTTACCTCAGTTATTGCAGAGAAACTTCTCTGATTAAGGTTGAGGGTATCCTTTGTTAGTAAAGACATGGGATAGTTAGAATTTGGTCCGAGGCTATATCAAATTAACTATCAATCAGAAATAGATATCCACCTAGGGACCAAGACCTTCTCAGGTAACAGGTTTTAAATGGGATTTACAGTGATAGACATGGATTTTCTCTTGTGGAAGGAATGGATTTCCAGTTCAATCATGGAGCAGTTGGTTATACCCACAATAGTGGTACCACTGTAGCATCAGTGGAGACATCTTATATGGCTGGTTAGTATTGTATATCAAAGGGTTCACAGTTGGCTAAGGCCATTGATGCCTTTTCTCACCCAGCAGTATATATACCACCAGCTGGCACTATGAAAGCTAGCCAGCAAGGAAGGAGTTTCCAGTTCAGTTCCAGCTTGTGTTCTCTATATCTTGCATCAAGAAGAATGGCAAGAGTCCATATTGTTAGAAGGGACTCCCTGACAGAGGTATTTCACACCACCATCGGGTTTTGTGTTTTCTTGTGTGTGACCCATACGTCTATGACTGACATTGTTTAGTCTCGGGATGTGTATACCTTCAAACATTTTTATGTTTTTATTTGGACTACAACATAGTGGGTTTCCATATAACTTTTTAAAACCATGTTTATTTTGACTAAGACTCTCCACCCCATTCTCTCCTCTGGGTCATGATAGTATTATTTCAACATGCATGCATGCACACAACACACACACACACACACACACACACACACACATATTTTTTTAAAATCTGAGACAGGGTCTTGCTATGTATCCCTAGCTGACCTTGAACACACTACAGTCTTCCTGACTCAAGCTCTCAAATATTGGGTTTACAGTTGTACATCACCACACCCAGCTATACTAACTGCTTTATTAGGGTGCAATTTTCTGAAAACAATTTATTCTTTTTCTGAACAACATTTCTCCACTATTTCTATCAGTACTGTGAAGTTTGCCAAGATCAGCCTCAAAGTTGTTTGATGTTACGGTTTCATTAAATTGTTGTTAAATAATGACTTTTTTTCAATTGGTATGTAATGCTGGACAGTTTTGTGTGCTTTAGGGATACAATTCAATCAATAAGATAAGAAAATCTTGGGGATGGAGAGATGACTCAGTGGTTAAGAGTACTGATTGCTCTTACAAAAGAGCCAAGTTTATATTCCAGTACTCACTTGTTGGTTAACCACAGTCTGTAACTCCAGTTCCAGGGGATCCAATGACCTCTTCTCTCCTCTGTGGGCACTGCACAACATGGGTGCACTTACACACATGCAGGCAATATACTCATACACATAAAATAAAAATAAATAAATTTTAAAAAGAAAATCTTCTAGCAATATAAAATCATTTTGTCAGGCCCGGAGTGGTGGTGCATGCCTGTAATCCCAGCACTCAGGCACAGGCAGGTGGGTTTCTGTGAGATAAAGGCCAACTTGGTCTGCATAAAATAGCTTTGTAACATTCTTTTGTAAATCCATTTATTTTTAACTTTGTTTCTATGTCACAGATATTTTCAAGATGTAAAAATGCTTATCTAGCATGTAAAAAAAAAAAAAAAGCTTCATTTGAAGTCGATGAAGAAGATAAACCAGAGATCCACCAGCAGTATGATGCAGCTTCCCAAACTTGTGTGTGACCTCTTAATGGCAAGCTGAAAATGTTCATGAATCTGAGAATGAGCGCCGAGGGGTGGTATTGGGACATATCAGAGGATACCTGTTGTGGGCAGGGGGTTCACCCATATTAGACCTGGTTTCAGGGAGCACAGCATCCAAAGCTCAGTGCTCCACTGCCAGTGGGTACCTGCTCTTAGAAGCAGACAAACATCTCTATTTGCCCTCTCATTTCCAAGCATTCCTTTTTCCAGACCTCAGAACCCTCTCCTACTCACTCATGAAAATTGATCTGTATCTGCTCACTGGACTTCCATTGCAATATTGTAGCCTTCAGTGAGCTTTCAACTATTTCCCAGTGTGTGCATCCTAAGGCTCAGTGGACCATCTGCTCCCATCAGCCACACAGATCCAATCGCTTTATTAACTTTGTGGTGAGACACAAGACACCTTGATGGCATCATGTAGCAGTAGAAGTTGGTATAATGGTGATATATGTCAGATCCAAAAACTAGGATTCTGCTTCAAGCTTGGGGAAATATTCCATACTGAAGGTCCTTGTTTGATGGTTCCGTTACAGGCTTTCTGTCATTCAAACATTAGTGAGTGTATGGAGAGATGGCTCAGCGGTTAAGAGTGCTAGCTGCTCTTGCAGAGGAGCTGAGTTCAGTTCCCAGCACCCATGTGACAGCTAATAACCATTCCTAACTCCAGTTCTAGAGGATCCAATGCCCTCTTCTAACCTCCACAGGCATTGCAGGAATGTGGTGTGCATATGGACAAGGAGGCACACACATGCACATATAAGTAAATAAATAGAAAATCTTTTAAAAAAAACCTTAATGATACCAATTTGCCCAGTCTTGTTCACAGTGCAACACACATGACAATATGCACCGATCCATAGGATTTGGATGGATAAATTATTTAATAACAGCATTTACAGAGTTTGCTATGTGATCAATCTAGTGGCAACATCAAAACCTACTTAGAATATGTACATTAGATAGAGTAGGATGAAAGAAAATAACAATATATTTAAGAAGGTTTTAATATTTTTTAAAAATATTTTTAGGAGCACAAGAATGGTAATTTTGAAACACCATTAAGCATGTTATATTTGTTCTATGTAGAAAATCTACAAATTTAATTTGGACTTTGGAAGAAATTATAATCTATATAGATATCCAGGGTTTCCTGGCAATAAACAGGTATTTAATACAATACAAATGGGCAGGTGGTTTTGAACAGTCTGTTTTCTACAGGAACTTATGGACTATAGAGTCAGAGAGGAAAGGAAAAAGAATTGCTACTGTTATGTTTTCCATCTTCCTGTCTCATTTATTTTTATCACTCTTCTTTTCTGACTCTGCTTAACCTGAGATTTTAAGGAAGTTTGGACCTGTCTTTACCTTATTTCTGAGGGCTGAGCTGATGACAGCCAAAGCATGTTCCCTGACAGAATTCTGCCTCCTAACAATGTAGACACAGGCTCTGGGGACATACTGTGTCAGAACTTCCAGGGCTTCCTGTAGCTGAGAGACCTGCAGCCACAGGCTTTGACTGGGCGAGGTACCATGGGGTTGACTTGGAAGGATGGCTCTGGCTCACAGGTGCTGCCGACTTCCCCTCTCAGAATGTCACTGTGGGATACAAGACCATTGTGTCCACGTAAAAAGGTCAAAGGAAGAGTAAGCTGTCTTCTTGAGAGTGATATGGGATCGGGGGTGGGGAACTCCTTGCATTAGGAATAATTGAATGTGAAGAATAATTCTTATTCCCTGAGGGCACATTTTAATAATGCAAGTGACTGATCCACTTAATGTCTGCTTGATTTGAACTGTGCATTGCCTGGCTTTTCATTAATAATGAATCCACAGGTAAACAACAGCTTCACATTAAATGCCTCTTAAAAGTGTTTAGTGTCTGCTGCCAGAAAACCTATTAAGAACTGTGACCTAGGAAAGGCTGAATTGAACAGAAGCTGTGGGTGTTACGTGGAAAACCATACTGCTGCTGTCTTGTGAAGGGAAAGTTCATATATATCCACACATGGCACACTGGGAAACATTCCACATAGTTCTTAATCTTTTAGCAATACATTTTAAAAGGGGCATAATAACTAGGTTTTTAATAATAGCATGATTCATTATCAATAATAACTTAAAATGCTTGGTGAGTATAATAAAATTGGAAGGGGTGATGGCTTGTATCTGTTCTTGCATCTAAATTGTCTGAGCTATATCATTCTTGAAGTTATTTTTTTCTGAAGAAAGATGAACTATGGAGAGAAATTTCAAAGCTCTCTAAAACAATGTAAATCACAATTCTTTCATATATTCATTTCAAATGTGTTCTATCTACCAAATATGCCACTTCATTCAACAAATGAAGTAGGCGTGTCTAAATTCAGAAGCTAGATTTAAATTTTCTTAGGCTCTCATTTGCTCTGTCTCATTTTTGTTTCCTTTCTCATGTCCAGAAGATGAACTGAGCTGTGATGGGATCATTGCTCTCACGTCACACTTAATTGGTTGACCTGGCCCAGCTATTACATGTCTAAGAACAGAGAATTTTCTAAATTTAGAAAGGTCCATTGGGATTATCTTGCGTATTGTTTCCCCTGCTCAGTGAGGAAAGTAAATAATGATTAAATGATTTGTAACAGATTAGGATATGATCAGATGTTTCTAGATTCAGGATTTTCAGCTTCTCACTCGAGAATTTCCTCTCCATGTTATGTCGTTCTAGCAGGAATTGCCTCACTTTCAGCCCAGAGAGTCTCATGTTCTAAGAAACACCTTGGTTGTTCTCAAACCAAGATAAATGCCCTTCCATGCGCTGCTGTGTTTCCTGGCTATTCTCTTTCTCCTCTTGATTCCTAAGCAGTTCCTAATGTGCAATGAACACATTTATTCTCACGGCCAGCAAGCATCTCTGAAGTTGGCTCTACCTCACCGTCTTTTACATTATCCACAACATTTCATTTATGGTTCATTTACTGAATATTCAAATATCTAGTGTTTATTATTATTTTAAAACTAATTTTATCCAGGTGTTTAAAAGCTTACTAAGGGCATGTTTCCTGCTTTCTGTCTTGTGTGAAATGTTATTCTTTTTCCTCGCTTTAACCCATTGCTTTTTGGGCTATTTATGAGACTAAATCTGTGAGTGTGGAAGCGTGCATCTGTGAATGAGAGAACATATAAAATAAAAGTGCACACTGGCATTGGGGACAAAAACAAAATTTGATATGAGAGAATTCATAACAGCTGTGAGAATTCTAAGGCACCATCGATATTAGCAATATTTCTTTCCAGCAACACACTTGTTCCTTAAGGCCACTGAAGCATAATATTATAACCTTTTTCATAAAGCTGTTAGGTAGAGCTATGGAATAGTTCTTTAGAACCAAATGTAGAAGAGTCCAGGATTTGGGAAGTGAATTATAAAAACGGACTGATTTAAGTGTAAGAAGAAATTGCACTCAAATAAATTCAATCTACCAAGTCAATGCAATCGTAGATTTAATGTAGTTTGAAGCTATAAAACTTTTATAGTTTTAAGCCATGAAAGCAAAGGAAGGACTGAATTCTTCTAAATAACTTTGTTGCTTTTGGTGGTTGGGAGAAGAAGGTATGCTATTTGAGGTCCCTTATTCTATTGTCTTCTATCAACGTATTATTTTAAGGGTTTTCTCTGTTTAATGTATCGGTAATGACAAGAATGAGAAGATGTGAGGCTGATGTCTATCCTCTTTTCACATTCGAATAGAAAAATCTCATTTAGTGTTTCAACAGTTACTTATTTTATTTATTGTGTGTATGTCTGCAAGTGCATACTCAAGAATAAGGGAGGTGGGTCAGCAGGTGATATAGCTTATATTATAATTATTGGTGATTATAAAGTGATAGGTAGCTCAAGCCTACACTTTCTAGACCATTTCTATTTCATTCCCTGTGCTAAGAATTAGCTTCCATCCATAGTCATTCTACAGGAGTATTTAGAACTTACTACATAATTTTGAAGATTTTTTTGAGTCAGCTAATTACTAACCAACTCCTATGCTTGTACTGAAGTTACTGACCCAAGCTGCCAATGGCTGGTGATGCATCCTAGAGCAGGTGGAAAGGGTCAGTGGTATAGAAAGCACATAGTCTCATTCAGTGCACTCATGTGGGTCAAGAGTCTGGAAGGGAAATATTCTATTTTATGTGTAGTTCTTTGTGTTTGTGTACCATCTACTAGAAGTTTATTTACCCTTTCATGAGATCAGTTAATAAAACTTCATTCTTTCCTCAGATATAGAAGCTTTAAATAGGATTTCCAATTCTACTAAGTTAGTTACTGGTCACTTTTTCCCTGCTATTGTAAAAATTTATGCTTCTAATGAGCTTTTAGAATTATAATTTAGAGGTACTAAGTACCTCTAAAAATTAGTAAAATAATTTATTAATACCATCATAATTCCTGTGTGTTATATCATTTGATCATCACGACTGCTCAGTGAAATGGAAACTTGGATGTGGTTCATTGTTGGAGATAATGGGTTAGGGTTGCAAGCATAAACTTCGATCGGCATGGTCTATCTGGTTCAATGGTTCTGCCTTTGGACAGGTACATCATAGAAGAAATGTGGTAAAACCATGGTAATAGCATCATAAATAATACTTCTAATGGTTAATATGTTAACAATATAACAGGTATTCGTGTTGTTCATTCACATGATTAAGATAGGAAGTAAGCCTTAAACTTCCTTATCATGAAGGTAGGTTTTTATAATGTATGGTGTTCTCAAGTTTAACAATCTGGTCCTTGATAATTCTCTAAAGCCTTGATAATTCTATGAGGCTTAAAACATTGATCAGTCATGTTCAAGGTAGATACATTCTATGGAAAAGGAAAAGATAGAAAATATCAGTTTCTCCTTACTGGAAGTCGTTATTGAATATTATACAGAGGAAATAAAAGGTAAATGCGTGAAAGTTCATGATCTAGTTAGCAAGTGTAGAACTGCATTTACCCCCCACAACAGCAGCAGTGTTGTGGCTAGAATCTCTGGAGCCCTGCTGTCATTTTGGTTGGACTAGTATAGAAATGGAACTGTGTGGCTTTTTCTTTCCCATCCCAATATCTAGTATACACCTAGAATAATCATAACAAGACCAACAATATCCAGCAATGTCAGGAACTGGATTGCTGGCAACTCTCTAGAATTTAGTGTGCATTTTCTTCCCTCAGATTCACTACCTCTGGTTGATTCCTTAAGAAAATAGTGTAATTTTGTTCAATTTGTATCCATGTTTTTATCTCATTACTTGTTATTCTTTCACTCAGCATTATATTTGTGAGCTCTATATACATTTTGTGTATGATTTTATTTCATCTTCCTAGTTGCATAATACTCCATTTTTGAACTATACTATAATATACTAATTTATCAACATATCTTTTTTTTTAGTGTTTCTAGTTTATTGCTGTTACAACAGTATAGCTCTGAACATTTTCTAGCACGTACTTAGCAGGAGTATTTCCAGGTTATATGCCCAGAGACACATTGCTGGTGTGCAGAGTACATGTTTCCTTATTTGTAGTTCCACCTAAAAAAAATGACACCTCCCAAGGCCTCATAACCTTGCAATCGACTACATTGTCAGGCATTTTCATCTTTGCCAATCCTGTGGACGGGTAATGATATCTCAAGGTAATTTTTAATTTGCATTTACAAATCACTAATGAGCTTGGGCGTCTTTTCATATGCTTATCAGGCACAAGATTTCGACTTTTAAACTGCTTTTTCAAGTATTATAGCTATCTTTCCATTGGTTGAACAGTATTATTTTTATAATTAAGTAAAATGCCACTTTAGACTTTCTGTGCTAATGTTTGCAAAAGGGAGTTCAAGCAGAATCCCAAAGCTGAATTCTTAAGTTGATGGTTCAGTAGTTATTTTTAACTGTCATATAATTGAAAACCTTTATTCCCTTCAAGTTCCTTTTTCTTTTCCAGATAAAGTCTTGACAGTTCCTTTTCTCATCTTCTTGTGCATATCCCTTAAACAAAGTAACTGAAGGCTTATAATTTAGAACTTCAAGTACTCTCTAAAGTAGGAAGGATGCAAGATTTTCTCTGACCTTTGACTTTAAAGCATTGCCTTAGAAACCGGCAAATTCTTGGCAAAGATTATTATTATTTAAACTTCTTCTGGTACTATCTAGCTAGATTTAGGAAAGTGAGCCTCTGGGAAATGCCAGACTTAATGTTAAAAACAAGTAGTTGGACAGCAATTGATTGAAAATGAGCAGCATAATGACAGGTAAGGAGAAAAAAGGTGATTTCTCCTACCAGTGCTAAAAATGGCTTTGGAATGATTTATATGCCATCAACTCATTATACCCCTGACTATCACCAAGAATCACCAAGGCAACCAGGCTAATTCTTTACACATATCCCTCAGGCTTATCTCCATCTTCTGAGGCACTTTTGATATAACTTTCATCCTGATATTTACTCACGGGTGGCAGGATGTAGGTAGAACAGAATTGTGGTAGAGAATTGCCCTCTACACATGCCCATATTTAACTTTAGATAGTCACATATCCCTTATGAATGCAGGAAAAGCTATATTTTTATGTTTACTCTATACTCCTGTGGCAGAAACTTGGCAAGCATAATATTTCTTGTAGTCTCTGGATTCACAGTCAGAGATTCAACCTTAACCTTAGTCTTACCTGAGCTTACACTTTAGTCTGAACTATTGTTCTTGGTTTTATACACATTGATCACTGTGCAGAAGGAGTACATATATCATAGGCCTAATTATGGTTTTTACGGACTGAAATTCCTATACTTTTTTCTTTTTAGTTTTGTCTTGTATTTATACTTATAAATTCTTGACTTTTGTAGCTTTTAGAGCCATAGTGCCTATTACAGCTTTTTCTCCTACTGTTCTTTGTTTCCTTTTTTCCTTTAAATTGAGTCACTGTGTTCAAAGGACTATGATAGTAGATTTGTAGAATGGTCATCTGAAGGGACACTGTAAAGGAAAATTAAAAGTATATTACAGACAGATTAGGTATTTGGACAGCTGAACATTCCAGTAGTGGAACCAAATTCTTGAAACTTTTCAAATTTTATAATGGACAATAAAATAAATTCACATGTTTAAAACTAACACTTCTTTTAATGGTTGTGCCTATATTGTATAAAGAGGTAAATGGACTGGGGGAGGGGTGGAGTGGTTGTAGTCATTATTTTGTAAGCTGCAATAGCAAAGGTTTTATTTGCTTCTATAAATATTGCTGATTGGCTTTCCATTATTTTTGTCATTACATTCCTTGGGAGGATAAAAATATGCAAATATTATGAAGAAGCTTCTTGTGGAACAGGGACCTGGAGACCTACAGGCTGTCATGACTGGAATGACCTTATAATCTTTCTTCTAATTCTTATTTCAAATATAATTTGTTCTGCATACCATAACATAGTAGGTAACTCAGTCAAGCATAGAAGAGTACTTTATAATTTCTTCTTTTGAAAATTATAAAAACAGTGACATGCATGCCCTTTATTTTATGGTTTATGATGTGGGCTTGTTTATGATCCTCACAACCCTTTGGGACTCAGCTGAAAAGATAATGCATATTTCTTTAAGAAAGAATGTAAGGTTGCCACAAGAGTCTGAACTTGAATCTCTAGCTTGAACAGCCCTACACTCCCGTCACATAGTACTTTGCACTAAGACATCTGGGGATAATCTCCTTAGAAATTGTGATGAGCCAAAAATGTAAGTTAAAAACCTGAAAGCAATTCAATTTAAAAGACATAACTGGGCCACTGAGATTGTTCAGTGGGTAAAAGCAATTGTCACCAAGACTAACAATCTGACTTTGATCTCTGGGACCCACATGGTGAAAGGAGAAACTGACTCCTGTAAGTTATCCTCTGACCCCTCCACACATATGACCACACACACACACACACACACACACACACACACACACATACATATACACAAATAAATAAATAAATTGAGAAATTCAAACTGAGTAGATAATGCAAAAACAAAAGAGGGTTAATAGTTTCACTCAGAAAAAAGTTTTATCAAGGTCACTAATTTAATAAATTAAAAAGTTGAAAAATTATACCAAGAGTGGAGTATGAAAGTATAGAAATTCTGAACATCTTCCCTGAAAGACAGTGCACTGCTGACATCACTATGCCAGTGCAGTGAATGTGCATGTGTCTCTCAGATACTGTTCACTCTTCTTTGAAGCATGTGACTCTGCTTTGCTTCTTCTCAAACTGTATACCCCACTCCTGGTTCACTTTCTACATAGATAGACCATATGACATTCCTAAACCTGTACCATCATCTCATGCTACTAGAGATAATGATTGACTTAGGAATGGCATTGTATTCAACCAGAATCAAAGACAGAGTGAGACCATTATTCAGACATCTGGGAAATAGATTTGATACTGAGAAGGGATGTTCCTGATATCTTGCATCTCTGAAGAGGCATCTGCTTTGGAAATGTGGCAATCTGTAGGGAAAAAGACATGGAGAAACAGGGAAAAGGAGAAATTTCCCCTGAATTAAGTCAGTCAAAGTCATCTCCTTCCTCTATAGAATTTACAAATTACATGAAATAACCAATTATAATAGTTATTTTTCTGTTTATATCTGTTTTCTCACCTGGAAATAAAATATGTATCATATTACATAGCTTAGTAGGACTGCAAGTGCCCTAAGACGTAAACCAACCATGAGCTGCAGCCCAACAGCTGCCACAGCACGTGCAGCATCTGTGTGTCTCTCTCGTCCTATGATTTTAGCTAAGGTAGCCTTCTAAGTGCCTTCTGTGGACTACCACATCTTATTTCTTCATCTGCTCTGAAGCAGATACAACTCCCAACACATTTTTCAGTTAAGAACATTAAGCTTTGCTTCTTAGTCACAGTACTCTTTTTAAATAAAAGCTATTATTATTAAGTCTTGTATTGAAGACAGATATTTTGAAATACACTTGACTCCTCCTTCAAGGACTTTTGGACTGATGAAGTCCAAAGCTTCTATCAGTGACCCATCATCTGAAAAAAGATTTATTTTCTCTAGGATTATTGAATAATTGTGTCAACAATTGTCATTTAAATATATCTAAATAAATGAGCATTTATGTGTTATGTTCAATTTATTTTAAATATTGAGTCTTGAAACCTGAAGGCACAGGTAGGTATCCCTGCTTCACAAAGGCTTACTCTGTGACTAGGGGAAAGCTATTTAAACTCACTCATCAGAAATGTCATTAAAACGATACCCAAATCACACTATTGCTGGGAAAAGTAGATTATTTGAGACAGAGCCTTATAGTCTGAAAAAATTGTCTTCAACATAGCTGTTTTTCATTTCCATAGCATTAAAGCTATGTGTATAGTTGGAGTTCAATAAATACTTCAGATTAGATTCAACTGCGAAGTGACACTGGAAATAAGAAAATTATTAAGAATTCTTGCTGCCTCTGCTGGCGTCTACATCCCTCACACACATCACACCAACCATCACTTCGCTTTCCTTGGTTAACGTTCTCTACCTTTGCAGGTCTAACTTATGTCCCTCTTCTTTCTTTACTCTGAAGTTTCTTCAGCAAACCCCATGAACATGTCACAGATATGCTAGTATAAAAGGTCAATGATCCTGAATTGTGATTTGCCAATTATTTCTGAACAATAATGACATGCTCAGACTATCTTCAGAAGTTGCTCTAAAAACTTCTGACCTATGAGTTAGATGCCTTTGCCCAGAGAGTATACTTCTGTGGCCAGAAACTACTTACTAGACTGAGGATGAGGAATTAACTGATGGAGGCCATTAATGCATTTAATATGCACCAGAGAACAATATATAAACCAAAGGACTTCATCCCATTATCTTCTGCCACATGCAATTTTTTATGTTTCCTTTTATAGTCCATCAGGATAATGCAATGTAAATAATCTCCTAGTAAAGGCGACATCTAGAAAGCTCTATTAATTCATCATAAATACACACATGCAGCAGGGCACAAGTACAGTTATTATTTCTGAACTCTAAATATATTAAGCTTAATTGAAATTCTTCAGCCCAATTTCCCTCATGTCCAAATTTGTACAGAGTTTTAAAAAGGTAACTGGATAATGAAGGTTGTTTTTAGTAGTCATCCAAGATTACCATCCCTATATTATTAAAAATGGCCTCTTTGGATGTCTCTCTTTAATAGAGCAGGCTGGTTTTCGGTCTCGGACTCTGTGTTCACTCTTGCTGATGTAAAGAAATAGATTGTGGACTTAATGACATTTAAAACTCTTATCTCCCTCTTCACAGTTCTGTTGGTTACTTAGGCAGAGGTGTTCTTGTTGAAATATGGGGTGACTTGATTTATAGGAGCAAACCAATAAGCTAATGCACCTGTGTTTGAAGTGACCACGCGATGGAAACATCGGTCATCAGCTCTAAGACTTCAAATCAGAGAAAAAGGTCTGTAGTTGGAACAGTGCCCATTGCTTTGCGTTTTCACTATTTAATTCTCTATCACTTTGTGAAAGTTAGATAAAAGATGACTCAGGACAGGGCCATTACTTTCTTTGACTGCTTTAATATATCAAAAGAGGGCAGACCTTCCTGTAAAATCCCCTAAATGGGGACTCTCTTTTATGGCTGATTACCAGCTGTGATAGTGAGTCAGAGAAGCAGAGGAAATTTTAAGGGTGGCCCTGGGTAAAGGAAGAGAAAGAAAAGAATAACAACTTTTCTTCCTGGCATCTTTTACAGTTTAATAAAATCTCTTCCTGCAGTCAGATGATACATATGACATAGTGACAGGACACATAGTCAAGTTCTGGGTATGTGTTTCTGAACAACAGTTTTCAAAATTTTCACAATATAAGGGTCATTGCCATGTATCTGAGTGATGTACAATTAAGATAGAAATCTTTATTTATTGGCTCTCTCTATAATCCTAAAAAAATGCTCTGAAGTAACTTCTTGTATAACTTCATAATTATATTAAAACCTAGCATAGTAAACCAATGGAAACATGAATTTTGTCTTTTTTTTCCTCACATATCACTACAATGCCTTTAGTAGCTAGAATTGAATGTGCACTCCATAAACATGTTGGTCAGCTTTTAGCATAAAACACTGGAGAAGAGGAGTTCATTCAGTTCCTTGCTTCCAAAGTACTCAAAGTCACCGAGGGTAAGATTCCCAGAAATTAATCTGTCTTTTTGTATATGTTGCATTCTTGAAATCTTGCCACAAAATATCAGAGCTATCTAAAAGACTTTTACCAAAATGAATGCTCCTTTTTACTTTTATTTTGTATTTATAGAACAGTAAGAGTTATTCAAATTGAGATCTTCCTTTCACGCCTCCTCCTTCTTTTCCTTAACCTCCTTCCTTGTTTACTGCTCTGTTCTTCACTTATTCTTTTAAAGAAAATTTGCATTATAGCTAGTTACTAAATGATATTTCCCTAATGAACTTCCTTTGCAGAGTGTATTAGCCTTATCATTTGAGTCTAACATGAACACTGCTCCTTAAGCTTTGAGTAATAATTTAGGATAATAATTATAAGTCACAAAGTTAATGAAAAGTGGAAACTCACCCGCTTAAGATTATTAAATCTGGTTCTTACCAGATCTTTTTTTCAGATTTAACAATATTCTATCTTATTCAAGGAAAGATTTTGGGGAAAAATATCTTGACAAGCTACCTCCAAATATATTTCACCTTGTATAGCAAGGCTATATTCCATAACCTTAATTGCTTTCTCTTTCTTCTTTTACCTCCACTCCCTCTACGTCATTCTTTTTAAGGTGTGTTGTTCATCAAAGGCCGCCTACATCCTATAGTTACTGCCTAGACGAATATAGTGAATATCTAAAAAAATCTCTTTTTTTTTGATGTAGCATTTCTCCCTAGCTGAACTGTAATAACATAGGAAATCTGAAGCATCTGAAGGTTGCAATGAGCTAGAAAAAGAGATTCAGCTTCATTTGCCAAGCCAAAATACCGTCTATACCATGAGACCTTAGCTTTCTACAGTGCTGAATTCAACAGATGTGAAAAATGTGTAAGTCAATTCAATTCCAGGCGGTCATAAGGAACTAGGCACATGGCCCAGCACTTTGATCTGATTTCTAGTCAGCAGAACAGAGACTTGGGGCACCAGCCCATCTGGGGAATATGTTTACTGGAGGTATAATTCATACAGGTAAGAGCATGGGCCTGGCATTATGTATGAATATAGTATGCATTTGGTCAGAAAACTAGAGTGCTAAGGTCAAGATGAATGAATTGAAGCCAAATGAGAGATAGTCTGTAAAGACTTTTAGGAAGCTCTTTCAACAGGTAGCAGAGTGAAAGAGTCTGGAAGATAGAACTATAAAGGTGTTAGAAGAATCATGCTGGTACTAACCTCTTCTCTGAGGACAAGCTCTTTTAGTGCTGGAAGATATGATGTAAGCTGCCAAGGCAGAGAAGTTATCAACAGTCCAACCCACCTGTAAGGCCTGCAAACTACAACAATGTCTGGTATTCTTCTATAGTGTCACTTACCTCTCTGGGATAACCAACAGCAGTCTAATTAGACATAAGGTTTGCACAATAGGAGGGAATTCATGCCTGGCACCATAAACCTAGCCAAGAACCCAGGGGCTGAAAAGGTCATAGGCCATAGATGAGAACCTACTGTTTTCAGTCTGCTAAATTAATATGGTTTCCAACTGCCTTCTAAAATTATCTTTATAGCCGAAGATAAGTTCTGCTTTCCACCCCTCATCAAAAAGCTTCTTTTGTGGCAGACATAGGATATTAGTATGATACACCACTGGTAAAATTTAGAGAATAGTGACTGTAAAGTGTTCTACTCCAAGTGGGCCATCTAGAACACAACCCATACACCTAATGTTCAAGGAACACCACAGAAGAGGGGCCAGAAAGATTGCAAGAATCTGAGGACCAAGACACCTGCTAAGAGATAGGCCCTGGACATGGCTATGCTCATGAACTCTCTACAGTATTATTGTCTATACAAGACCTGGAAAGACCTCACTAGTCAACATGCCTATATAGATGAAGGAAACGTCCACAAGGCCCATTCCCTAGATAAAGAGCTATAGATAGTCTACGGCTGCTGAGGGAGAGCGAATGTTTCTTCAGAGATAAACCCCCAATCCTAAGTGGGCAGCTCTAACCACATGTGCATACAGGCAACACTGATTGGACTGAATAGGTTTTATAAGCATATATTAATAAAGAATTGAAGAAGAGGTCATAAATTCAATGGGAAGAGATGAAAATGATACAAATACAGTGTAGTTATGTATGAAATTCTCAAATAGTCTTGAAAGTGCTGAGCAGGGGTCCCATGGACCCTCAAACAATAGTGTCCTTCTTCTTGGTTACCCACCAGAACATAATAGTAAGGCTTTAATGCTGAAGGTGCTACATACCTTAATTGTAGAATAAGGAAATAAAACTTGATTAAATGAGGAAATATTAGGCTACAGAATAAATAAGACAGTAAAGCTTCAAAGGCTCATCTATACTGGTTAAATTTCATAGTGCTAGAAGGTGCGATGCATGCTACTGGAAGAGAAAATTAATCATCAACGTTGTTTAGTTATGAATCTTGCAAGCAAAACAAGTGACCTGACAACATATGCTCACTGGTGCAATAGTGGCATGAATATTATGGGAGCAATCAACCACTTTCTACTTGGATTCAAGGTTCATTTCATAAGATGGAGCCAATAACTGTCACTGGTATCAGGCATAGGAACACGTAGCTAAACAAGTCACAGACCAAAGTAGAGAGCCCAGTACTATATTCTGCTAAACAAATTTGGTATTATATTGGCTCCTAATGATATTTTTTGTGCCCATAGATTAAGGTACCTTTCAACTCTCATCAGATGTTTCCCTCCCCAGCAGATGGTGATTAACAGAGATGGACAACTGGCCAAAGTGCAGAGAATAAGAGGCTTACCCATTACTGGACACTTACAGCAAATTTCTGCCTGTCATGCATCAGGGATCATTGTGGAGGAGGGGCAGAAAGATTGTACAAGCCAGAGGTGTTGGATGAGCACAGGGAAACAGTTTTCTGGAGAGCTGGGCAGATACACATATAAGCTCACAGCAATGGAGACAGCATGAACAAGTTCCACATAAGCTTAAGCCAGACAAAATGCCAGCATAGACATAGGGAAGAAACCCCAGCCATGCTTGAGACTGAACTGGCAATTGATGGCTGTTGGGAGAGTCAGTCTCGTTTAAGAATGAGATCCTTAGTAGGCTGAACAGGCAGGTTCCAATGGATGCACCCACACTGAAGGGCATTTGAGGACAAATTTTTGATGTTTGACTCTCTCTCTCTCTCTCTCTCTCTCTCTCTCTCTATATATATATATATGTACATATTCCTACTATTTAAGAAAATGTGTTAGAATATGAACTTTTCATTAGATTTTTTTTTCAAACTAGTAAAGGTCTGGAAAATAATTTATTGACTAAGACATAGAAAATCCCATTTCTTTATGGTATATTGTAATTGCATAAAAATTAGGGATTGAGCTAGGTCTGGTGATATATGTCTAAAATCCTAACACTCCTAAAGCTTGTAAATTTGAGGCCAGAAGAATTTCATAGTGAGATACTGTCTCATACCAAAGGAGGTGGTTGATGGGGAGAGCTGGGATTTTCTTAACAAATAACTGTAAAACTTACATATGGAATTTCATGTTTTCATACCTAGTCATGCATATACATATAATCACATAAAGAGTCATACTAGATTTGATTTCTCTATGTTAAAATTTTAATTAATTTGAAATAAAATTAAACAGGGTCTGGAGATATTTTTGCAAAGAGGTTAAAAGTGCTTGCTGCTTTCACATGGGACCAGGGGTTTAGTTCCCAATACACTTATCAGGTAACTTACAACTACCTATAACTCCAGCTCCAGGGGATTGATGCCCCCTTCTGGCCTCCATAGGCTCATTCACATATGCAAGCATGGCATGAGCATACAGACCCACACACCTAATCATAAACAAAAATAAAATGCAAAGAAAGCAAATTTGTGGAAAAAAATCAGATAATATCACACAGATGTTAAATGGATTTTTCTGTTTTTTTCAATGAGGAAACTTAACCAACTAGTCACTCTATTGAAAAAGGAACGAGAAATGATGTTCTCAGGCACACCTTGTTCAGACAATGGTAGGTATCAAACTCACCAACCAAAAGAATGAACCACTCACAGATGGCCTTAAGCCTTCCTCACATTCTCTTTCTACGTGTATATCTATGTACATTACTTGTATATAAGAAAAGAAAGTGAAGGAATTTGATATTTGAAACCTAATTATTACAGATAATATTCATTTTTAGTTCCAAGCTATAGCTTATGAAGTCCGTAAGTAGCAGGCCTTTGGATTTAAAAGAGCTGCATATAGTCTCTCAATAGAAAAAAAATAGGTACTATTAACCCATTTTTCAGATGCAAACTGTAAGAGTCAAGGAAGTGAAATACTCATGCAAAGCTATACAGCTAGCAAATACAGATCAGGAATCCAAACTGAGGTCAGCTTAATTTGAAAGTACTTAACTCTTACAGCAATGGTGACAGCATGCAGAAGGCCCATGCAAACTCAAGCAGACAAAAACCCAACATAGAACACTGGAAATGGGAACCAGGCCCCAATCTTAGCCAAAGAACTGTTGGGAAGCTGATTACTCCTGGGTGAGATAGAGCTGATCTTCTTTAATGGAGTGACTCTAAATAGGCTGACTAGATTCCAGTAGATGAACTTTCACTGAGGAACATCAGGGACAGTAACTTGACTCCATAGGCCTTAATGATAGAATGCATGGAATCCAGTGGGGCTTGGGTGGGGGAGTGGCTATGGGAGGATGCTGATTGGGAAGGGATTATAAAGATTACTAAGATGTTGTATATGAAATACACAAAAATTCAATTAAAAAGAAAGTACCTAACTCAACATTTGGTCTTGTCTGGAACCTCTCTTGCTTGACCATCCAGTGTTGTGGCATGAATCTTGGTCATGTGGCCATAGTAACATTGCTTTATAAGTGTTGTCAATTGGACTTATGTTTAGTACATCATACATACTGAACACTCAATATTGTACCAGAGAGTCTGGGAACTCTTGAATACCTGAATTGTCATCAGGCAGGTACTTTACAAAGCCTATAATGCCTGGAATAGTGTTCATTTCATTCTCTAATGCATAAACAATATATTTGAACTCAGCTTTGAGATCATGCCTAAGCAACGGGCATCTTGAAAACTCAGGCTGCACACAACCTTTCCAGTGTAGGAGTGCTTGTTTGGACAAAGTTGAATTAGGAATCAAGGCTGCCAAACCATTGATGCAAACTTAGTCCTACATGTGAACATATCCAAAGCCAGGAACTTTTACTTGGGCAGACAGAATTAGAATAAGTTCTTTCTTTCTCTTTCCTATATAAACCCAGTACCTGTAACATTCTTTTTTCCAAAAAAGTCACATACAAAGCTGAAATAACAGAGACTTCAAATTGGAGCAGTAAAGTTAATTTAAAAAATTAAACTTTTACTGTTTTCAATGGGCTAATCACTTTTTAGTAAATAAATATTCAGTTAGTGTCAGTAAGGGAAATATCTAAAAATGGGCCCAGATATGAATATGAAAACATTCGAATTCTTTACTGGATATGCATGTCCAAGTTGAAGGTAGATTACTCATCCTCCCTCATTCAAAAATAGAATACTATTCTGTTCTAATATTAAAGCCAATAAGAAAAAAAAAAGCAAAACTTAATCAAGTAATTTTCTAAGTGTTCCCTTCCACTGCATTTATCAACTCTAGAGTGGACAAATTAGGATTTAAACAGTCAAACACATTATGGATCAATACATTTATATTGAATTGAATCCCAGTGGTGTGACACAAACAGTTTTGGGAAATAATTAAGAAATTTTGTTGTTTTCTATTTTCAATTATTTCTCCAATTATGATGTATAAATTTCTACTCAAAATGGAAACTCTTGGCTTTTTTGAAGTTCATGTATCTATTCTTTTTGCATTTTAAAATTTTTATTTATTTTTATTTTATGTGTCTTAATTTTATGCCTGAGTATATGTAAATGCACTCATGTTGTGCAGTCCCTGCAGAGAACAGAAGGTGGCATCAGATTCCCTGGAATTGGAGTTACAGATGGTTATTAGCCACCATGTGGTGGCTAGGAGTCTAACCCAGGTCTTCTGCAAGAGCAGCCAGTTCTCTTAACCACTGAGCCATCTCTCCAGCTACTATATATCTATTCTTGCTTGACAATGACATTAGGCTAAATTTCATCCTTGTAATTATTAATTTCCTTATTTTATAACAAAATACACAAAATAGGCAAATTATGACTATTATAATAATTTGACTGTTTGTAATAATATGGCTGTTGGCAACTATGTATCCTTTGTGGCGCACCTTAAGTCCTATAGAAGCTACTCATAATTTGAAAAATTCTTATAATTTTAATAGAAATACCTAAAGACATAGTCTGGTCTAGGGGTTTTCTAATGGGATAGTTAAATACGAGAGACCAATGGAACATGGGCTGAGAAGGCCTCTTCTGTCAAATTTAAAGTGATTTGTTTGGACTTTTCTCCACCTTGATATAGTCTCTCTCATTTACCCTCAAACATTGCAGCTTTTCCTCTTGATATTTTTTTTTTTCATTTTTAATGAAATTAAATCATTGGTTAGAAAATCTGTATGCTTCCTTGTGTTTAGGCAAGATTTCCAACTACATCATGATTGCAGGTTGGAACAGAAGTAGACGAATTTTCATTTACTGGCATCTATCAATTCCCCAAACAATCTCAGGACAGAAAGCTTCTTTATAGCTTAGTAACACACCAGGTCACATTAAGTGAATTCCTTCAACCTTGTGGAGGGGATTTGATTGGTGGATCCATTGAAAGTCTATGCCTTAAGGAGAACTGTGATTTTCATTTCTCTTGATCTGAACCCTCCATGTAAAAGACCAGAATGCAAGAGAGTTATTTTCATTGAATAATTCAATAAATGGTATCAAATGACTAGAGGATAGTATCCTGTGCTAGATGTTGGGATTGCACTAGTGAATACATGTCAAAATGCTACTCTTACAGTTACAGTCTAGTGAGAATGATGGATATTAAATGAATAACCATACCAATGAGTGAATAATTACAAGTATTGTTAATTACTAAAAGAGAGATACATATAATCACTGAACTTTTGTAAGCTCAGAAGCTCAAACTGAGACTTCAAAGATAGTTTGGAGAAAGAAGGACCTCCACATAGGAGCAGACAGGAAGAATATGCATATATAAAGGCCCAGTAGAAGAGGCACAGGGAAAGGAAACCACAACACAGGCTTACAGGCATTTTTGAAATGTAGTCTTCATCTGAAATGCAGTAAGACCCACTAAGCAGGTTGCCTATCAAATAAAGTCAAATAGTATTCTTTGTTTTTGGTAGTTTGACTAATCAGAATTTCAAGTTTCTGAGTTGCTTATTGGTTGGTAAATCTATGTATTGGTTGATAATATATTTTTGGAAATTAAATTCAATAAACAGTAAGTTTTAGACTAATTTCACTTTTAAAGGTATAGTTCCATGAGCATATAACATAGATTAAGTCTAACTTTAAAATACTTCTGAAAATTATGTTGTTAATCTTAGGTGATATCAGTATTCATAAGTGATAACCATGTCTGACCCAAACTTCAAATACTTTTCAGCAACATTTAGAAGGCATGTTAGGCTAAAAGCATTATTAAGAAGCTAGACAAACAGAAAGATTGCATAAAAATACATGCAGAATGAAATTTCTGATCAAATACAAGCTACAAATGCTTTGAATTTATATTAATAAGCAATGAGAAGGGTGTCCAGAAAAAGAGACTGGAGAGATGGCTCAGTGGTTAAGAGTACTTGCTGCTCTTGCAGAAATCAAGGGTGGGTTTCCAACACAAATATGTTGGCCCACAACCATCTATAACTCCTGTTCCAGAGAATCCCATGTTCTCTTCTGGTCTCAGAGGGCACCAGGCATGAACATAGTGCACATCCAGACCTACACACATGCAGGTAAAATACCCATACACATAAAATAAAAGTTAAAAAAACAAAATGGATAAGAGATTTATTTCTTTTAAAAAGCTAATGTAGGGTATTTGATTATTGCAAATATTATAAACAGTCCCCAGAAGGAAGCACTCTGAGCTTTAAGGGTCATCGGATGACTTTCTCTGAAGCCTTTTGTTTTGATATTTTCTAGAAATTCAATTTGTGTGCAATATTTGGCCTTGTTCTTAAGATGTGAGTGCCTTGTTTATTACTTGTCAGTCTATGAAGCCTGAAGGGATGAGCCAGCACTGTTTAATCACGCCTCTTTGTGGGTTTTGTACAGTCCTCTTCATTCAGCCTAATAACATGCTGCTAACATTTTACTTAATCTTAAATACAGCTCAGAAATAAAAGGACCATATAAGCCTTCTTGTGTTTATAGTGCCAATCAATTTGAGCCTTCAAGCAATTATTGACTAATTAATAGATATCTTATGGAAAACAGATAATTTATTAGGGATTTGAATGTGGAACTGTAGCAAATTGCCTTGTATAAGTCTATTGCTGGTGGAATTAGCACAGATAAGTCCTAAGATATTGCTCAATGTTTATAAAAATTTTAAAGAAATGTTTATTAGAAGAAGTCTAAGATTCCTTGTTGAATTCTCTGCTGATGATCTATTGATTTGATCTAAGCTTTCCAGGTATGTCTTTGGTAAAAATCCATGTTTTTAAAATGGGTCTTCTCTAATAAAACAGTATAGTGCTCTGAAAACATGGGTAAAGGACAGGTTTTATTAGAAAAAGGTGAAATGTGAAATTTTGAGTCAAGGTTTGTTTACTTCATATTCAAAATTTTCCACTTTTATGGCTTAGGTTGACTTATATCTACCTCATAAACAAATGCATAGGTAGATAGATGATAGATAGCTGATAGATAGATGATAGATAGACAGATAGATAGATGATAGATGATAGTGAGGTAGACAATGAGATAGATGATAGATCTTGAGATAAACAGATGATAGATAGATGATAGACACATACATAGATATAGATGATACATAAAGCTGTATATAAGCATGCATTTTAAATTTGAATAAAAAGTAAATTTGGTTCAAATTTTGATTCACCATGCTGTATTTTCACACAGTAGGATACCTTAGATCTCCAAGCGTCTTAACATAAGCCAACCAAGATTTTTTAATGTGGATATTCATATTTCCTTTCATAATTATCAAATATTTATATCTACAAAACATATGGTATTCCAAAACCTAGACTCACTAAGGGCTAAAGATCATGTATAGATATATTTTTTTGACCTCACAAAGTTGCGTGTCCATGAGCGAATAATGCTTTTCGACATGCAGATCATAATGTAACTCTTTAGGATCCTCGCTGGTGGTAGTGTGAATCTGCTTGTCTCATAATGATTACTAGCTTCATCTCTGTGAGAGGGAGCAAGTGATGCAGATGCAGAAAAGAGGCCTTGCCACTGTGGTTCTCAGGACATTTTACCAAGAGTGAAACAAGCCATTGGATGTGGTTGTTAAAAATGCACATGGCCTGCTCCTGTGTTCCCTGTACCAGCACCGATATCTGTGCTTGGCACCCTGCAAGCACTTGATAAATATGTCTGCTTAATCCTTCAAAGTAAGATACACAGATAAGCCTTCACCATCTCTAGTTGACCAAAAGGACTTCATAATCTAAGAATTGCTTTTTCTTCCTAATTAAAAGACTATCAAGCTATTAGAGTAATGGATTATACATTGTTGATTTCAAGTAGATAAATGTCTTCAAATAGGTGGTTCCTTTAAAAATCAATATTGAATTTAATTTAGCTTGCATTAAAAATATTGTGATGTCATGTGATCAAAAGCATTAGAACTTTACCCACAATGTCAATAGAAAAGTCTGTCATTTCACAATGTCAATAGAAAAGTCTGTCATTTTTATTTATGGACAAGGTCGACCTTTGCTTCAATTGGATGCATGCATTAAAACTTCAATTGAGAGAAACCCAGATAGTATGACCTAAACAGGCTAACACATGTATGAAACTTCTTTTAAATTTTGATATTTTTGTAATTTTTCTTTTAAAAAAATAATGTTTAGTATGAAAAAATGAAATGAAACTTTTAGTTAAGATTTTAAAATAAATCTTTGTTACAATTAAAATGTTTCCTAAATTCAAATATAATTAAATTAGCTATTTTATTGCTAATGTACCAAGTTGTATCTTTATAGGTTTTATATCTCTATCTTATCTATCATCTATCATCTATCTATCTATCTATCTGTCTATGCTCTATCTACATATATATGATAAAATTGAAACAAAATAATGAATGCCACTTCACAAGCTGTTTTTTTTTTACTTCATATATTAGTTAATAGTATTCACACACACAGCATACTTTCTTATTAAATAGTAGAAATATATTTTAAAATCTCTATTTTTAAAATTTTGACTTTAAATCTGAAACCATAGTTCAGGAACTCTGGCCTGTATGGTTAGTTATTTCTAGAGATCAGGGCATGGAAACTCAGTTCCTTGGACAGTGTATACACATCTTCAGTGCCTTCAGTCCACACTGGCAAATTATGCCTTTCAAGTGCTTAAGCATCTCATAAAGATCTCTATAGCCATACACAAGAAGGATTGAAAACAGCCATGTATTATTTAGGAAATTAAAAAAATAGTATCTTTTACCCAAGTTTAAAAAGTAACATATTTAAATTTTGATTGTGCCTTTTTCATTCTTGCTGTCATTTTAATCTGCATGGGCAAAAGTCAAATGTCTGAGAGAGATCAAGGATTAACTCCTTCATTTCCCTGCTTCTCTTCCACTCTGAAACTGAATTCTATCTGGAACTGAAACAATAATCATTCAAAATAGTCATTTGAGGGTCTGGAGAAATGCCTCAGCAGTTAAGCAGACTGACTGCTCTTGCAGAGGACCTAGGTTCAGTTCCCAGCACCCACATGGTGGCTAACAACCATCCATAATTCTGGTTCCAAGGGATCCAATGCACTGTTCTAGCCTCTGTCAGCATTGCATGACACAGGTGCCCTTATATCCACGCAGGCAAAACAGCATATATAAAAATAAAAATAATAAATTAAATATTTTAAACATATCCAACTGATAGTTCTCCTTCATGTTGTGGGAGGAACTTGATCCTGAGGAAGGCACAGCGCCTCTTCCAGAAGCCCTAGCAGTTGACTAGGTGCAACTATTCGTATTTCCTGTTCTTTTCTTCAAAATTCTCGAAATAATCCCTATCTCAAAGAGGTCAGCACTGTGCACTTCACAAGAAAGTTGTCAGTGACTCCTGTGATGAAGTCAGAACTGCCTCTTAGGTTCCCGGGAGAATCCACATTCGGAGGGCTCCCTCTAACAAAATCGATAAAATCATAACGTTGCCAATGATTTGGGCAGAGCAACCAAAGGAATGAGCTGGATAACATGCACAATCTAGACCTCATCTTGGGTTCCTTGATAGAAAGAAGGAAAATAAAGAAAAAAGCACAGAGAAGTGGGAGAAAAAGTAGCTTGTCATATATGCATGTTTCTTATTATTTGAATTGCTTAGGAAGGAGATAGAAGATACCTTTTTATTTCTACTGTCAAGGCTCTGTTTGTTCAGGGCACAGGGAAAGGTTGGATCTAGATCTACAGTTCACAGAGTTCTTAGGCAGTTTGACAGGCATGCTTCTTTCTTTTTTCATTGGCTCAGAATGTGGTCTAAGACTAAATTTTGTGTATGTAAATCATTTGTAGAAAAGATTTATTATTCCCACTCTCTGTAGTGTCTCTCCTAACACATTCTGAAAGCTGAGAATCTGGCCTAAAGTACTCTGAAATCCATTTTTCCGTGTGTTGGGTTTTTCCGAAGCCAGTTTCGTCAGTCTCCTTCAGGTAACAGCTGTACTTTTCCCCTCCCCCAAACTTCTCTGCCGCAAGATTTCACCTTAACAGAAGTCATTAAAGTGAAGACCTTGGACATAAATCTGTAATGCAGACATATCCTGATAAAGTAGAAATGCACAGAAATTGTTAACATTTGCTCAGTATCTGTTAGCTCCTAAATGCTTTTGTTGATGGCTTTTTCTTTATTTTTTTAAACTATGAGTATCAGTTTGATTTAGGAATTAATATGTACAGGTAAATGCTGAAATTACTGCATTGATAATAATAAAAAACCTTTTGAATGGTCTGTAAGACTATTTTGTAACTTCAAAGTTATTGATATCTAGAGTTGAATAATGTTTTTTATTTTTCCTATGAAGGGTGGCTAGGGGTTTGCTGTGCTTTTAACAACAAGCCCAGTCTCTACCTATTGGATGACAATAGCAACACCCCAGTTTGATAGCTGGATGTGTTGAGTCTTTGTCAAATTGCCCCTGAGGAACAAAATTATCCCTCTCCAGTAAGAGCCATTTACCTATAGGTGGTAAGCCACAGATTATCTCCTCAAGCTTAGATTGAACACCTAAGGGATTTGGGCACATTAATTTCGTGCCTTTCTATAGTGCACATTCTAATGCATGTGAAAATGTTTGGAAAATCAGAAAAGATCTGTAAGACCTTATATTTTCAATGTACTAGGGCAGGTGACAGGACATATCAAGTCTATATTCCCAGAAAAGTAGGGAGTAGATACTTGTCTAGGAGGGGATCCCAAAAGTCCAGTCTTTATTTTACTGTTTTAATTACAACTCACTGTCCTTAAATGAAAGATTATATTAAGAGATAGCTCTAGAAAAATTCTAAGAAAGAAGGAATGCTAGATGGATGCCATGTAAAAGCACACGTCTTAGGTCAAGAACAGAATATGGAGCTAACTCTAAAAATAACTCAGATGATAGTGATTGCACATACAGCGTGGGTCAGCTCACCTCCCTAAGCTGCGAGCTGCTCATTCATACCTCATATCACTTTTGTCTATTTTTCTTAATTTTGCCTCAGTTTTTGCCTTTTGACACCTCTTCCTTTCCTCTGTAAACAGACTTATGTGACTTCTGGGCATTGACCTCATACTGTGTTGGGGTGGAAATGAGCTGAGACCTCATCTTCACTTGCTGCTACTGTAGTGTACTGGTTTTGCTTGGCTTTATTTTTCCACTGCCCTAAGATAGAATTCTGAGTCATTTACTGAGGGAAAAAATACATATACACACACACGTGTGTGTGTGTGTGTGTGTGTGTGTGTGTGTGTGTGTGTGTGTATGCTGAGACCACTTGAAAAACCAAGAGAAAGAGCAAGGTTTTCACCTTGAAAACTTCACCATGAATGTTCCTACTCTTGTCTGAGGCCATCCAGACAACATATCCTGCATCATAGAAAGGCATGGTCTACTGTCTGGAAGGCATACAGTTCAAAATTATTTGACAAAAAGTTTTCATTAAATGACTGATAATCTCTTCCCAGGCAGTTTTCATTCTGTTCATGAGAAGGTCAACACCTCTCAAACTAATGCCTTCAAATGCCCTCAGTTCTCTGCTGAGCTATAGCTTGAAACTTCAGGTAGTTCACAAAAGAAATGTATTACTCTATGCCTTCCACAGCCTTGTTTTGTCTTTAGGGCAGTACCCTGGTCCTTACTCTAATTTCTTTCATTTAGACTATGTTGAGATGATGAAAACAAATTACTTCCTCTATACAAGGTTTTAAATTTCTTTTTCCAAACTGAATTTGTTCGTTGAGACATATTTATTACTCTTTTTGCTGTGAGAGCAGTGTATTTTTCTTTGTTCAAAATCATACTCTCATTCTGAACATGTCACTCCCTCCATTTCATCTGGAGATTCAGATTTTCTTAACTGGAACTCTTCACTTACCCACCCCCCAGAACCACTTGGCAACATTTTCTTACACTATTTTTACTATAAGGACCTACAATCATTTTTCTTGGTTGTATTCAAATGAGTAGGAGGTTCTCTTTCATTTCTAAAGGTGTGAATTTCTTGAGATAAATCTCTGAAAACAGGGAATTTTATTCATATGTATATAAATCTATAAGTCTGAGCAAAGGAGGACACAGGAACAATTGGCTAGTTGTGGGACCAGAACTTCTGATTCACAAAACTTAGCTGTAAGGACTCAGCCAGCAAGGGTTCTCTCGTTGAATTCTTTTGGATGCCTCTCTTACAGTTCAAAGATTTAATACTCTCATTTTGATCCACATTCAGGCACTCACTTTTTTAATGGTTACAACCTGTACAGGCAAGAGCTTTTATGAAATGGTACACATTTTATAACTATTGGTTCTCATTTGAATTATTCAGCATTTGCATTTATTCTGGGAATAGGTCTAGAAGGTACTAGTCCCATGTAAATTTCATTTATTTATAGCATTCACCCAATAATTACCTCATTTACAGGACAGCTTTTTACTCAGATGAATTTCCACGTAAGTAAGTTATTTCATGACTCTAGTCTAGAAGCATAGAGGAGACCTATTTACATTATATCATTTAAAATTTTATTTATTTCATGTATGTGAGTGTTTTGTGTGCATGTGTATGTGTACCACATACATGAAATACATGCAGAGGCCAGAAGAGGGCATCAGATACCGTGGACCTGGAGTTATGAATTGTTGTTATCTGCCTGCCATGTGGGGTTCTGAGAAATGAACCCAGGTCCTTTGCAAGAACAGCCAGTGCTCTTAACTGCGCCATTTCTCCAGCCCCATTATATCATTTAAAATATATTATTTATTTATTGACGGTATCATAAAACACATTTTGACCTTATTCAGACCTACTCCACCAACCCCACCCACTCTACTCCCTCACCTGAGCTTCATGTCTGCAACTTTCATTTTTCATTTTACACATTTCATTTTACAAGTCTAATTTGTGTTTCTTAAATGATCGTGAGTGTGGACCCATCCCTTGGAGTCTGGTCAACCCTACTGGGTATCACAGATTAAAGAAAACTGACTCTCCCTCTCACAGAAGCTATCAGTTGCCAATAATAGATCTTCAGGTAGGGCTGGGGCCTTCTGCCCACCTCCCCATTCATACTGGGGCTCTGTCTGACTTGGGCTTGCACAGGTCTTGTGCCTGTGGGTTCATATGTGCAATTTCCCACTGGTGTCTAGACAACAAGTTTTCCTTATATTCATCCACCACCTCTGACTCTTAAGATCCACGCCCCTTCCAGTATATTCCCTGAGCCTTGGGAGGAGACGGTGTGATATATGTATCTCATTTAGGGCTGAGCATTCTGTACTTCTTATTGTCTGCACACTGACCACTTATGGGTCTCCGTGTTGATTGTCATGTGCTACAAGAAAAAGTTTCTCTGATGAGAGTTGCGAATTTTTTTTTTTAATCGTAGTTTCTTTTATTTTAGACAAAGTTTTTCTCTGTAGCTCAAACTGGCATGGGACTTGCTATGTAGTTTAGAATGGCCTTGAATTCATAGCAATTCTCCTGCCTCAGTCTCCTAAGAACTGGAATTTTAGACATAATCTAACATACCAGGCCCAATACAGTATTTTCAGGTCAACCAGTCTATGTCTTGCTACATCACGTAATCAGAACCAGGCAAGTTCCTCCATATCTTAGATCACAATGAATCTGCAGAAACCTGAGAGATCATCTCAGGGAATAACTCTCTGTGTGGTTCCCGGATCATCAGTAATATAAAGCATTATCAGGAAATTAATAGAAATGAAGATTTTGGAGCCACATCACAAAGCTTCAAAATCAGAATTGGATCAGATAATCTGAATTTAAACAAGCCCTCAAAATGAGTCTAATGCATAATGAGAACCAATGATCTAGGCCTTTCTTTTGGTAGATGATGAACTCAAACTCAAAATAACACTGTCTGCCTGCATCAACTAGGATTAGTCTGCACTGTGATGTCAGAATAAGGAATAATCTTAACAAAGACTCATTTCTCATGTACTGCCAGCAAGATTACACAATATACACATGCAAGGGTGAAATCATTTAATTTACAACAGCTCCAGCCAACCCCCCACTATCACATAGCCTGAGGTCAATGATCTTAACTTGAAGGCCATGAACCATTCAAGAGCTTCCATGTTTTTTTTTTTTTCCTTCCTGTCTTTGGCCTTCCACTTATGGATACTTAGTGGAACATGTGAACAAGTACATTGAACCATTTATTAAAAATGTCTATCGTGGTTCTTGGCATAGGAGGCTTTGAGACTTTTATGCCTACTTCCTTTCATTATATGTTCCTTTTAAATCTGAATATCTACAAGCATCAAGAAATAATTGCAAAATTATATTGTTATTATTGTTACGATTGCCAGAAAAGGCAAGCTAAATGTAGTCCTGTCTTTTAAAGTCAATCTGCAGAAAGTCTTTGAAACAGCCGGTGAAATCGTGAGCAAATGAAGTTTCATCTTGCTGTTAACGAGGTTGTCTCGCCAAACCTGTCAGCATTCGAGCTGACCCTTTTGTGTTATAGTGTCTGCTCCAGCTGGTGCTATTGGCTGTTAATCAGAAGTGTTTATACTTTCTCATTCTCACTTGATTTTCTCTAGCCTGCTCGACTGGGTATTCAGAGTTGGTTCATTACAGAGAATATTGTTATAGCCCTGTCCTGACATTTCACTGTCAACCACCTCTGATGGGTCAATATTGCTTTTACTATGCTTTACAATGTAAAAAATATGCGATCACACCAATTAGGTGGTTTAAGCAATTTTTTTTTCTAGTTCAATCTTCCTTTTAGCTGCCAAACTTGATCTAGAATTGAAGGAGAGGAGGAATTATTAGAGACCAAACACTTGGCAGTGGGTGTTGAACAGATTAGCCTAGTGAAACACTGAAATCTTTAGCTGGGCAAACGCCAACATTAGGAACCATGGGGACCTGTGCACCCTCTTATCTGTGCACACTAGCTGCAAATGGAGTAATCGATCCTTTGGAAACACTTCGCAGGAAGGCAAAGTAGATTGTTGTTAATGATTCTTAAAGTAGGACGCCAAGTGGATACTCTAAAATTTGTCCCGTAGTGTCTTTCCTGTTTTCTGCCTGTGAGCTTACACACAGAGGGGAGGAATAACTTCATTATTCCAGAGATGCTGAGCTCCCTATGATTTACACCAGAATTCAACCATTTGGATGTCATTCCACTTTCCTCCTTCCTTGTATCAGTCAAGTTCTTTCTCTTCTTTTCTTTCTCTTTTCCTTTGTTTATTTTACTTATTATTTATTTTCGTTTTTGTTGTTCCTTATAGCTGTAACCAGATAACCATTTTCAGGAGAGTTTTAGGCCACATGACATTGCAAAATGCATACACTTTAATTTTTAAAATATTTTATTGATTCTATAAGAATTTCATTCAATGTATTTGGATCATATTCATACCCCCTACCCATCTCCATCCTTACCCTATTAACCCTCGGTCCCTGACTTCATGTCCCCCACTATTATTTTCCTTTCTTTAATGGCCTATCAAGTCTAATATGTGTTCCTTAAGTGCTCTTGGGTGTGAGTCCATTCCTTAGAGTCTGGTGAACCAACCAGGCATCACACTGCTAAAGCACACTGACTCTCCCTCTCCTAGCAGCTATTAATTGTCAATAGATCCTCAGCTAGGCCTTAGGCTTCCTGCCTGCCTCCCTCATACATGCTTTCATATACTTTAGTGTCAATGCACCTAAATTTAAATCCCTTCTCAGTGTTCCACTGCCTTTTATGGCCAGTAAGCAATCAACAATTCTCATTCTATTTCAATTTAAATTTGCTAATTTAAGAAAAAGTGAAATTAATGATATTGATATTTAGTTTACATAGGTTTTTGAGGTTGGGGGTTGTTTGTTTGCTTGCTTGCTTGAGATAGGGTCTCCCTGTAGCCCCCTCTGTCCTGGAACTCACTATGTAGAATAGGCTGGTCTTGATCTTACAGGTATCTGCCTATCTTTGCCTCCTGAATGCTAAAATTGAAGGCATGTACCACCATTCTCTCTCTCTCTGTCTCTCCCTGTCTCTGTCTCTCTCTGTCTCTGTCTCTCTCTGTGTCTCTCTCTGTCTCTCCCTCTCTCTCTCTCTCTCTCTCTCTCTCTCTCTCTCGTTTTAATTTACTGTGTACCAAGTATTGTTGTAAATGATGAAGCTGAAACTAAACCAGAGATAAACCTCATCCTTACTGGATGAGGCCTAAGAAATCTGAAAGAATGGTCCCATATTCAAGAACCCTAATATGGTTTCCTGATGGAAATGAGAGATTAGATGATTCTCAAAAAAGAAATGAAATAGGCAGAAAATATGTAGAAAAAATATTCCAAGCAGAGACAGACCTGAAGGTTAGTGTGGAGGTCCAGCACGCATGGAGGCTGACACAAGATGTTAATGAAGAATTACTAGTAGCTGGTACTATGGTATATAGTTTGTGTGGCAGGAGGTGAATGATAGCCAGAAACAGGTCTAGAAATCCATAGGCCTGTCAGGCTTTTTGAGGGGCTCAAACTCATTGTTTTATGAACAACAAGTCATGTACTATAAGAAATTTCATAGTTAAGTGCAAATTTACATTTGGATGATGTTTTGTTTTATTTTGTGCTGCTATAATGAAATGGCTGACACTGAGTAATTTAAAAGGGGTATGTCTGCATTTCCACGCTGTTTGTGAGGCTGAGAAATCAATATTAAGGTATCAGTGGGCTCTGCTCTGTCAGGAGATCTCCTTGTACCTTCTAAGATGGCATACTGCCACTGTATCCTTTGGAGAGAAAGAATACTTTGTCCTTGTATTGTGGAAGGCAGAAAAGCATAGAAGGATGAACCTCCTCTATCAAACCCTCATGTCCCAATCACCTATTCAAGACCACAGTTCCCTATAATATTGTATTAAATATCAAATTCTGACATGAATTTTGGAGGGGACAAACATTGAAACCTAAGTGAATACATAGTTTGGATAGTGATTGGATTAGGACAATAGAGAGAGATGGAAACAGATTGTTCTGGGAAACAGATTTTTGGCCATCTTTAAACAAAAACTGTTAGCACTGGGAGTCTCTTTAGGTATGTGATGAATAGAATAAATACAAGATCTTGCAAAATCAACATCAACAAACTTTTTCTGGCAATGGTCAGCTAGTATATCTTTTCAGTTTGGAGGCCATATGGTCTCTGTCACAATTACTTAGCTCTTCAATGGTAGTATGAAAACAACCGTGGACAATATGAAAATGAATAGTGTGGCTGCAGGCCAATAACCCCAAACTGAAATTCAAAAATGTTCATAAGTGCATAAACAGTATTTTCTTTTGCTTCTTTTAATTTAATTTGGTTTTTTTTTGTTTTTTAAAACAAAGATGGAAAACAAAACATTCTCAGTTTAAATGCCATATGCAAATAGGCAGTGCTGTATTTAGCATGTATGTGATATGTTGCTGCACCCAGTTCAAAACCATTGCACCCGTTTTTCTTACACACTTGTTATAGCCAGTCCATTTAGATGATTCCTAGGGCTTGGTTTTTCAATAATTTAGTAAAGTCATATTTTTTATATTAAAGATTTTTTTTCATGCCATGTTTGTTGTCACTGAGCTATTTTCTTGTAGTTCAGGTTTTCCTTTAAAACCCCGAAGTTACAGTCCATGTAAAATTTCTCCCCTCAAACCTCTAACATCGATAACCTACATTTCCAGCCGTATTCATTGAACAATTACTTTTTCTTTACTGTTCCAAAATTACAGTTTTCATGTATATGTGACTCTGATTCAGGAGGCTTTTCTTTCTCACCCTGTATTCTTTCAAATTTAAGAGATTTGTTTTGAAATAATAGATTAATTTAGAACAGTGAAAAAAATTTACAATATCGAGTAAGTCTTCTTGTAAATGACTCTGCCATGCTTTACTTCATTGTTTTTCTTTTCTTTTCTGTTTGCATTTTCTTTAATTATTTTCAACAATGACCTATAATTATTTCCTTTAAGATTTTGGGCATTGTTATGAATTTTTTTCAGTTGAGCAATTTGTATTTTGATTTAGTTCACTGGTATTTGAAAAACCATAAAATGTAACTGTATTTTCATGGTAGACTTAAGCCACTTAAATAGAAGAACATTTGTGGCTTCTAAAATAAACTTTGGGTTAAATATGTTAAGCAGTCATTTCCCCAGTTAGTTTTTTGATATAACCAGGAGTCAAACAGTGGTAAGATTACAAAATTAGAGGTCCTATGCTGGATAAAATGATTGCGGCAAGTATTTTCATAAAGAGAATCTTTACATGAGATCATGAAGTGCCTCTAAGTGGAATGGAAAATTGGAAGCAGAAGTATCAGGGGAAATGACAGAGCTTCTGAAGTAAGCTACCACTTGCTAAAGGGATCAACTTATTTAGCTATATTAATTCAGTAATTTGCTTTTTAAAATCAGCCTCTTACTCTGAACACATCACTGAACATGTATTTGTACACATACGCTAATCTGTCATGACCTCATGCTTATCATTCCATTTGCGGACATCGTCACAGACTCAGATTCGTCTGAAATGGTGACTGAGCTTTGTTATTTTCATGTGTTCTTTTTCCTATAAATATGTGGCTGTAAATTGACTTGCTTTCTTGTCTTTATGAACATCTAACCTCTTGTTAGCCAGTCCTTGAGGCAAGCTGTCAATATCACAAGCTTATACCATTTTTGTTTTTGTTGTTATTGTTGTTGTTTTGTTTTGTTTTTGGATATCTTGACTTCTTGTGGAAAAGTCTAATTCAAAGTTATAGAAATTTGGCATTTTATTCTTTCCTTCCCTTCTAATGTCAAATGTATCTGAAAGAGTCTTCTCTGATATTTCTGTCATTCTTGTTATTCAGTTAGTGTTTATAGTTTTCCCATATTATATTATTTTGTGTTTGTTTGTTTTTATATGCATGCATGCTTTGTCTGCATGTATGCAAAAGCACCCATGCCTGCAGTGTCTGAGAAGGACTGAAGAGGGTGATAGACCCCTGAAATTGGTGTTATGGACTGTTGGTTGTTAGCCGCCACATGGGTCCTGGGAGCCAAACCCAGCCAGTGTTCTTAACCACTGAACAATCTCTCCAGCCACCTGAATTGCTATTTCTTTTTTAAAAAATATTTTATCATTTTTGTTTTATGTATATGAGTATACTGCCTGCATGTATGTGAGTGCACCTGTGTCGTGCAATGCTGTAGAGGTCAGAAGAGGGCTTCAGATTCCCCTGGAACTGGAGTTAAGAATGGTTCGTAGCCACCATGTGGGTGCTGGGAATCGAACCTGGGTCCTCTGCAAGAGCAGTCAGTGCTCTTAACTGCTGAGCCATCTCTCCAGACCCCAACAGTATATATTTCAAATTTGTTTTCTTAGATCCTTTTGCAGACCTGATCTAATACATGTACACACACACACACACACACACACACAAAGTGTTTTAGTCAATACATTACATTTGATAAGTTTAACTCTAAAGCCTTTGGTACCCATATCCAGATGAACATTTAAGTCCTGTGTGATCAGTGAGCACAGTTGTGTGTAACATCCTCATTCTTTTGGCTTACTGTAGAAACAAATTGTGTTTTCTCGAGACTTTGCACAGAGTATTTGTGGTATGTGAATTTCTCTTACTTTGCATCAATAATGAGCACTGCAATTTTTAAAAATTTTTTATTTATTATTTTTATTTTGTGTGTATGCGTGTATTGCCTGCATGTAGGTCAGTGCATCCATGTCATGCACTGCCCATGGAGGTCAGACGAGGCTGTTGGATCCCCTGGGACTGGAGTTATGGACAGTTGTTAGCTGCAATGTGGGTGCTGGGATTTGAACCCAGGTCTGCTGTAAGAACAACCAGTGTTCTTAACCACTGAGACATCTCTCCAGCCCCAGCACTGCAATTTTTTAAAGAAACTCAGTGTAGGAAGTTTCACATCTTAGACACAATAACTATATCAATCTCTTCAACCTTTCATTCTTCAGATAAAATATTATTGTATGTATGCTATTAAGGGAACATCTAATTTCTGATGGACACAAATGTTTTTCTAATGTGCGCCTTTTCTCTTTATATCACCATTATTTTTTGACTATTTACAATTAAATACAGGTCTTAATTTATTTAGAATGCGATACATTCTTTGAAAATATATATTTATACAACCTATATACTTAATGATAAGGGCTCTTTGACTTCATCCCTTACTAGCATAAATTTTCTAAATTACTTTCACACAAGAGTAAAGAATGATATTTTTACATAGAAAACTGAATTCACTTTACAAAGTATTTCTTTAAAATTCTCATTTATCCATGTCTCATTTGTTCATGTCTATAAGGCGTCAGTGCCACCTGGTCTGGTATGCATATTCTACCTGCCAAGAATAACTTAAAGGTTAATAAATTGTGTATATAATGCAATCAGCTAAAATCAAAGGAACCACAAAACAAATGCAAAAAGATGTCACTTTATACTTAAAATGCAGTAGCCTAAATATTTAACATACAGTGCTTACTTTTGTTCCACTGTTTGTTATGGTTTTCTTTATTTTTTTCTATTTTATTTATTACTTTTATTTTATATGTATGACTGTATTGCTTGTGTGTATGTAGGTGCACCCTTGTGCAATGCCCACGTCAATAAGAAGAGGGTGTCGGATTCCCTGGAACTGGAGTTTCAGATGGTCGTTGGCCTCCATATGGGTGCTGAGCGCTGAACCTGGGCCCTCTGTAAGAGCAGCCAGTGCTCTTTAACCTATGAGCCATCTCTCTGGTCCCTGTGGTGGTTTATTTTTTGACTGTCCCCACTTGACAAAGATGGACCTCTCTTCCACAGGTCTTATATCTAATTGGGTAGAATTGCTTTACTCTCAAAAAATTATATTTGTTGTAATAATCTGGAATATTATCTAAAGTTTAAACAGCTTTGCAGAGCACAAACTATCCAGATAGAAAACATTTTACTACCTATGAATCAATAGATGATAAAGTAATACACTAATGTTGACATGGAAACAATATCCACACTTCCTTTAGATGAACGCATCTCAACCTTTATCTCAAAGAGACTGCTGCTTCAAAATCTCTTGAGAAACACTTTTAAAGTATAATGTCCAAGGCTGAGATCCAGAGATGCACAGTCAGAATACCTAGGGATGGAAAATTTAGCATTGTTTTCATAATAAGATTACTGTATTAAACCATTCCATAATGGCACTTGAGGTGACTGTCTAGGAAGAATGTCTGTGAGAGTATTTCAGAGTCATGACCATACTCATGAAAATCGTGATAGTTTGGCCACGCATTTATACAGTGTTGGTTATCTGTTTTCTCATGTATTAGTTTATAAAATAAGGCTACATATTTCTAAACTCCACCATTTTAAAATTTTGTAGACATAGCATTATGAAGGCCATAAAGAAAAGGAGGATAAGATTTCTTTCAATGTTAGAAAACTAAGTAGATAGAAAATATGTTTCATAAGAGCCATAGGAAAAATAAGAAAGTTTAGCTTTAAAAGTTGTTTTTCATCATAATCAGCTGCACTTGGATCCTTGGTGCCTGTGTATGTCTATAAAGTCATTGGGTAGATTTCAATGGTAATGTTTATCACCTCTACTAATTAACATGATGTAAATTTCCATGCTTCCTCCTCAAATATAATACATTTTTTTTTAAAAAAAGTTGTTTTTCATGTAAAATTTTAAGAACTCCAGTTACTTTAGATAGATACTGAAAAGGCAGTGAAGTTAACACATACAAACACACACACAGACACACACAGACACACACACACACACACACACACACACTCAAATACACACATGGAGGCACACATTTTGTTTATAATCTTGATTTAAATTGTGCTTTAACAAAGCAACTCATATATCAAAAACAAACTGAAAAAAACATGACACTTAAATATAGGAAAGAAAAATGCTTAAATACTACAAAGACTAGGACATGTAGGGTAGATTTTTTATTATGAAATTGCCCTACCATTTATTTTACCTTCAGTTTTATGCATGTTCACTAAGAAATTTCATATTTTATTTCTGAGATTTATTTACTTGGGTACTATTTATATTGTGGGACAATTTACATTTTCTTATCAATATTTCCTAGGGTTGCCTTAATATGAGAAATGTGTTCAAAGTTAAAAAGAAAATGGCACCAGCTAAGATGATGAGCAGAAAAATAATCTCCATTAATTACTTCAAGAATCCTTTCACTCACCAGTACTAGATGGAGCTCGTTAAAATATGTTTTCTTCACGTAACTCTGCTGTTCAAGGACTCAGAGCCTCATTTGGGCATTTAAGGATTTCTATACTCTGGCTTCTTCCTGATCAAATATTACCTTCCTCATCAATAGTATTATCATGAGTCAGTGCGTTTGGCTCCTAGAGGACCAAAGAACATCTTTTTCCCCTCTTAGTTAGAAATCTAAAGAAATTATGTTACTATATTTATTTAAGTCAATTAATTATGTTTGAAAGTAGAATTTCCTGTTATTTCTGAGTTCAAAGTCAAAAGGACAGATGGAAGAGGGTTGTACTGTCTCCCTTCCTTCTTATCAGAAGGAAGTTCTTTCTCTGACATCCGCTTCCATCATGTGGGGCAGATACAGATCCACAAATTAGAACCGCTTTTACCTACAAGAGAAGCTTGCAAGTGAAGCAATATCTGTTCTGCTCTTTTACTGAGAAGCAAAGGAGCAAAGGTTAAGGGAATGGTTTGGGGTTTATTGCTTTTTTATGTCCTGTTATACTTGTAATATGATCTACTTTACCATGGCCTGAACTGTCTCTTCAGTTGGTTTTTATACATTTTTAAGATCAGAGATTAGTGTTCCCTCTTCCTCTTATCACAGTGGTTAGCCAAAAGTGGTCTTTTAAGAAGTATCCATTGGAATGTAATCATTGTACCCTCTTTACTGGGAGCAGTGTAGTTCACTATAAAAAGCTTAGATTCTGTCATTTTTTTAAAGTACGACATTTGAGTTATTAAAGTCTCATCTAATAGCTGTATCATGATCACTGGCTTGTTATGTAACATTTCTGAGACTCGTTTCCTTTTCTGTAATGTTAATGACAATGATAAAACTTTACTAGTTTTTTGCTTGAAGAAATAAACATAAAATACAATCAAATGCATGCCATAAACAATTAAGCACTAGGCTGGAAAAATAAGCTACTTTCTCAAAATAATGTTTCTAAAACTGTGGAAGAAAAATGAGCTAAGTGACAGGTTTGCAAGAGGCAGAGGAAGTTATTCTCCTACTCTTATATGACATTTTTTAAAGTGGTGCAACTAAACCAGCAAAGAGACAGCAATTACAACTAATAAGCCATTGCATTCAATTTGTTAGGCTTTCACAACTGCGTCTACAGTTGTTAAGATTAACTTGCCACTTGTTCTCATATTATTGTAGTAGCAAGTACCATAAAAAGATGTGGCACTTCAGAAGAAATGAAGAACTCCAGAAAATACAGTGGAATAAGACTTCCTCAATAAGGAATATGAAACAGAGTCAAATGAACTTGCAGTTACATGTGGACAATAGCATGCAGCCCTACACTGGTGTTCTGAAATATTTATGCTGCATGGAGAATGGACAGTGCCGGGCCTGACTGCAGGTGGATGGTATTGCTGCCCTTGCTGTAGCTCTTTTACTGTGCTCCACCTAATGGCTGGGCTTGGTTTAAGCTGTTAGAGACTAACTGTTACCTGAATAAAGACATCATTGATTAAGACAAATAGTAACACATTTAAATCAAGGACTGAATGCACAGTTGCTTCCATCTGATATCTAGTCAATAATTTTATGTAACCTGACATGGATGGTTTGAGGTCAGAACAAGATTTAACATGGTACTAGCATTTAAGTAAAGTGGAAAATGTGATAGACCATTTTATTCTGATGGATAACTGTTTTCCAGGTAAGTGTTAGGATAATACTTTAAAGAATAAACGCAGAGATTATTGGCTGGTCAGAGTGATGAGAACAGATAACTGTTGAGTGCCCAGGCTGTCTCTATCACCCCTTCCATGGCCTCAGAATCATTACAGAAGAGGGAGCAGAAAGTAGCTGTTTGGGAATCAGGAGAGCAGGGAAAATAGTTCAAACTGGGAAATCTCACATCTATGTAATTGAGGTGTTATTTCTGTTTTTAGGTTGCTTATTATTAAAAATGGATTAAACTTCTTTTTCAAAGTGTTATTTCATGTATATGAGTGTTTTGCCTGCTTACATGTATATGCACCATGCATTTGCAGTGCCCACAGAGGCCAGAAGTTGCCAGATTCCCTAGAACTGGGGTGATGGATGGTTGTGAGCCACTATGTGGGTGCTGAGAACCAAACATGAGTCCTCTACTAGAACAACCAGAGCTCTTAACCACTGATTCACCTTTATAGCTCCAGAAGTACATCTTTTAATCAGAAATTCAATTCATTTTAAATAGTACATTAAATAGTACATTAAAAATATATGATTCTATGTAATGGGGGAGTATTTAGCACAACATAAATAACAGTATAGCCTCATTGTGTAATATTTAATCTACTACAATATTTATTTTTAGATATAATAATCAAATATGATATCATAAAAGCCCTACATACAACATAAATAACATTATATTCCCATTGTTTAATGTTTAATCTAAATGTTATATTACATTTAGATATAACAATCTAAATATTATATCATAACAGCCCCACAAATCTAGTGGGAGCAAATCACGTAAACTCCAGATTATTATTGAATGGTGTGAGAATCTCACTAACTTGCATTCTTTAAATTCATATACTGAGTTCAGGCTCTGGGAGGCTTCTGTTACTTCAACACCACCTTTCAAGGTCAGTCTAACCCAGGTGTCAGTGTCTAGCAGAAAAACAGTATAGACAAGCAGAGTACTAGAAACTCCCATAGAAACCACAGGAGGGATTCTGATGACCCACACAGGAAGCCACCCTCAAATTCTCTAGAACTCAGTGAAATCAATACTACTCTCTTCAAGGAAGGAGAAAAACTGTACACTAGCTGTCATCCTAAAATGAAGCAGATACATTCTGCTGAACACAAACTAAATTCCAATACATATTTCTACCATTTACTATCTGTGTGTCCTTTAATACATTTCTCAAACTCACAGCTGCAATTGTCCAACCTACTTAAAAAAAAATACTACTACTTCCCTGTAGGGGTTATTATAGGATGATAAGAATGATATATTTAAAGACTTTGTGCAGGATCCAGCACAAAGTGAGCATTCTGAAATGGTAGCATTATTTAGTAGTACTGTTTTAAAAATACGTACATACACATTTTCATTACTCTCAGTAACGTGACATCTACTTACAGAGAAGCATATTACAAGATGGCAAAACTGTGTGATGAATGCTAAAATATTTCATAGCAAGTAAACTGCAAACTTGGATTCAATTAAGGAAATATAGCAGTAAGGCCTTGAGTTAGGCCCTAATGGATGGTGGGAATTGGATAAAAATGTAGAGATTTAGTATCCGATACAAATTAATAGAAAGTCCAGTTTGTCTCTTTGTAAAAGAGAAATGTTTTATCACTGACCTGGAATTTGAAGAATATATTATGGATGTAGAATATGCGCAACAAGGGGGCTGGAGCAATGGCTCAGTGGCTAAGAGCACTGGTTGTTCTTACAGAAGACCCAGGTTCAATTCCCAGCACCCACATGGCAGCTAACAACCATCCATAACACCAGTTTCAGGGGATAGGACAGCCTCTTCTCTCCTCCGCGGGCATTGCACGACACGGGTGCACTTACATGCAGGCAATACATGCATACACATAAAATAAAAATAATAAATAAAAATAATTTTTAAAAAAGATTGTGGGCAACAATAAAGAAAATGTTTCAGAAAAACTGAGGTCACTGGAAAAGTTTGAAAAGCAAATTTATGCTACATTGTTGGAACCAGGATAACTTAGTGATCAAGTATTGTTTGTAAACCCCTTCTTTTTAAACTCCTTTTTAAAATTAATAGAAATTACAGTAATGAATAGTGGAACATTTCATATGAGTCTACAATTATTTTATGCATATCCAATTGCTGAAGGTAATTTTTGCTGTGTTTTCCAGGATGATTTATGCTATACTTTGGTAGAAAATAGACACCAACATCTCACTAACTCAACACCAACAAAGATGATATGTGCTGTAAGGATTGTGAAGAATCTGCTGTCTTGAATGTCATGAAGGGCCCCAGGATCTCAGGATGCTGGCAGCTTGGCAGAAGAACTTCATGACCATTTTGGCAGAGAAAAATGATCACTTGTTAAATGGCTTCCATTTACGGCTTCTGTGTCAGAACTTGGCATTTGGTCCTTGGCTGTAAAGCTCTTGTGCCTAAGATATGATAAGAGAGCCAGCTATAAGGAGCACTTGAAGTCCCTATAACACATGGGTACTGCTTTAAGGATTAGATATCCGGCATCTAATTAGGCTAAAGTAGAGAGAAAAAGAACAGTCTCCCAGTAAGCATAACAGCTCAGTTTCTGGCAGTAAAATCTTTCTCCTCAGCCAGCGGTCTACAGCTCAAATCTGAATCAGACAAATCCTTAGGGCAAGGAGTGTTCTCTTCAGAGTCTTCTGCAGGGGACATGGCTTATATTGCCTCAGCTTTAGCTTTTGGCTTATTTGATTTTAATGTAATCACTTACATGAATTCTGACTTTTCCATAACACCACAGAAAATTCAGAAGTATATTAAAATAGTCATTTTTCTTAAGAAATGTATAATATTGTGGCTGTAAAAGCATTCACATTCCAAAATATTTGGATATGAATCTTATGTGTAATGATGTGCAAAAAATGGTGTAAAAACACCGAAAATAAGCAAATATAAAAATACTACACGCATAGTACTATCAGAAACAGAGGAAGATTTCCAGGAGGCAACAGATCTTAGGTTGGGCCTTGAAATTGGATGAGCAACAGAAAAGATTGATAGTATTTTGGTGTGAAACAAGCAGTGTATGCTGTAGCTTAATATAGGAATGACTGTGGCATGTTTCACTGCTGAATATATTTGGAGCTTCTGGCCCTATTTTCAAGGATATTTTCCCTATGTTTTCAGAAAAAAATGCCTTTAGTGAAAGCTGGGAGGATGTATATAATTTGCTTTCTCCTCTTTCAACCTCTCTCCTATCCTTAATTTAATACTTTTGGATGGCCCTGTGTAATGACTCTTACCTTCCTCTTCACTAAATCAGAAGCCTAAATTTCCAGGAGATGTTTAAACAGAAGACCATCTAACCCACAAATACTGATAAGCATTGTATATATTAAAAGAAGGAGATTTGACTATGATTATAAAATACACTTTGTTTTGAGTACCATAGATTCAGGTTAGGACCTAAACAGAGTTCAACAGATTTCAATAGAGATAAAAGTGGGACAGAAGGGATGGTTTACTACCAAGCAGAAAAGCACATGCCACCAGCCTTGAGTTTGGTCCTTGAAGCCCACATGGTAGAAGGGAAGAATTGACTCCTCCAAGCTGTCCTCTGACCTCCACATATGTGTGTGCATGCATGCACAAACATATACAAACATACATGTAAAAATTAATCAACAATAAGTTAACTTATTCGAGATTTAGTATTCCCCATGGATGATAGGAATGGAGGGGAGAATTGGGTAGGCACTCTCCACTGGAGGGCATCAAGTGCCAACTTAGGCAACTTAAATTTTGTAAGAAAGGAAGGTACACTGTTTGTTATGTCTAAAAAGCAACTACTTATAGCCTTATACTCTGTACCATGAGCCAGAATGCTTCAATTTGAACATAAATTCTTGAATTTGCCTGAGGAGGAAGCAATGTCTAATACTCACAGAGGTGCTGTGAGAACCAAATTGTGCTTCATGTCGTCATCTGCCCTGGTTTGCATCTTATAAACTCACACAATTTCATTATAACAAATCCTATCACAAGGCAATTACCCCTGTTTTCTCGGGACATGAATTCCTGAGGGAGTAGCAAGGCTCAGATTCTCCAGCAAGTATTTCAAGCATGCTCCTCAGAAGGAGTCAACACAACATATTTCAGTAAGATAGCACACACAGATTGAGACACATTACTTGCAAAGGTAAATAAATATAAAGATATGTTTTTTTTTCCATTTTTTGACAGGGAGGAATATTTGATTCATATGTTTAATATGTTCTGCTTCTTTTACAGGCGTAGAAACCCAGGGGACACTATTCATCATACACCAAAATTTCAGAAACCATTTTCTTATAAACAACAACTAAGATCAGATGGTAGAAGGCAAACAGACTGATTAGAGTTTATTCAAGGGAGAAACTTAGCTAGGTTAGCAGGCCTCTATGTGTTTAGAAGAGTGCTAGAGAAAATGAAGAAATAGAGGCCATGCTCTTATTTCAGGCTACTATCTAATTATCTAGGTGATCTAATCAAACCCCATTTGTGAGGAGTATACATGAAGCATCTCCAGGTTTGGTTACAATACTCACCTGGGCCTGATTCAGGAAGCTAGATGGAGTCTGGCGATACACAGAGCCAAGATTCTTCCACTGGCCCCTTATTAAGGGCCAACTTTCACATGTTCTAGATTTCCTGGAGTATATGGTTTTAAACAATGTTCTGTTTTTTAAAAGTAGAAATAACTTTGCTCTATAATTTCCAATCTACTATATGCTTGTTGTTATTGTTTGCTTTATTGAAACAGAATTTCCCTGTAGCCCCAGCTTATCTGGAAGTCAATATGTAGACCAGGTTGGCCTCAATCTCAAATAGATCTGCCTGCTTCCACCTCCCAAATGCCGAGATTACAGGAGTATGCCATCACACATGCCTATACATGTGTATTTTTATATGTGGAAGGAAACTTAAAGTAATTTAAAGTGATATATTCTGAAATTTCGTTCCTGATGTGATTAAGTATCAGGAAAATGAATCAGGCATGATTAATTGATGACACTTTTTTGTTGATTTTAATTTGTAATTTTAGTTACTGAAGTCATAGGCTTTCAGTGTCACCCTCATGACAGCCATGTCTCCAACCATGTGAACCTCTGATAGTTTCAATTCAGTAATGTGTATCTCACAGATGAGTACTGTGTCAGTATTTCTCTGTTGCTATGATAAACACCATATCCAAAGTAATTTATAGAAAGAAGCGTTTATTTCCTTACTATCCCAGAGGGTATGAGTCCATCATGGAGGGGAGGCGTGGCAGGAGGCAACTGGAGCAGAAAGGCAGACCACATCTTCAAGCTGACATAGGAAGCAGAGATGGATACTGAAAGTGATGCAGGGATTTTAGCTTTCAAAGCCCCCCAGCACGTGCTTCCTCCAGCAAGGCTGCGCCTCCTAAATCACCTTAAGCAGCACAACCAACTGACCAAGTATTCAAATACTTAGTCTATGAGGGACATTGTCAGGCAAACCATCAAAGTACATTCATCCCTGCGGCTACAACAGCGCTCCTTCCCTGTCTTTTCCCATTAGAACAATTCTTAGCAGATCCAAATGACCTAATTTACTTCTCACATCTGTGGAGAATTTTCATAGTCATTCCTAGCATACTGACAAGTAAAAACATATAGCCAAGCATGTAATTATTTATATATAGTCACATATAAATTTCAGTGCATTGAAGCACTGATTGACCCCTTCATTAAAATCCTGGACAATTGCTTGGCTACCATCTTATGATAGAGCATGAAACTGAGCCTGTATCCTGGATGAGTGAATTAGTCCGATTGCTCTGTTCCAAAACTTAAAACTGAAACATCATATGAGATTTTTGTATTTGCTGAATTTTATTAGTTTTTTAAGACCTATGTAGAAAAGCACCTTGGTAAAAGACAATAAATGGTTTAGGCCATTATATTAATACTCAGACATACTTTAGAATCCTGGTTTAGAAAATTACAAACAGTGTGATTTTAAGAGAGGGAAATAAACCCTTCAAGCCTCAATTTCCCTTCTCTATAAAAAGAGAAATAGTGATTTCTGCCTTGCAGATGGAAAAAAAGTTGAATATTATGCTCTACTGTATAAATCAGTAATAGTTCAATATATAGTATATATTATATACTATATATAGTGTGGAACATGAATGACATGGATGATCATACATATAACTAAATAAACTGATGCATTAAGTTGTCAGTGGCACAAGGTGGTCCCAGCAGAGGAAGCAGCCCAGGGTCTGGCACTGTTTTTATCTTTTTAATACAGTTTGCCATCTCTCAGGAGTGTTTGCTGCTGCTTATGGCTTTCAGCCTTGCTTCTCTGTGTGTGTTAATGATTCTTTCATTTATGAGATTACCCAGACCTTCACTGCAAAATGATATAACCCAATATTTGTTCAATTTGTCTTCATTTTATCTCAAAATGAAACGGTTGAAATTTGTGTTCTTTTTCATTCCAAACCCATGAGTGTTTTGCTTAGTAGCGAAGTAACCAGGTACTCAGCTGTACAATGCAGAGACTTGGGAATGTTTCTTGTCTTCTGAACTTCCCCCTCCCTTCTACCCATACTGCCATTCACCCCTCATCATGAAAACCTCACCAGGTTCCCTTCTAATATTTCCCAACTTCACTTTTTGTCATCAGCATATATAATGTGTTTTTGCTTCTTGTTATAGTACAAAATTGGCCTTCATGACTTTTATGTGGCTCAGTGGTACAGTGTTCAAGTAACATGTGCAAGGCCATACATTCACCTTGAGGACACTCCTAACTATATGCACCCTAAAAAGGTGCAAACATAATCAAGCAAAAAGGATTTATAGGTTTTGTGTGAAGACTAAATTTTTGTAACTTGGTCCTTCCAGGCCTTTCCACATTGGATCCCAACTTCTTCCGTCATGAACTTCGTCTTACCTTACTTACTCTCTTGAGTCTTAGGACAATGGTTTCATTTCATTAATTCTGGCTCTGGAACACTGACAGCTGTGCTATTTATGTAGTGCCTGCCAAACAGTGACTTAAATGAGCTTGATCATAGAACATCTCCTTTCTCTTAGATTGTATACATCTTAAGTGTATGATGATGCCTTAGACATTTTGCTATTTTACTCTCTGAAAGCTCTTGCATAGCACCTGGGTAAAGAATTGAGAACCCAAGGACCTACCATGTCTGTTAATGAGAAAATATGAATAACTTTGCAATTGACTTAGCATGCTGTGTTAAGGTGTTTCCCATGGAATTCCTTAATCCCTAATATTCATTTTGTTGCTATTACTGAATACAAAGAATGTGAAAAACATTAAAAAAAAACAGCTCTCTAAGATGGCAAGAAGACAATGATAAGAAGCACAACTTCTTCATTCTCTGCTTCCAGATGTGTAGGGAGGGCAGACTCAGTGCTGATGATGTCCCTATGCAGACCTCCCTGGTGATGCTCAGTAATGTGTGTGCCTTATTTATAGGGGGTCATATTGTGTTCACATCCTGTATCTCATGGCATAATCATAAGACTCCTAGATGCATTTAATTGAGGTTTTGTTTTATTTATCCTTAAGGGTAAGAAATTATTCCATTAAAAATGCTGATATGTGTAAGGTATTTGCCAGAGTGGGCATTGGGAGGCCCCAAAGTAGAAGCCGTATAGCCTGAGAGCTTGTCTAACAATGTTCCACTTACTTATGTCACTTGAGCTACTTATTCTTTCTTTTCTAACCCGGGAAAGGAAGTATGAATTTCCTGACTCAAATTAGTGAGTGCTAGGGCCTCACCCAGTAGAGGAGTTCCAGATCTGGGCTGAGAACACACATGCCACACTGGTGACATTACATCTAACCCAGGGAAGGAACAATTTTATTATGTTGCACCCAGAGCACATGGATTATCGTTACAAATCATCAGAATAGAATTAACTAGAATTCCAATTAGGAGATGTGTTAGTGTTTGTGCCAGGAAGATAAGCTGAGAACATTCCAGAATAGATTATCCACCACCAACACTTTCCAAACTGGTTTCTCTTGCTCTTTTGCCAGGCTTTGGTGTTAAGTTGGGAAGTTCCAGGAACCCTGTCCCTGACTGCCAAATTTTCTTAATTCTCTGGATGTTTAATAAGTATGAATGAATGTTATTAAAAATAGAGGGGTGGTTCTCCATTGACTGAGAGAACAAACTACAGTGAAATGTGAGTTACTGGCATTATTAAACACTTTCAAGGGGACCAAATCATATGATCTTCGCTTGGAAAAGTGGCTCCTTGTAAACCGATGACTGTTCTCCTTCAAAAGAGGGGAATTACATAATATCCTTTAGTATCCTGTGAGCAGAAAAGAGACACCCAGTAGCCCATACTTTTCAGTTGCATCTAGAAATAATGTGTTACTTCCAAAAGCATTGATGTCTGCCCCCACAACTTTTCTAAGAAGTGTATTTTGACATTTACATTGAGGATGATGCCTCATTCTTACATTACATATAGACCTTTTGAAGTTTTCTCTTGCTCTTTTCCATTTCAAATATGTCATGGAAAAAAAAAGATACAAAAGGAAAACCGGCAAACATGTTCTGTGTCAATAATGAAAACAAGACCAGAAACATCCCATCATGAATAAAAACTTTGAACATAAAGACTGTTACATCTGAAAAGTCTCAAATTTCAGCAGCACAGTGACATCAGTGTCTCTGTAATGTATCCTAAGTTGATGGTATCAGGAGAAATGAGGCATTTGAGAAAATAGTACTATAAATGAACACTGGTATATGTTGCCCATAGAGGCAACTGGGAGGATGCTACTGGGGAGTAAGCAACTTCCCCTCTCTTTGTATACTCCATCTCTAACTCAGCATTGAATTAAAATGAAAGAAAGGGAAATAATTTCCTTTCAGCAGAAAATGTCATGGAAATGTCAAAGTTCTTTCTGTGTGATCATATCTCTCTTAAAAGTCGGTAGCTCCAACTCATTGAAACACTAACTACATTGGAAAACATGAATTCCAAGTAAAATCATATTCCCATGAGACTGTGGCTCAGAATCATGCTTGAGAATAAACTGTGGCCCACCACTATTGAAATTTAGTGAGTGGTTCTTAGGTTCTGGGAAATTTGACAGATTTATATAACTCTCTTTCTATCCTGCCCTCGGGTCGCATCCTTTGACTGTACCATTCAATCCTAAGCTTTCCTGTCATATAAAGATGCTTGTAATTCTCTTTTAAGGACTCAGAGTGGTGGAAATGACCCCTTTGGAAATGATATTCCCAGATACTACACAGAAAGAATAGGGCATCTTGACAAGCTGGGAAGCCTATTCCCAGCTTTAGGAAGTACTGGTCTGTCATGCATATCATCATCTTATACTTTACGGATTCCATACCAGTCTCCATCTTGTATAACTCAAGATAATTACACTAAAATTGCTTTCACAACTTCTTTCCTCATGGCAGATCTCCAGATGAAAACTTACTGTCTCATTGTAATAGGGTGGCAAATCAGACTTTTGCATTATTGTTGAAGGTTATTTTAATAAACATTCAAAATTAAGGTTTACTTGGGATGAGTTCCCAGAGATTATTAAGAACACACCAGCTTTGAACCTATAAATATTACAGAAAATAGCAAAGGTGAGCGAGGATACATGGGAACATGAAGAAGTGTTGTCTAGGTGGGGGAGAAGCTCGGAACTGAAGCCTAATTTTTGATGAAGATAAATTCATTTATATAGATATATATTAATAAATGTATATTATACAATATATGCTATATTAAATACAATAGAAATATTTATAAATAATTTTAGAGTTACAGGGAAATTGTAAGGACAGAATAGATTATTTCTGTGTGCCCCTCACCCACATTTTCCCACAATTATGTGTGTCAAAATTAAAAAACCTACTGGCATTGGTACATACAGTGAAAGTGAAAATCCAGACTTTTTTGGATTTTTCCCTTTTCCCTTTCCTGCTTCATGGCTTAAGCTAAGAGACTATACTGTATTAGTCAACAAGTTTTGTTTGGCACATGCTGTCATATTTTACTTAAAAAATGAACCCAGGGGCTGGAGAGATGTCTCAGCAGTTAAGAGTACTGACTGCTCTTACAGAGGATCCAGGTTCAATTCCCAGCACCCACATGGCGGCTGTGAACTGTAATTACCTGCAGTTCCAGGAGAATCGGAAGCCCTCTTCTGACTCCATGGCATTGCATGACATGGGTGGACTTGCATGCAGGCAATACACTCATACATATAAAATAAAAAAATAAATAAAATATTAAAAAAGAAGTCAAATTACTTACCTAAATGATAGTCTTCTTATACTTCAAAGTTACTAAAAAGCCATAAATACCAAAATACATCATCAAAGATGAATTGTAAGATGTAGTAAAGTCTAATAGGAGGTAATAATTGAAGGGGAAAAAATCTTTTCCTGTATGTATCCCCAGTAGACTTGGCTTGTTTAATTAACTGATTAAATTTGCATTATAAATGGAAAATAAATAATAACCATTCTAAAAATTAGCAAATAAGTATTTAATATTGATTAAAACCAAAACAATAGGGTATTTAGAGACGTCCCATCTCTCAAAGAGCTTACACCATAGTAGAAGACAGAAAGCACATCATCGTACCATTCAGAACAGGAGCAGTTAAAATACTGAAGCGACTGAGAAAGAAGCCGTATTTACCCCGAAGTATGTTAGAAGTTAAAGGTGATGAAAAAGATTTAGCCGTGGAAGTTAGGTGAGTGGAGAAAGATAGCACAGAAGCAGGAAAGCACAAGGCTAAATTTTGGAGGCAGGGAGAGTTAAAGAGGAAGATGTGTAAAGGTGATTTGTAAGTGGGAAGAGCAGAATTGACCAGACACTGAATTAAGTGTTTAAATACCAGGCTGAGGAAATGCCTCTACCAATGGGCAGGGATTGGCCAGAATAAAATTAGACTAATTGAATGCCAGGATCAGGGATATATCCTATGAAGATGAATCTGGTAGGGGAATGCAGTATAGCTTGAGGACTCAGACAGGAGTCAAAAATATAGAACAGGGACAATGAAGATATTCATCCTTGATAGTCTTGTTTCTCTTGTTAACTGAGGAGATAAGATGATCTGGGGAAATGAGATGAGGAAAAATGAATATTTTAATAATTTAGTATATGTTGATGATTCTAAGAAAGGGTGTGACCAGCAGATGTGGTGGTGCATGCCTTTAATCCCAGCACTCTGGAGGCAGAGGCAGGTGAATATATATGAGATCAAAGTCAGCCTGGTCTACATAGGGACTGGGGCTGCAGGAAACCCTGTCTCAAAAACTGGAAGGAAGAAAAATTAAAGTTTGGGGATAGAGATATGGCTGAGCAGGTAAGAATACTGACTGCTCTTGCAGTGAACCCAGGTTCAGTCCCAGCACCCACATGACAGCTAAAAACCACCTGTGAACTCCAGTTGCAGGGGATCTGACATCCTTTCCTGACATTCTCAGGCATTGCACACATGGTGCACTTACCTGCATGCAGGCAAAACCCTCATACACATAAAGTAAAAATAAGTAAATTTTTAAAAAGAAAGGGGCAAGGACTGAGGTAAGAAAAGGCTAAACATAGACATGACCAAACCACATTTAGAATCCACTATGCATTTCAAAACCTATATTGGTGTAAGCTATATTAATGTAATAATTACTGTTAATTGACAACTTGACAGAATCTAGAATCGCCTGAGAGATGGGCCTCTGAAATGTCAATAAAGTAGCATCTTGGTCATGTTACTTGCAGTGGGAAGATCCATGTTAATTGTGGGGCAGGACCATTTCATAGGCAGGGGATCTGCAATCCTTTACATTGGAGAGAGTGAGTTGAGCCTTAGCTCGCATGCATTCATTGCCATCTTCTGGCTGCGGAAGTAACGAGACCAGCTGCATCCAGCTCATGCTACATTAACTTCCTGCCATGAACTTTGAGATAAAAATAAAACATTTTTAATGTAAGATGCCTTTGTCAGAGTATTTTACCAAAGCAACAGAAAAGAAATAGAGACAGAAATATAGAACAATTAGAACCATATACAATAATAAACGGACCATGAATGTGGCCTGTCATCTATCATTTATGTTCATATCTCCCGCATCTAACTGTGCCATATTCATACTCCTTGTGTTGATGTGGGTGTATGTGATGGCTACATGGTGAGGTAAAATGAAGTGAGTGACTAGGCACTTATCACATACCACAGTTTCGTAGTTTGATGTACAATAAGAAAATAGGCTGAATGAAGTTGGGAGTGGTGGCACTTACCTTTAATCCCAGCACTTAGTAGGTAGAGGCAAGTCGATCAGTGAGATGGAGGCCACCCTGGTCTACATAATGAGTTTCAGGCCAGCTGGGGCTACAGGGAGATCGTGACTCTAAAAACAAAGTAGCATGAATGTTTTTTGATAGAAGGTTCTTGTTTTAAGATAGAAGATTCCTTCTTGGGGCCAGAGAGATGGCTCAGTGTCTAAGGGTACTTGCTGTTTTTCCAGAGAACTGGAGTTAAGTTGCCAGAATCCAAATGGCATTAATACCCATCTTTAACTCTAGTTCCAAGGAATTTGACACCCTCTTTGGCCTCCTTGGGTATTTCACACATGTGTTATACTTGCATACATGCAGGTAAAACAGTCATACTCATAAAATAAAAATATTCTTAGAAAGGCAAGTTTCTTTCCAACTATAGATTTTAGCAGCCTCGGCATATATTTTCCTTACCTAAATAAATTGATAAAGGTCAGTTTTATTATTTTGAAAAAAATATTTTATAGCTGCTCTCTGCCATCTCCCTGAAAGGGTTATGTAACTCTACCCACCTAACCATAATTGTGCAACATTTGATATGATGACAATCATGGCTACTGTGTGATGAAGAGTAAGTTGTGTGTGCAGTGTGGGCATGCTGGACTAAAACATAATTCAGGTCCTGGACAGGATGGTAAAGAATGAATTACTCAGAGTGGCATGTCATTTAAACCTATAAATTTTTTATTTCTGTAATTATCCATTTAGTATTTTTTGATAGTGTGGATCTCAAGGTAAAGTAAAATCACAGAAAGCAAATCTGTAGATAAGAGAGACAATTGTAACTATATTTTGAAGATTACTTTTCCTAAGATTCTCTTCTAATCCAATTCTGGGAAGAAGTGAGTTACTTGTTTTTATTGTCTCGTGCTTGCTTTTTATTTGTGCTCTTATGAAAGAATAGGAGTAGTTTTTTATTTTTTTTTTATGAGAAAATAAGTAACAGGCCTAAGTAGTGGTACAGTCTGCCAATAAAACATGAAGGGAAGCTCATTTGCTGACTCTTTTAGGCAGTTTTCCACCACAAGATTTAATGGACTTGGTTTTGAAAAGCTGCATGTCACATCAACTTAACTTCTTATTCATTTCACTCATTTCTATAAAGCCTAAGCCCTGGCTCAATGGTATAGCAAACACTTAATGTGAGAAATTTAATTTTATTGAAATAGGTCTTTGCAGATTGTCAGACAAGGAGTTATAAGGAAATCATCTAAGTTGTTGTGTTAAATATAACATTGGGCAAATATTTTACATTAGAGGTCTTTCAGTCTTTAGTATAACAACCGTGATATTGCTATAAATTTGTAACTGATTATTGTCACTGACTTTATTCCTGTTAGCAGTCAAATTTTCAACACCTTTATTAAAAACTGCAACAGAAGAAACTTTACAAACCACAGTCTGATTTCCTAGCAAATCAATATAACACTTTGGTTATAAATTAAGAAGGTCACAGCTTTCTTGATTACACATGAGGTTATGTATGATAAGCTATGTGCTCTTACATAGCCCCTTTCATGTTTGAAGATTCTGGTTTTCAGCAGCATCTTTCTTTCTTATATTTAAAACATTTAACTAAAACTTCCTCTCTCTCTATCTCTCTCTCTCTCTCTCTCTCTCTCTCTCTCTCTCTCTCTCTCCTTAACTCCTTCCTTCCCTTCCACCTTAAGTTCAATATATTTGTTCTAAGATTTCTTTTTAATATGTACAGATAAACTTAAAATAATTCTCTACCACCTCTGGCTTTTACAATCTTTCTTTCCAACACTTCTTCCACAGAGTTCTTGAGACATTGGTAGCAGACTCACAACAACAATGACAACATTCACAAGTGCCACATAAGCTCAAGCCAGACAAAATCCATCATAGATGTAGGGAAATGGGTCAGAAATTCGAGCCGTACCTGAGGAACTGTTGGAAATCTATGGCACCTGGGAAGGGGAGAGGAAGTCTTTTAAAAGTGTGACTCTTTGTAGGTTAACCAGGCTCCAGTAGATGGATCCACAAGGAAGGACATTTGGGGACACAAATTTGGCTGTATAGGCCTTAAGTTATATGAAAGAGTACATGAAATTGGGCAGAGGGTAGTAAGCAGGGGTGCAGATAGGGGAAGAGTATCCACATACAATCAAAATATATTGTAAGAAAATTGCAAAAATTCAGTAAAAAGGGAAATAAAATAATTCCCTAATCTCCTCATCAGCTGTTTTTAAAATACCTTCATTCACTTATGGAGTCACTTGTGCAAACTAAACACTAATGCCTTCAACAACTTCTCCATTGATGCTTTATCTTTTTCCTCACAAATTGGATCATCTGTCATGGAATACTGATCAAAAATGGCCTACTTCTCAAGCTATATTGTGATGTATTTTATTCTTTAGATTATAATTTTATTTCTATCATCTACTGCATAGATTCTTTCTCAGAAGTTCCCTCAGACTATAATTCATTCAGGCAAACTTCAAACTCATCAAATCCCCTAGGTACTCTTTTTTAAACTGCTTTAAAACTATACTCTCTGGTTGCAATCATCGAATTGATTGTCTTCAGCTCTAAAAGAAAGTCATTGTATTTACTGTGCTACATTTCATCTGCCCATTGCTTTCATATATTAAATGGTGTTCTTCATAATTTCATTTTGTGTGAATATGTTCTAAAACTGTCTGGAGAATGGATTCTGGCATGTCTGCAACCTGCATTAGATATTAAGTCTATAATTTCTGTCACATGCCAATATTGTCATTTTATTAAAAATAACAGATTTGAACTAAGCATAACCAACGTCAGAAAGAACTCTATGTTGCTCCAATAAACTATTACTTCTGGGCTTTTGGGGGGAGGAGGGTAAAATTTTATTTATCCTGCAGTGTCAACGTTTTGCATTTACAGAGTTTGAACTATTTTCTGTTCATTGTAGTTAGCCCTGTTTACCAATGTTTTTGTGGTTGCACCTGTCAGCTAATGATAATCCCAACTAATCGCGTTTGTATTTCACCAATATTAGTCTATAAGACATGGTCAAATATCTTTCAAATATCAAGACTGGGCTCTATTCAGATTTTTCTTCTAATCAAATCTTCAATAAATTCTTATCCCTACTAATAACGAATGGCACGTAGATCAAATTTCTTCACAAAAAAATACAGACTCACTGTCACAACCCTGTTTCAGATAATTTTATTTTTTTTTAATTTTTAATAACTACATGATTAGAAACATTTCATTACAGCTTTAACATACTCAGTAACACACTACAGAGCAAGAGTACATCTCTTTCACAAATGGATGTAAATTTCTAGGTTCACAATTGAGTTAATACAGTTATACAATATAACTCAGTATAAGCCCTACAAGACATAAAATTGAGTGAGTTTTTAATCTTTAAAAAAGATCTCCATTTTATTTTAGAATATATTGTTCCTTAAAGAAAGACTCATTGTTTTCACTGCTAACATGAGATGTTGGCACATGCATCTCTAATCTGTATGTATCTGGTTATTACTAGTCATAATCAGTTGCACTTGGCTCCATGGCACTTGTGTATGTCTATAAAGTCATCGGGTAGATTTTCATGGTAATGTTTATCACTTCTACTAATTAATATGATGTAAATTTCCATGCTTCCTCCTCAAATATAATACATTTTTAAAAAAATTTGTTTTTTTTTTTGTGTGTGTATATCACACAGAACATCCCAAACCATCTTATTCCACTAGAGCCCTTATACTCTGATATCCCTGCTACTGTCTGCTGTGTTGTCAGCACCCCCCAGCCATTCCCCACTACTTGTCCATCTGGTGAATCAAGTCAGCCTGTCTAGAAGTCTTTGTTTTAGGAAGGTCAGCTGTTCCTCATCTAGCAGCAATCAGTTGTCAGTATTCCTTCAGATAAGATTGGGGTCTGCTGTTCATTTTCCTGGTTCTATGCTGGGTTGATAACTGGGAGTCCCTTTGGCCACCCTGGCCAACAACTCAAAAGAAGGTGTCTCCTATCTGGCATTGCTGCTTTTTATGTAGCCTTTACCTAGGCATAGGGACTCTTAAAAAATTATATTAGCCACTTTAATCTTTGGTTATACTTTACTTTTGGGTGTGTAAGGCCATACAGTTGGCCCAGTTAAACCAATTTTAAGGTCATTTGAAGATCTATTCCTAAGGGGTCACATGGGCTTGGGAGGAGCCCCTGGCTCCTTTCTTTTACCAGTTCTGCCTATGTGAAGATAAGTCAAAGGTCCTGCTCAACCATGGTGGGATTGCTTGGAAGAATGGAGGAAATGATTCCTCTGTGTTGACCATCCTCTTTGTAGACTTGACACTGGTTCAAGTCCATGTGTTGGGGTTTCCTTGGCCTCCTTGGTCAAGAGGACTGGTGACCCACCACAATTATAGGACATTTTGAGAGATGCTCGTAGTCACCTGGAACTAGTCGACCTAGGAGGGCAAGTAGTAAAAACTGTCCTTTATGTCCCTCTGACCGAATTATTATAGGCCTCAAAATATGTCTGTTAACCATCCAAGAAGGTTAGTTCCACCAGTCTGGTACTTTTAATCACTTTGTGTCATGTAGATAAAGTATGGGCAAAGATCATATGTTCTCAGATAAACCTTACATAGACATATATTTCATAATCTGCTATGTATAGTTTGTCAGTAGGTTGTTGGAATAATATGGTTCCCTCTGGTTTTTAAAACCAGCTAGCAATTATTTCTCTCTCACATTGTCTCACCCCTCCATCATGGTTTTCCCACTTAAGGTGCCCCCATTTCCCCCCTTTCTCCCTTACTAATACCCTTCTCCTATGGTCCTACCTCTCTTGATCTCCTTCTTCCCTTTATTCCCTAGGTTCCTTGTATATCCTTCCCTCTCCCTCCCTTAAACTAGCCCTATTTTTATCCATATCTCCCTTATTAAGGCCTGTTTCCTACTGTTCTTCTCTTTCATGTTCTTTCCTTTCCTTTACCTCCCTGTTTCCTTTCCATTATCCTGGTTCCTGTAGTTATGTCTGGATACATACTCACTTATCAGGGTTTGTTTCTAGGATCCACATATGAAGGAGAACATATGTCGATTTTTTTTTTTCCGAGTCTGTTACTTCACTTAGTATAACAGTTCCTATTTCCATCCATTTACCTGCAAATTTCATGATTTCATCTTTCTTTACTGCTGAGTAAAACGCCATCATACAAATGAACCACATATTCATTATCCACTTGTCAGTTGAGTGACACTTACGTTGCTTCCATCTCTTAGCTATTGTGAAAAGAGCAGCAACAAACATGGATATACAAGTGTCTCTCCAATAGGATGAGTTCTTCGGTTGTATGTGAAGGAGTCGTATAACTGGGTCAAATGGTAAGTTCATTTGTAGCTTTTTAAGAGTTCTCCTCACTCCTTTCCATAGGGGTTGAACAAGTTTGCAGCCCCACCAGCAGTGGATGGGTGTTCCCCTTTCCCAACATCCTCTCCAACATTTGATATCATTTGTTCTCTTGATCTTAGCCAGTCTGACTGGGATAAGAGGAAATCTTAAAGTGGTTTTAGTTGCATTTCCCTAATTATTAGTAATGTTGAACATCTTTTAAGATGCTTCATAGCCATCTTTACTTCTTCTTTTGAGAACTCTCTGTTCAGCTCCTTAGCCCATCTTCTTGTCTTGGTTCTCTGTTTTTTGAGTTCCCTATATATTCTGGTTATTAAACCTCTGTCAGGTGTGTTGCTGGTGAAGATTTTCTCCCATTCTGTGGGTTTTCTGTTCACTTCCCTGGTTTCCTCCTTTGATGTACAGGAGGTTTTTAGTTTAATGAGGTCCCATCTGTTAATTCTTGTCCTTGTTTCTTGAGCAATTGATGTCTGGTTTAGAAAATCCTTTCCTACAGCTATATCTTATAGGTTTTTCCCAGTGTTTTCTTCTAACAGTTTCAGAGTTTCAGGCTTTACAATGAGGTCTTTGATCCATTTGGAATTGACTTTTGTGCAGGGTGAAAGATAGGGGTTTAGTTTCATTCTTCTACAAGTGGAGATCCAGTTTTGCCAGCACCATTTGCTAAACATGCTGTCTTTCCTCCAGTTAATGTTCTTGGCCCCTTTGTCAAATATCAGGTGGCTGAAATTGCAATTACTCATATTTGGGTCTTCAATTTTGTTCTATTGATCTATGGGTCTATTTTTGTGATGGTACCATGTTGTTTTTATGACTATAACTCTGTAATACAGCTTAAAATCTGGTATAGTAATCCCCCGAGCGTTGCTCTTAGTGTTCGGGGTAGCTTTGGCTATCCAAGGTCTTTTGTGCTTCCATAAGGATCTTAAGATAGTATTTTCCCATTCTGTGAAGAATGTCATGGGGATTTTATTGGCATTGCATTGAATCTATAAATGACTCTTGGTAGGATGTTCATTTTCACAATATTAATTTTTCCAATCCATGAGCATGGGAGGTCCTTCTGTGTTCTGAAGTCTTCCTCAATCTCTTTCTTTAAAGATTTAAAATTTTCATTGTAGAGGTCTTTAATGTCTTTGGTCAGGTTTATTCCAAGATATTTTATT
>NW_008359102.1:1333188-1334008 GCF_000622305.1 Nannospalax galili | reverse complement strand
TTTTGGGTGGAATTTTTGGCATCCCTTAGATATAATATCATATCATCTGCAAAAAGAGATAATTTGATTTCTTCTTTTCCATTTATTACTCCTTTAATTTCCTGCTTATCTTATTGCTCTTCCAAGACTTTCAAGCACTATGTTAAGGAGAAGTGGAGATAGTGGACAGCCTTGTCTGGTTCCTGATTTCAATGGGAATGCTTCCAGTTTTACTCCATTTAGAATGATGTTGGCTGTGGCTTATATATGGCTTTGATTATGTTGAGGTATGGTCCCTCCAGTCCAATTTCCTCTAGGACTTTGAACATAAATGCATGTTGAATTTTGTCTAAGGCTTCTCTGCATCTACTGAGATGACCATGTGGTTCTTGTCTTTGAGCCCATTTGTATGATTTATGATGTCTAGTGACTTATGTGTATTGAACCATCCCTACATCTCTGGGATAAAGCTGACTTGATCATGGTGGATGATCTTTTTGATGTGTGTCTGTATGCAGTTTGCAAGTGTCTTGTTGAGAACTTTTGAATCAATGTTCATTAATGATATGGGACTATATTATTCTTTTTTTGATTGTATCTTTACCTGGCTTTGGTATTAGAGTGATGCTGGCTTCATAGAAGGAACTTGGAAGTTCTCCCTCCATTTCTATCTTTTTAAATAAGTTAAGTAGTATTGGATGCAAATCTTCTTTAAATGTCTGATAGAATTCTGTTGTAAATCCATCTTGTCCTGGGCTTTTTTTTTAGTTGGGAGGTTTTGTATTACTGTTTCGATTTCTTTTTGTGATATGGGTCTGTTTAAGCTGTTAATCTCTTCTTG
>NW_008359102.1:1330769-1332713 GCF_000622305.1 Nannospalax galili | reverse complement strand
GTCCTTTTCATTTAGTTCCAGGAATACTTTTATTTCTTTCTTAATTTCTCTTTTGACCCATTCATCATTTAGGAGTGTGTTGTTTAATCTCCATGTATTCATGTGGTGATCAGGGCTTCTTCCAGTGTTGATTGTGAGCTTTATTGCATTGTGGTCTGATAGAATGCATGGTATTATTTCAAATTTTTGTATTTGTTGAGGTTTGTTTTGTGCCCCAGTATATGGTTGATTTTGGAGAAGGTTCCATGGGGCGTTGAGTAGAAAGTATGTCCGTTGGTGCTTGGTTGGAATACTCGGTAGACATCTGTTAAGTCCATTTGATATATGGTATTGTTTAATTCAGATGTCTCTCTGTTAACTCTCTGCCCTGTTGACCTATCCAATGGAGACAGTGGGGTATTGAAGTGCCCTACTATTAATGAGTTGGGATTAATCTGGGCCTTAATGTCCTCTAGTATTGTTTTAATGAAGTTGGGTGCACCAGAGTTTGGTGAATATATGTTCATAATTGTAATATCTTCTTGATTTATTGTTCCTTTGATCAGAATGAAGTGGCCCTCTTTATCTCTTCTGATCAGTTTTAGTTTAAAGTCCATTTTGTCGTATATCAGAATTGCTATGCCTACTTTTTTCTTAGTGCCATTTGCTTGGTATAATTTTTTCCATCCTTTCACTTTAAGATAGTGTCTGTCCTTGAAAGTGAGATGAGTTTCTTGCAGACAACAAAAAGATGGGTTTTGTTTCTTAATCCATTCACCTAGTCTGCGTCTTTTGACTGGGGTGTTCAGTCCTTTAATATTTAAAGTTATTAATGAAAGATGAGTATTGAATCCTTGATACAGGTGTACTTTGTCACAGTTATAACTTCTTTGAATTTCTTTCTGCAACCCCTTGGGTATAGTCATTCCTTTCTTCAGCTCTTTGTATTGCTTCCAAAACTCTCTGAAGGGCTGGTTTTGTGGACATGAATTCCTTCAGCCTATTTATGTCATGGAAGATTTTTCTTTCCCCTTTGACTATAATGCCCATTTTGGCTGGATATAGTAATCTGGGTTGGCATCTGTGGTCATTTAAAACTAGGAATACTTTGGTCCAGGCTCTTCTGGCTTTCATAGTTTGCTCTGAAAAGTCAGCTGTAATCCTAATGGGTTTTCCTTTATATGTGACTTGTTGTTTCTCTTTTGCAGCTTTCAGCATTGTCCCTTTGTTCTGCATGTTTAGTGTTTTTACTATGATGTGCTGTAGAGAGTTTCTTTTCTGGTCTTGCCTGTGTGGTGTTCTATATGCTACTTGTATTTGTATAGCCATGTCTTTCTTTAATTTTGGAAAATTTTCTTCCATGATTCTGTTGAAGACCTGGTCCAAACTATTATCTTGGGATTCTTCTACTTCCTGTATGCCTAAGATTCATAAGTTTGGTCTTTTTATGGTGTCACACAATTCCTGCGCATTCCATTTTTGTGATTTCTTAAATTTTTCATAATCTTTCCTTGAGTGTTCTAGTTCATCCACTTTATCTTCCAGTCTTGATAGTCTGATTTTCACTTCCTTCATCCTATTGGTGAGGCTTTCTCCTGTCGTTTCTAATTGGCTTGGTTTCACTTCGTTCTTTATTTCAGCCTGAGTATTCTTCAATATTTCTAGCTCTTTTCTGAATTCATTCGGAAGTTTATCCCTATCTTCCTTCAGCTCTATGATTGATTTGTTTGTGTCTTCTTTAAATTCACTGAATTCTTTTATCATGTTTAATTGTTCTTTTGCGTTCCATGTCCTGCATTATCTCATTGTACTCCTCTGTAGGACTGTTGCTACTTGGTGGGGATATAGTATTTGGGTTTTTCATATTTTTTCGCTGTGGCTTTGATGGGTTGATTTCTTTTGTGGTTTCTGAATCCTTGTGTGAGACTCAAGCCTTCCTTTGTTGAGTTTAGGTCTGTTTTTTTG
>NW_008359102.1:1287857-1330716 GCF_000622305.1 Nannospalax galili | reverse complement strand
GGTTTACGGTTGAATTAATACAGTTACACAATATTTTACTTAGTATAAACCCTATAAGACATAAATTTAAATGAGGTTTTAACCTTTAAAAAAGATCTCCATTTCATTATTAAAATACACAGTTTCATACAGAAAAAATCATTTTTAATGCAATTGACATTAAGATGTTGGTACTTGTGTTTCTAATCTCTATGTATCTGATTACTGCTAGTCACAGTCGGTTACTTTCTGAGCTCCTTGGCATCTGAGCATGGATATAAATTCATCAGATAGATTTCAATGGTAATGTTTTTCACATCTACTAAGTACTAAGGAGCAAATTTTTAATGCTTTGAAGTATTATTATTTTTTATCATTAAAAAAAATTTTTAATAACAACATGATTAGAAGAAGCATTTCACTACAGCTTTAACATATTCAGTAACACACTCCAGAGCAATTCATCTCTTTCACAAGTGGTTGCAAGTCTCTAGGTTCACAACTGAATTAATACAGCTCTACAATATTGACCTTAGTATAAGCCTGTAAGACATAAAATTGAAGGATTTTTTTAACCTTTAAAAAAGGTCTCCATTTTATTTTAGAATATTTTGTTCCTTGCAGAAAGACTTATTGTTTTTGCTACTAACACTGAGATGTTGGCACATGCATCTCTAATCTGTATGTATCTAGTTATTACTAGTCATAATCCGTTGCACTTGGATCCTTGGTGCCTGTATACGTCTATAAAGTCATCAGGTAGATTTCAATGGTAATATTTATTATCTCTAGTAATTAACATGGTGTAAATTTCCATGTTTCCTCCTCAAATATAATACATTTTTTAAAATATGCTGATTTTGTGTGTGTGTGTGTATGTGTATATATATATATATATCACAGAACATTCCGAACCATTTTATTCAACTATACACCCACTTCCAAGATGGCACCCTCCCATACCCTCCCTCCCCCAACTAGAGCCCCCATACTCTGATATCCCTGCTACTGTCCACTGTGTTGTTGGCATCCCCAGCCATCCCCCACTACTTGGCCTTCTGGTGAATCTAGTCAACCTATCTAGAGGTCTTTGTTTTAGGAGGGTCAGTTGTTCCTCATCTAGCATCAATCAGTTGTCAATATCCCTTTACATAAGATTGGGGTCTGCTGTTCATTTTCTCAGTTCTATGCTGGGTTACTATCTGGGAGCCCCTTTGGCTACCCTGGCCAACAACTCAGAAGAAGGTATCTCCCTTCTGGCATCATTGCTTGTTATGTAGCCTTTAGCTATGCATATAGACTCTTAGGAAATTATATTGGCCCCTTTAATATTTGGTTATACTTTCCTTTTGGGTGTGTAAGGCCATACAGTTGGCCCAGTTAAACCAATTTATTTTTACTCTGCAGATCATTTGAGGATCTGTTCCTAAGGGGTCACATGGGCTTGGGAGGAGCCCCTGGCTCCTTTCTTTTACCAGTTCTACCTATGTGAAGATAAGTCAAAGGTCCTGCTTGACCATGGTTGGCTTCACTTGGAAGCATGGAGGAAATGAATCCTGTGTTGACCTTCCTCTTTGTAGACTGGACATTGGTTCAAGTCCATCTGTTGGGGTCTCCTCAACCTCTTTGATCAAGAACACAGGTGACCCACCAAAATTACAGGACATTTTGAGAGATGCTTATAGTCCCCTGGAACTAGTCGACCTAGGAGGGCAAGGAGCAAAAACTGTCCTTTATGTCCCTTTGATCAAATTATTATAGGCCTCAAAGCATGTCTGTTAAACATCCAAGAAGGTTAGTCCCACCAGTCTGGTACTTTTAATTACTGTGTGTCATGTAGATAAATCTTGGGCAAAGACCAATTGTTGTTAGATAAACTTTACCTAGATGTGTATCTCTTGATCTGCTATGTATAATTTGTCAGTAGGTTATAGGAGTAATATGGTTCCCTCTGGTTTTCAGAACTAGCTAGGCATTATTTATCTCTCACATTGTCTCACCCCTCCATCATGGTTTTGCCACTTAAGGTGCCTCATTTCCCCCCTTTCTCCCTTAATCATACTCTTTATGTGTCTTTGTCGTTTACTTTTTGAGCATGAAAAGCTGGTTCCTCTAAGCTTCTGGTTCCTCTTTTGATTTTATTTTGGAGTGGCCAGATTGCTTTTGTGTTCAGGAGTTCACACAGAGGCCCAAATCAGATGATGATCAAATGCTCTCAGGCTACTTCATCTCTCCAGGAAATATTTTGGCCTCAAGATTTTGGGGGTTGGACTCCCTGGGAGCCGGGCCCAGGAAAGATGCTGGTTTAGGGAATGTGGTGGCTGTTCCACCCTGAAATGCAAAGGAAGATAGGGGTGGGGAACAGCTCCCAGGGCTCCTGGGAACTGCGCTGAGGAGCTGAGTTGGTCTGGAGAGAGGCCTACATTTCCGAGAGAGGCCTGCTGGTCTTGTAGGCCCAGAGAAGCAGCTGTTTCTGATAATTTTCGTTCACTGAAATAGGCAATTGATTCTTGATGACAGTAATCATGGATAGACTCACCCCCATCATAAATTAATGTTTAGGACTTGTTTTTTTTTTTTAACTCTCACTATTTATGCTAGAAGGAAAGGTTTCAAAACCCTGGATGTTTGGGTTAAATGGCTGCTTCCCAGTAGAACTGTAGAAACAGCTGATAGAACCTTGCAGTACCTGTCAGACTAGACAGGAAGAGGCTAAGAAACCTATTTCTTTTCAGATATACCAATTAGTTTAAAGAGCTAAGACATGCCAAGAACTGTCTTCCATTCCTGATCCAATGTGCTTTAGAAAAAGCTCTGGATTTAGAGAGTGTATTTATTTCTGGTTCATAGCTAATGTACTTTTATGACTTGGAACAGAATTTTCACCTCTCAAACACTTTCTCTCTTATCTGCTGTGAAGAGGCTGCATAGTTAGAATCAAAGTTTCCTATTCCAACTCTCTTTTTAATTGGAGGAGGGGAGAGAGGAGCTTCAATAACTGAAGACATTGGCTTGCTGAAATCTTCAGCATTGCTGCAGAAGAGAGTTTACGGCAAGGGGTTCTCAGATTACAGCTCAGTAGCTACCAAAGCATGATGATGCCTTGATTGTGTTTAGATGAGCCCAGCCTCAGTAACAACACAGCACCTTCGCAAATTTCCACAGATCTTTTTAAGGCTCCTTATAGAAGACGATGGGCAGCACTCTTTAGTCGAGTTTCTTCTCAACTTATTTTGCCTGAGATGGTTTTGCCTTTGCACTCATTTTACTTTTATGATTTTCCCCCTTTATTTGATCTTCTGAATTATCGTTTAGTCAATGACACATTAAGTTAAATTAACCATGTTTTTTTTTTTAATTTTTCTTTGCAATGCTTTTTCTTCCTTGTGTAGATTATTTGGAAAAATGATTACAACAAAATAAAAGAGCCATCATTTTTGCATTATCATAAGGAGTTACCTCCAAGATGTTCCGGACAAGAAACACACATAAGTAAGCTGGTCTTACTGACCTCCTCATACATATTAAAGAAAATTTTCTGACTGTAAATTTCAAAGTAAATTTTTCTAACCAAGAAGATGTTCTGGACCATTTTCAAGACTGTTGTCCAGAAGACGTCTGGGTCAGCAGCTGTAGAAACAGCCATGGAGCAGAAGGGCCACATGCTGACCTTCAAGCTGGCTTACTGTGAGTTTGTCGTTGCAGTTTATAGGGCATGGCTGTGGCTGCCAACACTGCTATCTCACAGAGTTGACATTAAGTACTGCTGCTTTTTTTGTTTAACTTGGTTAATGTGTTTAGACACCACTGGGGTCCAAGTACTGGAAATTCGGCAAACTGAATTAATCGACTTCCCTCTAACAAGATTGTCCTGTAGAAATTTATACTGCCAGACCACAATGTGAGCTGCTTAACACTTACAACTGAAATAACCACCCAGATGATGAACTTAAGTTCGAAAGGGGTATTAGAACTCTGTGTCTGATGACTGCCAGAGGAAGGAGGCCATGGCAGAGTTTGGATCTCTGGAGGGCTCATTAAATGAAAATTAAGTAAGAAAGTCTGGCCTTTCTCCCCTCCCTTCTTCGACTGACTATGCCTTACTCCTTTCAAACAAAGCACACAGCTTCGCTTCGATGTGCTCTCTGTGCTTCAGGGATTGGCTACACGCACAGCAGTCACGCAACTGCAGAAGTGATTGCATGTTTACCAAAAAAAAAAAAATTATATTGGCCATCTGATCAGCTTGAAGGGAGAAAATACATTTACTCTTGCACATGGGCATCTGATTATTGCGTCTCTAGGTACTCCATGGCAATTTATTCCCATCTGAACACCATTCAAAGTGTGAACTTAGATGTTTGCAGGTCTCTTTGCTTTTGGTCAAAGTTGTGTTGGAGCTGATAATTACAGTAGCTAAGGCTTTCTCACACCTTTCTTTTGAAGAGGGACCTGTGTACTAAGCTGTATATCCAGAGCTACTTGCATGATATGAGAGTGAAAAGTAGCTCATCCAGAAATGTACATTACCCTGAATTTCTCCTTTCCCACTTACAGAGGAATGTACACTATTTAGTTTTGGTTTGCTTTTCCTATCCTGTTATACTTTCCTAATAATAAAAATTCATTTCTCTGTAACACAGAGAAGACAGATTAAAAAAGGATTAGTCAGCAAAAAAGACTCATGTCAAGGACTAGGCATATGTGGAATGTAAATCTGTTTTCACATGGAGTCAGGAAATCAGAATGACATTCTTCAATGTGCTTTCCACCAACATTTGGGATGATTTCTTATTTTCTTCTACTAAAGACTAAAATTCTCTACAGAAATGTATACAATTATGAAAATAGTCTGTGTTCTGTTTAACAGTAGATACTCAGCAGCTAAGGAACAGAAGAGTCTTTATAATAAGTAGGTGACTGAAACTTGAGTATTTATTAGGAGCATATGTATAACTTTAAAACACAAATTTCTGTGTCACCCACAATTGTTATTAGTTTGGTTGGTAGGGTTGATTCACAGAATCTGCATTTTAATGTGATCAAATGATGTTCAAGCTTAGTTGTAACTAAAAGAGAAAATGAAAATGTTTCAGGCTAATATTGGATTTGTGTTGAGAAATAAGTACAGCGGACAATTTAGTATTTTTATCATACATCTTAGATACCAAGAAAGGGAAATTCAGACTATGAGGGAAAAAAACTCTAGAATTTTTCTTTCTGTTTAAAATTGCATCATTCTTCTTTTGAAATAAAGAGAACATTAGGAGGAGAATAATGAAAGCAGATGCATTCTCTTTAAAGATGTGCAGCTGTGAGATGCTGAGTTTGACATTTGCATTTTCAGGAGCTCTTCCTTCTTAATTGTTTTTTTCTGCAGGGTGGAAGAGAGACCAATGAATTATAATTGTCCATTTATTTATTTCTTTGTTTTACTCTTCCAACTGCCAACAGTGAACCATGTTGTCTTGTGTGGTTTAATCTCATTACACAGTTTCTATGTGTCTCAAGCCTTAAACTAACAGTTCTTAATGGGATTACATTGGTTTGCTTATTTTCCAGCATTTTCTAAACAAGGTTATTCAAGGATAATTCCCTGTGTACTCTTCTTTCTCCTAATGTTCTGTTTTCTTTTTCTACCTTCATGGGCATCCGTTTCTGTTTTTATCTCACTTTCCTTTGTTCCTAACATGAATTTTAAGATATTTTCAACAAGAAAATATTCTTTCTGTCTCTCTGTCTCTGTCTACCTCTCTTTCTGTCTTTGTTTCTGGATTGCTCTAAAGCTCATAATAATATCAGCAAGGATTTGAGCATTAATCGGCAATGCACATGCATGTGTTGAATACACAATGAAAGAGGTCTATGACAAGAAAGTCAAATATGATTTCTTTTGATCTTAGAAATAGTATGCAATATAAAAAATATGTGCATCCCATCCCCCATACATGTGACTGATTCAACTTCAAGGACACATAACAGTTTCTTCTATAATGAAAGGAACTTAACTTCTATACAGACAGTAAATCAGAGAGATGAGATCCTTCAATAGAATATTTTCTCAAAGGAACCTAATTAAGAGAGTGCATCCTCCTAAACTGAAACAAAAATTAAATTAATCATAGCCTTGCATCCTGTAATTAAAATTCCATATATAAATTAACCTAATATAAATACCCAAGTATAAATGAATTTGCTTTTGTGCTCACCTTCAAAGATGGTGTGAGCAAAGTAGGCCTTTTGTTGTTGATACAGTTTTGTTCAAAAAGACTCTTTACCTTCTACTTGTGTTATTAAGAAAAGGCTAGAGCTTTATAATGCAGTTTTTCAATGAAGACCGTGGAAGTTTAGCTGTGGGAAAGTATTTAGTATTAGTTGGGAATGGGATCACATTTTTCTAACTGAAATTGAAGTGAGGCATTATCTTATATTGACCAAAGTCGTTTTTATTTTCTGAAACCTGTTAGTAGTTTCATAAACCAGAGACTGGCCAACTGTGGTCTATTGAGTAAATTGTATGTTTACAGAACACTGGTCTGAGAATGATAGAACATTAAAGCTAGAAACAATATGAGTCAGGGTGTCAGAGGACCGGACTTGGGGAAAGCAGCTCTAATTAGTCAATAAACTTCCTTGTTGAATTTCTGCTGTGCTGCTGTGACTGTGCTGAGAGGTGCAGAGTCTCCATCATCTCATTACAGACTTAAAGTATGACTGATGGATGCAAGATGACAGTGCGCTTATGGATATAATGCATGAATCCAGAGGAAAAAAATAGTGGAGTATCTTTACAAAGTATAAAAGTTGAGCCAGGCGTGGTGGCACACGCCTTTAATCCCAGCACTCAGGAGGCAGAGGCAGGCAGATTTCTGTGAGTTCAGGGCCAGCCTGGTCTACATAGTGAGTTCCAGGACAGCTGGGGCTACAGGGAGACCCTGTCTCAAAAAGACCGAAAAAAAAAAAAAAAAAAAGTTGAAAGATTTTATTCCAAATTATTTAGACTGTGGGAAAAGCATGGATTGTAGATGGATTGATAAATGCAGCCATTTAACCACTCAAGAACTGTGGAGTCTCCTCTGTGGACCCTTCTCATATGTTCTGCTTTCCTTCTGTTACAATGGGCTATGCCTCCTATACAGTGACAATCCTACTTGGGAACCACAATCACAGACCCTTTTCCATCTTCAATGACTCCTGCAATTCCCATTATTTGCTATTTCACTAATTTCTCTTTCTCTACTTCATGAGTGTGCAAACATACTTTGGTATCCACCATTGATATATAGCCAAACAGTAACTACACCCAACAGAACTACAGATACTGTCCTAATTAATACCTGCTTCTAGCATTGCAAAGCATCTCCTGAGCGTCCTGACAGTATCCATATCCTCATTTCCCACTCACTTTCAGACACACCCATTGTGCCTCCACCGCTGCCTCATCAAACTGGTTCATCTCAGGACATCTATAATGTCCATATGGTAAATCCTGATGTCACTTGTCAGGCACATCTTACCTCATATCCCCAGCAATCACACTGATGCAGCTGTCACTTTCTCCTTGGAAAACATCCTTCTGTAGCCCTTCTGTCTCACTTTATTAACTGTTCCTGCTCCTTCATCTAAAGAGGCCTTTTTCCCTACACAGAACTCTTAGCCATTCACTGTGAGCAGAGCCTAATGTTGGCCTTGTTCTTTTCTCCACATATTCACCCCTGGAGTCTTCAAGATTCTTATCAGTTTCAGGATATCAGATGTCATCTAGTAACTGGTGACAACTAAGATATTTCTCTTTATCCCTTTTCCCAGAAGTCTTGAAATATCTCTGCATGGATGCCTAATACATATCCTAAACTTCATCCCAAGTACCTTGCTTTTTGTTTTCCTTGGTGATGATGATATGCTGGGGATGGGACCCAGAGCCCCATGCACCCTAGGCAAGCTGTCTACCACTGAGCTGTATCCCCATGTGCAGACCACAGTTCTCTTCTTCCAGCTGAAAAGGTAAAAATCACTGCTTTCACCTTGATCCGTGTCTTCTCCTCAGTCAATTCTCAAGTAAGTTCACTCAGCTCTATCTCCAGAATACATATCTAATCCAACTCTTCCTCTGTTTTCATGTTTAATCTAGAGTAAGCTGTTAAACATTTTTCTGAAATGCTATAATACACATCAATTGATGAGACCAATTTTTTTTATCTCACTCTGACCAGAAATTGTTTCTCATGTACAATCAGAAAAATCTTGTAAAACCAGAATCTGATCACCCATCTCTTTTAACTCTTTCAGTTGCTCTACCCTTCATATGAAAGCTGAACTCCCTGCCAAACTTACATGCCTTGACATGTGACACTTGTCTTGCACCTTTCCAAGTCAATGTTAGCTGTTTATTTCTGTCTTTCCCTCTCATGCTGGCCCCTTCCCTCTTCCTCAGATATACAAAGTTGCTTTGCATTTCAAGGTCCCTGTCTTGTAGGGACAATTTTGCACATGATTTCTTATTCTTAAGTCCCTGTTTTAAGTCTTTCTTATCTAAAAAGATGTTTTGGGAGTCTATCTTATCTCAAGGAAGTCTAAAATTCTGTTATAGTGTTCTATGTCCTTCACAGAACTTTTCAAAGTTTTATCGTTACTCTGTATTTTCATTTGCCTACTGTTCATCTCTTCCCTGTAGCATTAAGGTCAAGAAGATAAGGGTATCTTTCTGTTCTAGTTATTGTCATATTGTAAGCATGTAAACACTGGGCCTGAAAGGAGATGGATGGTCAACTAACTCCTAGGGACACATATGATGCCTATGTAGCTAGTGACTTCGAGATAAATGAGACCCCATCATTGTCTGCAAGTTGCTAGCAGTCTAAAGATGATGTAATACCTCACAGCTCTCAGATTTCTACAACAGGGAACGATCACTGAAATTATTGATTATCATGCTTTGTATATAAAGAGAGCGAGTAACCACATTACTCAAGTCACTGTTGTTCTGTTGAATGTCTCTCAGTTCATCCTGAAGAGAACAACTTTTCTCTCATAAAGAAAAGCAAAGCAAAAACAAATCAAAAACAAAACCTTCAGCTGTTCCTGGAAGGACAGGAAGGAAAGCAAGTTAAGCAATCCCTCTTTAAGAGATAATGGAGGAGGTCTCCATAACAAAGGTGGTCTTTGCACTCTTTATTTACAGCCTTGGGGACAGGGTAGCAGTCTACCTGATGAGTTGATGCTGCTGTTCCACACAATCCACACATCCTCTCTGTGTTGACATTGACCAGAGATGAATCTGGAGTACTTGCTTTTTGCTTTTCTCTTAATTTTAACGTGTCTTTAGAATCCAATAATGGACAAGTAGTTCCTCTTGCCTTCTTTTCCTTCTGTGTTCTGTGGTGCTCTGTATAATTTGGCAGCTCCATCTTGCAAGGCGTTTGATGTGCTGATATAACTTTCTAAGAAAAATTGCCTTTAACCTTTCCAATTCTCATTCTCGTTCTCCGAGTCAGAGATTGCATCAACTGTAGAAATGGTTCACATCTTTCCTGTTTCTCTAAATTCTTTCTAAATTAGAGCATTTCAATTAGAGTGACCTTAGAGAGTTCTTTTTTCCTCCAAAGAACAGACTCTTCAAAACTCTGTGACTTGTACTTATAAAATATTTAACACAGTTAGAAATTTTATTTTATTATGAAATTCTAAAACATAATTGGGACTATTATCAGGAAAATATGCAAAACAGTCATATACAAGAGGATTCCCATCTAATGCCTCTTCTACTATAAGAAAAGTCACCTTTGAAGTATGTGTATGCTTTTTGAAAATACTTTATTTATTATTTTTATTTTATGTGTATGAATGTGTTGCTTACATGTATGTAAGTGCACCAATGTTGTACAATGCCTGTGGAAGTCAGAAGAGAGTGTTGGAGTCCCTGGAATTGGAGTTAGGGAAATTTGACAGCTTCCATGTGGGTGCTGGGAATTGAACCTGGGTCTTCTGTAAGAACAGCCAGTGCTCTTAACCACTGAGCCATCTGTCCTGCCCCTGTTTATGCTTTTATGGCCATATTCAGACATATAGTAATTGTTTTTTCATAAACTAGACTAGCTGCAAAGAATTGCCTGTCAGTAAGCTTCATCTGTGTATACAGAGATTCATATAGTTCTTTAGGCCACAGATTTCATTAATAACTATGGGTTTATAGGTCAACTATAGCTGTTGAATATGACTTTCTTTCAAGTCATGGTCACTCTCTACCCTAGTTTTCCACTCTCAGTTTTCCAAAATGACCCTTTTGACTCTTAGGACAACAAAAGCCCACAGGGGAATACAGTGTAATGGCCCCAAATGGAGTCCCCCAAATTGTAATAGCCAAATAACTTCATTTTGTATAAAGCAGCCACTTTAAACTTCAAAATCTAGAAAAACAGCCTGCTTCAAGGTTAAAGGTCTGAACTTAGTTGCTTCCCCTTAGAAGAGTGCCTTCTTTGGAGTGGCTGACCTTGGTCACCTCCGAGACACTGGAGCTGTGCTTCTTGCCTAGCCAAGAAGCTTAAGTAACAAAGTGCCTACTGTCAAGGTCTCTATATATCTGTTAAAAGAAGGACTAACACATGCTTGTTCTGGCTTCTGCAGTTTGCTTATCTGCTAACTTGGGCCATCCTGACCATACTCAGGACCACTTGGCATTACTCATGTGTGGTGAAATTCCTATGGTATTTGTGGTTTTTGCCTTTAAAAGTTAGTTTGTCCCCCCCCCCCGCCTTGGGGCCGTGGGTCCTGAATCTGACTTAGGAACCATGGACAGCTATAACCCTAATAAATTTGACCAATTAAAATTTGAATTGTATCTGATGATCTTTTTCCCAGTGGTTTCAAACTCCTTACAACAGTGTCTTAGCAGTTGTAGAGATTTCAAAATGAGGAGGGAGCTAGCCCAACTTTTAATGAAAAGGGGCAAGTGTCTTTCTGGGCAAACTGAACTATCTCACGTTCGGTGACCTATCATTTCACAGTAGTTGTCCTTGGCGTTAACCTGAAGTCTGCAAACCAGAGTTCACTTGTTTGTCCTAAATCAATGGCAACAGCTGTCCTTGGATAGCCAAGGGCCAGGTAAGGATTCCCTCCACTCACTGAAGCCGCTCTCTCTTAATTCTGTCTCTGAACAACTCTATTTAAATCAGCACAGCTGTGATGACTTGATTATAAGAATGGAGATTTAGGAGTAAGTTTGCTTGCCCAAATTCACAGTTAAGCTGTGTTTTTAAGAACAGTATGAAATTTGAAACAATCAGACTTTTTAGAATTTCCACTGGAGAGCAACAAAAAACCTACCAGTGTACCTATACATATACCTTCCTACGGTGATTTCTTCCCTAAAAATGATGACCTTCCCTTTGTTGTGTAGTTCTTTGTTTTGAAATGATTAAATGCTATCATTTTGTCCACCTTCATCACTTTTGATTTTACTGATCATGTTTCTTATATTGCTGTTGGATTTTTACAAAAACATTAAGTTAAATTTAGGAACTTTCAGCTGAGATTCCTTTAGAAATGCGGAAAGTAGTAGTCTTAGTTAATTAGAATACTGTGCTCAGACGCCGGGATTGGACGAGGCTTACAGTGATGGGACAAGAAACCCTACAAGAAATGCAAGAGAGAATACTTAATGAGACTTAGAAAAGAAGAAAAACAACATGGCTGTTCAATTGTACTCTTGTAAATGTGATCAGCTACATGTGGAAAGAGAGGAATGGTGTTGTGCAATTCAGGGGTTAATTCCACATGAATCTTAACCATTGGGTAAAGAAAGAACTGTAAGTCTGGGGATGAAAGTCTTTAAACTTTGGATAACCTTAGTGGAAGGTATTACAACCAAAATGTGAGTGAGCTGAGTGCCATCTACATGGTCTGCCATCCTTCCTGTCTGACCTCGGCAGCCTGATGATTATATAATGTTCCAGATGATTTTTTGAGAGATACTGTCTTGACCATAGTTTAGAAAAATAGCTGTGGGAAATTCACCTGAAATTTAAAAACATTTTTGTGAACTTGGGACCACTCCCTTAGCATGTTGACACCTGTTAATGGTTTCAATATGTCCTAGAGGGCAGGACCATCCACAGCAAGACTTCCCTTCCTGCCATCAATCCTTAGCACCAATTGGAAAGCCTTATTTTCTAAACAGGTTTGACCTGTGGAGAATGAGCAATACCTTTCTTTTAATAAAAATTACTTTAAAAATAAATGAATTCGAGTTAAGGACATTGTTTACTATCACTTACTATTGTAATGTGTAGTTGCTACTTAATTATATGTTTACATTAAACATTCCCCATACTAAAATAAGAGCCACAGCCTTGACTAATAAAAACTGTAAACAAAGGGGAAAAAAAAGAAAAAGCTTAGTTGAAGGATGAATGAATAAATGGACATAAAATTTGCTATTTTAACAGGATATCTCCAAAATGGGTGGTTTCCAGAAAAAAGCATCATTGTGCCCAGCCAACAGCTCTTCTTGGCCTCCTGCCAGATGATTTTCCTATGCTGTATGGTCTTTCTCCTTTTGTTACTCAGCCCGGCTAATTTAAAGAATCCTAACTGGGGGTGGGAGTGTGCTAATCTTATTTTGATCCAGTCCCTTTCCTAATCTTAGAATTTGATGTCTTGCCAATCCCTACAAAACAAGGAAGCTCCTCAGCAGCTCACTCTGCTGGGCTTTTCTTAGCTATGATTTCCAAGCTAGGGTCTGGTTATACTAATACCGTCACATTGGTTTGAAAAAGATGTTGGGTAACTTGTTTTTCAATTCAATGCAAATTAGTTTATGCTTTGAAACTTGCTGATCTTCTCACCTCAATTGGAGAAATGTCTGATTATATTGATTGGGCAAATGAAGGACTCACTGAGGTCAAGTGCATTTTAGTTGCTCTTAAATTGTCTTCAATCATCCCTCTTTGGAAATTGAGTCTTTGACAACAGCATTACAATAAAGAAAGTAGCCTGTGCTCCAGCCCTTGGGCCTTTCTGTGTCTAAGAAGCCTTTCCCTCCTGTTCAAGATCTTTTTGCATGCAACTTCTGGAAGAATCACCCATTCGACCCCCTAGATGTAGCTTTCATTCATTTTTTTCCACTGTCGATTTCTCTGTCATTCCTTCAGAGAAATGTCTCCAAATTTCCAGTCTGAACTGGTCACTATGAAATCTTATGACAGAGCTGTGTGCCTTTGATATCACATTTCTTTACATTATTACATATTCTTTACATATTACACTTGTAAAGACGTATCCATGAGGATTATGTTGTCTTAACTCATTTCTGTTTTCTACACTACAGAATGAATTCTAAGACAACAGGAACTGTGCTCATTTTTATTCGTTATTCTGTTCTCAGTATAAATTCTAAATAACTAAATGCTGTGCTTGAATGACTGAGTCTAAAGTTCCAAGTGTGCAGTCTGCTCACCTTTCTATTGAAAACGGACTTGCATGGGGGAAATGAGGAACCAGAGAGAAACTGGTCCTCAAAAAATGCCAGAGAAAGTTCTCTGTTATGTTCTTTAAGGGACTTTTTGACATCCACTCCTTGAAAGCTGAAATTCAGTTCCATTTTGGTAAATTTCAGTAAGTTCACAGTTAACTGAGACTAAATTCAAGTTATTTTATCACTCATCATGTCCTCCTGTCACATTCGCCCCCATACACACACAGTTTGTGGGATTAGACTTGGTGATATCCTCAGCCCCAAACTTCAAGGCCCATCTGAACTTTTCCAAACGGATTTCAGGTAATATTCCCTGACATGGGAAGCCATTACCTAACTCCTGGATGAGGCTCTTTTCCAAGGACCTTGGCATTGGCATCCTATGTAAGCATTCTGCTACTGACTACACACCTCAGCCCTGTTATCCTTCATGATTTGAACTTCTCTATTCCTTTTGTGAGCATGTGGTTTCACACTCCCTCCCATTTGTTCTCCCTTCCTGTTAATGATCCTTAAAATAAGTTTTCTTTATTGATATTGTTTCTACATATTTTTATAGGCTTCCCAGTCTTTGCAATGTTGTTCATACTTGTAAACTATCTGTTTGATGGCTCTTCTCCTTGCATTCCTGGCTAAGCTAAATTCTCTCCTTGGCACTTTTCATTTCTAAAGTTACCTGAGAGGAATTTCAATTTCACTTTGAGGAACTTTTTCTAGACTGTAGGTTTCTTTCTCTCTAACCAAGAGCTTCCTCAAAGATAATTATATTTTTTTAATAATTGGAAATTAGAATTCTTTCTCATCATTAAAATTAAATATGTAAATGAAAAGCATTGCAGGTATAAGAAATGAAAGTTTTATTTTGTCTTGAGTTCCATGGAACTAGCATTTGAGTGTGTATTTGAGAGTTTGCCTACCTTGGGGATCATCAGTAGGATGTATCGGGTTATCCTGGATCTAGCAGAGTCTCTTCTCCACTCTTTTGAAGCTATGACAGGCACCAGTAGTCATGAGGACTAGCAGGATGGCAATTAGAGATAGACTGGCTCTTCATATGCCCAAGTTCTATTGCTTTTTCTCTACAGAAAAACCAGTACAATAAATCTGAGTTGAGAATATGAAGTTATCAACTTGAAATTGCCCCTAATTAGCTATGTAACCTCAATTGAGCCAATTCCCATTTATACATCTTAATTAGCCCATCTATAAAATGATGGGGCTAACTTAAATTAATTCAATGACTTCACAATGTTAAAGATCTTAATAAAATTGACGAACCTGTGATGTTTTAGAAAGCAAATGAATTTTGCCTCATTTGAAACAGAATTCACTAGCCTTCTTTAGATTCTAAAGAAGATGAAAATCAAGGCAGGAGAGATGGTTTAACATTTAACAATGCTGACTGCTCTTACAGAGGACCCAGGTTCTGTTCCTAGCACACACATGGCAGCTAATAACCATCTGTAAATTCAGTTCCAGGGAATCTGACAGCCTCTTCTGACCTCCCCAGGCATTGTACAACATGGGTGCACTTAAATATATACAGGTAATACACTTATACACATAAAATAAAAAATAATAAAATATAAAAATATGAATTATGTTTAGAGAGCCCTACTTTAGAGTACACTACTTTTTCCTCATGACTCCAGAGAATAGAATCAGACATCTCCTCCAACTAAGCAGTACAAGAAATAGGAATGCAGATCTTAGATATGTGAGAAGATGTAGTCACAAAAGAATATTCAAATGACAACCAAATTATATGGCACGTAGTAACAACATCAAATCATGAACAGGAGTGAGGAAAGCCAGTTTATTACTGCTACTGCAGTTCCTGACTGTCAGATGGGCTTATCTGCCAAATAATAGTTGGAAACACAAGAAAGGTGAAGAAAATTGCTACTATGATAAGGTGGCTGCATTGAGGAGTCTTGCCTACACATGACATCTGTAGAGATAAAACTGTGCTATATGGGGATCCCTCTGTTTGGACGAGACATTCTCAGCATAAACATCTCATTAAGTGCCTTCCTTAATTTCAGTGATGTCCAGAAGTTTTCAGAGATAATCTGAGCAGTATGCAAGGTGATATGTCTGCCAGGGCATGACCAACATAGCTCATTCAGTGTTTACTCTGGGTCTATCAGCAGCAATAAATTTTAATCGGTTAGGTACTTTTCAAGTATGTTACTGTTTGCCAAACACTATTTTTGGCGGGCATTTGTAACAAAGCCTAATGCATTATGCGTATTATTTTCATGGTATTTCATTGTAGTATTTTTATAGACTTTTTGTAAATTCATTACCAAAGTATTATCACATTAATGACTCTGGTTTAAAAGTATTAGAAAAAGTATTAATATGCATATACAGCACAGATCTTATGGTGACGAAGTGAGAATAATCTATTATAGTTTGAATTTCAGAAAAATATTAGCATATGTGTATAAAAATAACATAAAACTATGCAACAAACATGGAAAAAACTTGAATTACTTTAATGATTCCCTTAAGACTGTATGTTCAGTTTCAGAATTGTAATGACAATCACTAACAGATTAAATGATAGTGGAGAATTGGTGTCATTTAGCACCATAATTTAGTGGTGGAGATCTGGAGGCTTTATTTTACTTTTCTTCATTCATTTATTTGTTTACCCATTGGCATACTGACCTGCTAATCTATACTTTCTTTGTAAAATTTTTATTTTTGTTTATGTGTATATGTATGTGCTTACTTGTGTGTATGTATATCACATGCATACATGCAGTGCTCATAGAACCAAAGGACTGTAAGATCACCTGGCAGTTATGAGTCACCTGATGTAGGCTCTGAGAACCAAACCCTGGTCCTCTGCAAGATCAGCAAGCGCTCGTAACTGCTGAGTCATCTAAATTATACTTTCTTATTTCTCTCCTCTTGTTTCAATCCCTTGTCAAAGCACAGAGGGCTTAGGTCTTTAATTCTTTACTAAAATATTTTTATTTAGTATTTTTATTTTATGTGTATAAGTATATTCCTTGCATGTAGGTCAGTGTACCCGTGATGTGCAATGCCTGTGGAGGTAGAAGAGGGCATTGGATTCCCTGGAACTGAAGTTACAGACAGTTGTTAGCCACCCCTGGGTGATATGAATTGAACTCAGGTTCTCTGCAACAGCAGCCAGTGCTTTTAACTGCTGAACCATCTCTCCAGTCCCATGTCTTTAATCCTTTAAACTCTGTTTAGCATTTTCTTTCCTATTCCATTAGAATGGAGAAAACCGTAGCAAAGTTTGGTCAAGTTATCTCCCTTAACTGAAGCTACCCAGGAAATCATTTCTCCAGTGAAGTGATGACTTAGCTCTATCAAAAATCTCTTGGCATCACTGTTACTAGTTTCATAATGTGGATACCATGGAAATTAATAATGGATTATTTTATCTATTCTACTAGAAATTTTATTATTTCTATGAGTTCCTAGCAACTTGATTTAATTCTTCTAAATTTGACAAATACTGTCTAAAGCACTGTTCCTTTTAGAAACTATTTTACAATACAACAATTTTTCACTGTCAGAAAACATTATAGCTATTATTCTTTTCACAGGTTTTGATTCAGATAGCACCTCTGTCCAAGATGCTCAAAGAATCTCTGCAAGTATTACTTTCCATAGCTTCACAACAGTCCTTTGATTCAAGGCAATTTGTTCTCGCGGCTATTTAAAAGATGAACAACCTTGCTCATCTCAGCTATGCAACAAGGGACTGAAAGCAGCTCAATCTCCCATCAAGAAATCCAAATCCAAAGACAACCCTCCACATTTCATAAATAGAAAATATAATGTGCCTGCTCTGTGCCATACTACAAAACTTCTGTATGAATCAAATTACAATACAATAATTTATGATCAGAGACAATACTTTTATAAGGATAATCACTCCCTTTTTGCATATAACTGAGTTGGCCGCATTTTTGAAGATCATAAATATTGTCTTCATTTCTTCTTATTCATAGTTACATAGCCAGGGTGAATTTTTCTTCTGTGTTTCAACCGATTCTCCTCAATTCATGCTCCATTCTGACTACGGGGAAAAAAAAAATCAATGAGCCTTTGATCTTGTTTCTCTTCTGTTTTACATGCTCATTCTTGGCTAGACTTAAACTCCCTCTGCACAGAGACTACTGCATTCCTCAGCTTCTTCTCCCAAATCTCAAAGTAATACATTGGGTATAAATAGGCCATTCAGCAAACATTTCTTGTTCATTTTGTTCTCAATTCCTTTTAAACTTGAAAAAAAAAAAGTCAGAATTTCAATATCATTCTTTAGGGAACAGTTCCTTTAAACTATTTTCCTTGGAGGAAAAAGACAGTAGAATAGTCAGAAACTGAGAATGACTACTTATCTAAATATTTGAAATCAGTGTACTTTATGAATATTTGAAAAATATTTAAATACCAAAAGAAGAGAGGAAGGTTTTATAGATGGAGTGAAGTCTTATAAGGAGGGAAAAGTCCATGTCCCCAGACCTACGGGGATGATCTACAGAGATGGTGCAGCCTCAGTTTGCTTGTAATTGAAGAGACGCATGAGCTTAAAAGGTTCAGAAAAGATTTTCTACTGGCAACTTTTCAAGCTTTTGACCTATTAACTACAGAAAATATATTTTCCCTGTGTTTTTATGCTCACAACCTGAATTAAAGAAAAGGTTGAAGAATTATAGACCATTTGGAACATACAAAGTTTAGAGTAATTTATCACTTTTAGCAATACTCATTAAAATCAACCTATACCAAGTGAGGTGACACAAGCTTGTAATCCTGGAGGCTGAGCCAGTATGATTGACAGTTTGAGGCCAATTTGGGCTGACAGAATTACCCACTCTCAAAGGAGGAAACAGACAACAATTCAACAACATACATGACTTTAGCTCTGAATTTTTACCTTTCTTGTGATAAAATTTCTAAAATTTTATTCATAAACTTAACTCCAGCTTCCACCCTCAGTCCCCTACAGAAAATGTCTACTTCTTAAAAATTGATTGATAGTTTGGAATATAAGAAAACAGTCATAGCAAAAGCAGATTATGAGCATGATAGGTCCTAGTCCATGCTTGTCTCATTTTGGGAGGTCAAGTGGTCCAAAGCATTTGGCATCCATGTACCTACCCTCTCTCTCCAGCAGGGAGGTAGAAAATAAAGGGGGCTATCAGTGCCAGGAAAACGGAGGAAAGCACCCTCCCTACCAGAATGCATTCTTTTTCTCTTTATCCTCTAGGAATGGCCAACATTTCCATCTTATGTGTCCTGACAAGGACAAATTCCTTTTGGCTTTTGTGCAGAAAAAATGCATAGAATGAAAATAGAATTTCTAGATAAAAATCATTTGTTTTGTTTTCTAACCACTTTCTGAATATATTAGAAAAGAGAGATGAGGATAGAAGGAGTTCCTAGGAAGAAATAAGTCACAGTATCATATTAGAATGTGTTTCCCAGGGAACCATTTGTGTAAGGTTATGTATTAGGATATAACTTCTATCTGTTTGGACTGTGCTAAGGGAACATGCCTGTTATACAGCTAACAAGATGGGCTTCATCCTCCTTCTTGGGCGACATCAATATCAATCCCCAGTGCTTATATGTACAGCTAGAGGCAGTGAACTAGTCTAGTTAAGTGCCCATGCCCATTAAGAATAAGTATAAATATTGACAGACTAGAGGTAAGAGTTGATTGATGGACTGGCCTACTCATTGCATTAATATCAGGTAAGGCAGATTTGCATAAAAAACAATTTATTCTTAAAAAATAATTCTGTTTAAAAACAAAAAGAGTTTAGAGAATGGCTTGTTGCTATTGTGTGGGTTAATTAAGAAGATGATATATGCATTGATTTCCTACTTGCTTTGAACTTTCTTGAAATATTTAATCCGATGTATATTTTCTACTGTTTCTGAAGAATATAGAGTTGGTCAAATTTTGGCTTAAAGTGGGCACTGATGCACTTCATAAATGTTGCTTTGAGCCTAAACAGCTTATACAGTCAGTAAAAACTGAAAATGCAAATGACCTGGGTTTCCCAGGAAAATCATAATTCTCACCCTTAAAGGCACGTAGAATGTTCTAGGATTATTTAACTTTACATTCCTGGTCATTATATAACAAATTCTTTTGCTTGCCTGAAAAAAATTTTTTTGGCTTCCCTGATAAATGTCTATTATATACAGAAGGGAAATCTCTTAGTTCTTTAAAATAATACATGGATTTTCTCACTATCACTAATTATGAAAATTAAAGTAACAACAACCAAACATACAAATAAAGTAAAAAGTCACGGGGTTAAGGGTGTCCCCAAATAAAGATAATTTACCTAGCCTTGTATCAAAGACAAAAAGGCATATCTCCTGTGGATTGCTGGCATCATAAAGAATGAAAACAGTAGTATGTTGACTTCTGCCTCAAGTTTCTACCCTCTAAGTCCACTGTGTTCGATCTATAGTAGAGAAAGAACAGAATGCTTTCAGTTCCTGATACAGGATAGGATCTAATAAGAAAAACTTACCTAGGTTTACTATTTTGAAGTAGCAACAATCTTTACAAATATGAAGGCTTGACTAGAACAGAATTTCCTTTTTTATCTTAATTAGTAAAATGCTTCAATTTCCACATGATCATTATTCCTAAAAGTATTTACCCTTGACATCTAGGTAGTTAACATTTTTGGCATTCCATTTCTTTTTAAACTACATTAAAAAAGCTGGGTCCTAAACACAAGAGCCTATGTTTCCCCAAAGCTGGGATGTATCTGCTTCCAATGACATATGTGTGTTTACAAACCAGGAGGTTTATCAAATCTAGTTGTTTAAGAGTTTTATATAGATCAATCCTACCTTCCATCTTTCCTGGAGTCATTAGGTGGGGCTCAAATTTCCAATCTTCTAGTCACTTGACCTAGTTGCTGACCAGTCACATTCTCTATCTAAGGGTCCCACTCCCAAAGAACTGATTGGCATAAACTCATGTGATGTGAAGCAGTTCATTTTGAATAAAAAAAGACATTTTTGTAATTCATAATATACTGGAGGTTTTAGGAATTATGTGCCAAGAGCCAAAGTAAAAGAACAATATATTGCCTTCAGTTGAAACTAGTCAGCCTGTGCATCTGGGCCATTACTTGTGAGTGTTCCTCAGCCTGCTCAGCTTGGAGCTAGGTGCTTTTGCTCATTGTGTGACTGTAGAACCAAAGAAGGAGCTTTCTTGGTCAGGGACTTGCTTTACCTCTGTGTTGTGTCTTTAGTCCTGTTTTTATTGTGTAATGATTACTCTTAGGCTCAATGGTGTAGCTGATTTAATATTTGCCAAAAAATGTAGTTTTGCAGGAAGTCTTCTTCCATAAGTGGAGGACATTGAAATCCTTTAAGTAGGACTGGCACCTGCAACACGTGGGTCCCCCATTCCCATTCCCGTTCTTCCATTAATTCCAGAACCACTACTTTGTCAACACCTTTGCTCTACTTGCATTCACTTCCTTCCAAACTTCCATCTGGTACAAAAGAACAATACTAAGATGGACTTGAATTAGAATTCTTACTTTAAGAACTGAAGTATTTATTCATAAATTTTTAGGTGTTCTTCAAAGTAGTTTTAATTGTTCATTCACTTAATGAACTCTAATCAGACTCCTACTATGCTGTGGGGAGTTGGCTGTATAATGACAGGGATCTTGGAGAGGATGTGTATGCTAAGAAAGAGGAAACAGAGAGTGGCTTGTAAGCAACTAATAAGCACAGGGAAAAATGGAAATTGTTGATGGATACAGAAAGAATTCATTCTAATGTAAAAATCAGTGTGTGTATGTGTATATGCATGTGTATATGTGATGTATGAATATTTTTATGTGTACATATGTGGTACATGGGTATGGACATGTGTGTACAGATTAAGTGTTTGTATATGTGTGTATGTGTATGTGCATGTGTGTGCAGGTATATGCGTCTGCATGTGCTTGTGGAAGCCAGAGGTTGATGTTGGGTTTCTTTCCCAGCTACTTCTCTCTGGAGCTCATTATTTGAGCTAGACTGAACAGTGAGCCCCCAAGATCCACCACTCTCTGAGCCTCCCTGTGTCCTCCAGTGCTAGGGTTACAGATACGTGCTTCCTGTCCCCAGCTTCTATATGGGTGCTGCTGACCCATACTCTGATCCTCAAGTTTATGAAGCAAGCTCTTTACCCACTGAGCCATTTCCCCAAAGCCCTGAAGTAAATCTTAATGGATGTATTGACTTTAGGACTAGACCTTGAATTACAAGGAAGCATGAGGAGAGTGTCACAGAGAAAAGAGGCATTCCACATGAAGGGAAGTTATGTGAATGGAGTTCAAAAGCCAGCCCATCAGTGTGGAGCTGAACTCTAAGAGGAGCCTTTGTTATGCTGGAAACTGCTCCCATCAACTCATGAGGCCTAAGGATGGAAGTCTCTTTCATTTTGGTAACATTCTTTTGGTAGATTGAAAACAGGCTTGGCAGAGTATTTACTTATTTGCTTATTACTACACAACTTGGAGTGTATTGTCATCCAAGGATTCTTGGCCTCTGTAGAGAATATAGTATTGACACTGAGCAGCTCACTTTGGATAGAGGACCCTCTTTTTAGAAGCAACTCTTGGATAAGACTGCAATCTCTATAGTTCATCATCTCAGACACTGCCTTACTTGGGTTAGACCCATTGCTTGGAGTCACATAGCCAAATGCAGAGACAACCCTGGAACCACAGAATGACAGTCCTCATTAGGAATTTCATGCAAAAAGGCTATGTGGCTCTGCATGCGCATCACTCTGTATATGGAGAGGTTCCTTGGGAACCTAGGACTATTAGTGACTGTAACAAAATCCTGTTGTAACCAAAGCTCTCTCCACACAGCAGTCTGAACTGTCCTTCATCGCTGTTGTCTGTTTCTGCTTTTTACTAGGGTTAAAGGAAAGAGCATGAGAAAGAGAAAGAATAAACTTGAAAATCAATCACCTCAAGGGCAAAAATAGGAAATTTTAAGAGAAAAAATTTTTGTGAAGATTAACTTGAAGAAAAGAATAAATAAACTCCTTGTGTGCAAGGAGCCCATGGACATGCAGTTTTGCTGGCCTGTTTGGCATTAGTGTCCATGAAAGTGGTGGGCATTTAGATATGTCTTATTGAGGTATTTTTTTCTGAAGTACTCTAAGTCTATATTTAAAAAAAAAATAGAAGAACAAGCATGCCTTTAATCCCAGCACTGAGGATGCAGAGGCAGGAGGATCTCTGTGAGATCAAGACCTACCTGGTCTATATAGCGAGTCCCAGGCCAGCAGGGGCTTCATTTCATGAGCTCTAGTCTCAATAAAACAAAAAGTAAATAAAAATAAAATTTTAAAAACCCAAATGAATGTATTAGAAGCTTGTTTCAACATGAGAAACAATCAGACTTTCATTTTCTCAGCAATTTTCTGGACTAGGGATGGATTCATGGAGACTTTGATTTTCCCTCCCCTCTGTTGCTGTAGAGCTCCATTCCTTGCCTTCCCTCCCCCGTTTCCTCCTCTTTCATTTGATTTTGTTTATCAGACTACAATAGATAAAACATTAATGACAGTCTTTCAGAGACACAGAGGTGGTGGATTGGGAACAGATCAACAGGTCTCTATCATAATTTATCAAAATTAACACCCAATATAGTTAACGATATTGGGACTATATCTCATTTCCTTGAAAATATATGTTGTTTTCCTCTGCCTTGAATGTTTGTGGAAACAAATCATCAGGAGAGAAGGAGACAGTAAGTTCTTAGTACACTTTAGCACACTGAAGGAATCTTCATGATTACCAGGTTTGCTGTGACCCCACCGTACACAGTGCTGACCAGCATTGGTATGCCTCTGCTAGACACATAGGACAGGCTCTGCCTCCTAAGAACTGTTATGGTGCAGATCTTAGAAAGGAGGAGTTTGCTGGGTTTGATGATGCATGCCTTTAATCCCAGAACTCCAGAGGCAGAGGCTAGTGGATCTCTGTGAGATGAAAGTCAGACTGGTCTATATAGTGTTTTCTAAGCCAACTGGGGCTACAGGGAGAAACCATCTCAGAAAAAAAAAATAAGAAAAGAGGAGCTCATCTGGAGTAGATGTGCCAATGAATATTTGCTTATGTATCACAGCAGGAGACCCTATGAGTCTTTAGCCCTATAAATTCAACTGTGAGAATCCAATAAAGCTGATAGAATAAGCTATCCGTAAAATGTTTCCAATGATCAAGAGCAAACAAGGAAAGACAATTGAACGTTACAGTCATAATTATACAGTCATTGAGAAACGGAACTCAGGGGTACAATGGACCACAAGCTGATGCTCTTTCTGTCATTAGCTATATAATATTAATTTTTTAAAAATTATACACTTGCAAATATTTGGGATATTAACTGATGTAAGAACTAAAATTTTTTTTTAAGTTTCCATATGCAAAGGGTCTACCACAATTCCTAGTCCTTGGATAATTCTTGATAAATGGTAATAGCTAGATTCTAGAATTATTGTTACGTTGATAACAGACACAACTGTCATCACCATGGGCCTGCATGCTTCTCAGTGATTTCTGTTTGCCATTAGACTTTAGCAGGATCCCCATTCCTAAAATACAAAAAAAAAAAAAAATGTACTTTTCATCTTGATCAAGAAGTATGTTTAATTATAGAAATATATTAATAATCTATTTAAAATCAGTGGAGCATATCTGACTTAAGATTAATTGTGTTCTAAATACTAGATGAGAGAAATTGTGTTTCTAAAGGCTGATAGGCACACAGGGTGGTCAGCATCACTTCTCACTTGTTCAAACAGCAGTCATTTGAAAGTCCAGGTTGGAGCAACTATTGAAATGGTAACAAGGACATAATCACAAACATGAATTGATACAGCTTACCGTCAAGCAGAGATGGGCAATGAACACAAAGTTAGGATGATGCCACACTGCAAGTCCAAACAAAGAGCAAAATAGCAAAAACTACTGTAATATTTTGTTTCACAATAATGAAGTAGAAGAAACTTCCCATTCATTGGAGGCAAGGATGATACTTTTTCCTTTAAATAAGGATAATATGACAAATACCTACAGTATCCCCCCCCTAAACTAATAGCCATATTGTGTTCAGTGTCATTTTGTGAAAATGAAGAGATAGAAAGTCTTAAAAGCCCCATCAATTACCATGACTTCCAACAACCACTGTCATTAATGCCCAATTAATATATATAAATTAGAAAATTGTGCCATTTATTTTTAACATATTCCATATGTGCATAATTATGTTATTTTATTCTACTACTTAATTGTTAACATCTGTCATTCTCCTCATTTGAGTCTAGAATGCAATATTGCTTCCTATTATAGAATACATTTTACTTTTCTCTAGCTAAGCAAATAGGAATACAACGAATATATTTTTTGAAGAACATTTCAGAAGAATGTTTTTGTTTCCATGGCATCCCACAAACACTGTGGAGACTCCTTCCTGTTTCAACATTTAGATGATGGGAGTTCCAAAGCGGTGTCACACTCAGTCACTGATTTCAAGGACCAGGAATGACAAGATACATGATCACTTGCTGCTTTACTTATGCAAACTAGAAAGATTAGAAGGAGGTGTCAGCAGAAGAATCTCCTGGTTTCAGATTGGGAGACCAGAAGTAGGAGGATTTGATATATGAAGGGAACGTGAAAAATAGCGCTCTATGAAATTAAAGGAGACGAGTGCCTGAGGAAAGTCAGTGGAAACAACACGACTTGAACAGAGAGAAAAGCTCCTGCCTGCTGAAAGGAGTCTCATCCAGGCACTTAAAGTTTAACAGTGCTTGTGAGACATGAAGGAAAGGGGCTTGACCAGCTGTGTTGAGCCTTCTACCTAATCCATCAGTCATTGCACAGGACCTGTTGTTATCTTTTTGGTTTTAGGTTATTTCTTCTAATGACATGCTCATTGATCAATGTAAGAAAAGAGCATGAAAGGAAGATGGGTGTGGCCTCACAGCATCCACAGCCGAATATGGTAGACATATTCATGGGAAGCCTGGGGACAAGGTTACCTTGTGTAACCTCACAGTGGAAGATATACTTCTGTTCTCCCTTCTGATTCAAATGACAAAAGTCTGTGATCTCTTTCTTACAAGAAGCTAGAAATAACATTGCATTTCCCCACATTTTCCAGTACACTCAGATTTCCTTCCGTTTCCTCAAGGAAAGAGAAGTGTCCCACTGTCTCTGGAACACAAAGTTAGTTGAGCAGACTGCTATATCCTCGCCCATTTGTGTGGGCTATTTGAATGTTCAGTCTTGTTCTTTTGCTAAGTGTGGCTCTCTCTTATTCCCTTATCTGTTGTCTGTAGAGATGCAAGAACCCACAGTGCCTTTCAACAAAACTGCAAGATGTGAGTGTGTGTGTGTGTGTGTGTGTGTGTGTGTGTGTGTGTATACCTGTACGTTCAGGTGTACTGCATGTGTGTAGCAATCAGAGGATAACCCCAGGCATTTTCCACCTTTTTCTGAGACAGGGTCTTCCACTGGTCAGCTGATCAGTGAGTCCCAGGGATCCAACTGTCTCTGCCTCCCTAGCACATGCCACCATGCCTGGCTCTTACTTTCAACAAAACTGCAAGATGTGAGTGTGTGTGTGTGTGTGTGTGTGTGTGTGTGTGTGTGTGTGTATGTGTGTGATTGGTTAGTTTGGTTAGAATTCTCTTAATTTCCTTGGTGGCATCATTCCAGAAAAGGGTCACCTGGGCACCTGGGGACCATTTACATAAGTGGAGCCTTTGTTCTTTTATTTTATCAGAAGGTTAGATGATCTGGAAACCTTAGAAGCATTACTAATTTACAGCAGTAGAAGATCAAATGCCCTACATACCTCAGTCTAACAGAATATTAGAATTTTCTAATAGAAAATTCTTGTCACGAAGGCCCACAATAGTTGTTATAGTATGGAGGGTGATTCATTCAGGTTAGAAAGAAAAATACATAATCACAAGAGTAATCACCAATAAAAGCAGATTTGAAGAGGAGGGTCAAATATAAGTATTTAACTTAATCATAACTGGTACCAATGTAAACCCATTAATTTTGACAAGAATTATGTAGAATCAGGGAGAAAGAATCACCTTATTATTATATCAGTTTCTAGAACTACCATAACAAATTACCCCAGACTGGATGGTTTGAATAACAGAAATTGATTTCTCCATGGTTCTGGTGGCTACAAGTTCAAGACTAGGGTCTTGAAGGTTGCGGCTTCTGAGATCTCCATACTCAACTATCGGATGGCTTCCTCCTCTTGTGTCTTTTTCTTTCTTTTTATCCATGTGTTATTCCTGGTGTCTCTCTCTAATTTCTTCTTATAAGAACTTCAACAGATTGAGTAAGATTGGACTTGGACCACATTAAGTCTTTGGACTTAATCATCCTTTAAACACTTCATCTCCAAATGCAGTCCTTTTTCTGAATACTTGGAATTACATCATTCGCATATGAATTTTAATTGTAGGGGGCGTGAAGTTCTATTCTTCACACACCCCCTCTTCTCTTCAGGGTTAAACAGGGTGGAGAATTGTGGAAGGCCCCAAACTTTACTTCCTAGCAATGATAGTTTGGGCAATAATTTGAAAATGTGTCATGATTAAGGACCCCTTTTCTGCCAAGGACTGTATTACACAGTTTCATTCAACTGTGTTTCTTGTTTAATCTGCTGCTGGTATAAATTAAACCACCTGACCTTGAGTTCCCCATGCATTACTTAAAAAATAGAGTTTCTCTGTTGCATTGAGAACTGAGGTTTCCCTATTGGTGAATGTGCCACATTGGGTGGTTGGATCTGAACTTTTTCCCATTAACACCTCCACCAATTCACTCCACCTTTAAGCAACCATCCTGTTTTATTCATATATTTTTAAGAGGGGGAAGAAAGACTACAGACCCAGAACAGTAAATTAAAGTTCATTCAAGCACAGTTGTTGCTGATGAAAAACACAGTTCTGCTTGCCTGAAATGAGACGCCAGGGGCTTGTTAAACCTGCACGTCATGGCTGAGCACTGAGAGTCAGACTTTCTTACAGGGAGGTGAGACCTATCTTATTTAATGCCTTGACAAATTAATAATTGAGTTGTAGAGTATTTTACCTTCACTGCAAAGGACAAGACCTAAGTAGAATCACTGCTACAAAAAGGCCTGAATTTCCTTGCAGCTCATCCTTGTGGCCTTAGACTAATGGATAAGCAGCTTCTTGGTTCAGTTCATTGCTTATTCTGAATCATGGAAGCAATAATATGGATGTTGTTTAATTTTGCCCGTTATTGAAAACCTTCAAGATAGGAAATGCCTATATTTTTATTTATGCAGTATTGAAAATAGTCTATGAAACCTACATTTTTTTACATGCAGATTAATTAGTTAATGATAGTTGTAAAGACATAGGCACTTAAACTGCAAAAAATGCAGTCACATTTTTCTTCAATAAGAGCTCAATAAACTTAGCTAAATTATAATTCAATGACATTTTTGAAATATCGCTAATCAAATAAAACATTAAAATATCACAAAATTCTTTTAATTCTCTAAGAGTTTTCTATGATGTTCTTTTCTTAGCTCTTTAGATCACAGCACAGTCTGTATCCCTGAGCTAATTGGCTAATTAGACATTTTTTTTTAAATGATAGACTGATTTCCCCTGCCTGTCCCCACATTTAGTATATTGATATGGTGACAAACATAGCGTATTAATTCAGAGGTCTGAACTTTTGTGTCTATCCAAATTCATATGTTGAAATTCTAATTCTAACTCTCAAGGTGATGGCACTAGGAGTTGGGTACTTGAGATATGAGTAGGTAAAGGCCCTCATGAACAGGGTTAGTACCCTATGATAGAAACACCAGACCTGAAAGATGACTCAGTAGGTAAAATCTCATGCTGCCTAAGTCAATGACCTTAATTCAACCGGGAATTCATGGTTAAAGAAGATGACCGTTTTCCAGAAATTGTCCTCTGACACACTGGCACTATTTCCAGTATATCTGTACTGATGCACTCATACATGAACACACACCATAGAGTAATAAGTAAAATAAAATCTGATGGGAACTCCAGAGATTTCCCCCACTACTTCAGCTATGTGAAGACACAGTGAAGATATGACCATCTATAAATCAAAAATGGTCCCCTAAAAAACACCAATTCTTCCATCACTTTGAACAAGGACACCCCATTCTCCAGAACTGTAAGAAATAAATTTTTTGCTAAATTTATCCTATAGCATTTTGTTATAGTAATCACAATAGAGGAAGACTGTTGGCAAAAGAGATTTCAATATTTTATATGCTAGTTCCTTGCTGTCTACATGTGCATAATGTATTTCTATGTAGTTACTGTCCATTATTCAAGAATATAGCAAAATGAAGTATTTGATATTACTGCCAATTAATTTCTTGTTACCTAAAATGATAAGATAATATCCAGTTTAATAATTTGATAAAATTAATGATTTGATATGAAGACATTTAAAGTAGGATACATATTTACATCATAGGGTAACAGATTGCAAATTTTTCCTACTTATAAGAGGGTGATATGGATTCTTGTCTTAGCCTGGGCCCTGTGAGTGAACTCATTTCTCTGTTAGACATTTCCCACTCATGAATCAGGAGAATTACACCCTCTTTTGACCTCATATATGTTACTTTCCTCTCTGTTGTAGCAAAACAACTTAAAAGGAGGGAAGGACTCATTTTGGCTCATAGTATCAGGGATTGCTGCTCTTAGTCCCCGTTTCTACTACTTTTGTGCTCTCAATGAAGCAGAGCATCACAGTGCTAGGGGCATGTGCAGTGACTACTCATCACACGATGGGCAGGAAACTCAGCATGGGACAAGAAGCGGGTAGGGACATGGTAACCTCAGAGCTTGTCCTAAGAGACCAATGTCCTCCTGCAAGGTCCCACGTCCTACACTCTTCAGAACCATGCTTCACAGCACCAGTAGCTTGGAACCAACCTCTTATAAGCCTGTGGGAAAAAAATTATATTCAACTTGTCACAATAGCTTTCTGGGTTGTTCTGGATTTCTACATATAAGAATAAAGAATATTAGATAATTCAGAAAGTGGAAGCAGGAAGAACAAAGCTCAGCCTGATGAGCAGCTTTAAATATCTTACATGGCACCAAGGTGACTTCATCTCCTAAAGGATGTCTAGCATGGCATATATGCTGGATAGAGTTCTAGCATATTCCATGACTTTGCTATCCATTATTTTTTTTTTAGAAATTCCTTCTCCCTTCCCACTTAACTTAAATTACATCCAAAAGTTAAGTCATCCCTTAAGTTAACTGTCCTGTGGGACATTATCCCCACTTTATTGATCAATATTTACATCATTCTTAATGAGATGTAGGTAAGACCAGAACATACATACTCAGGAGATACAAATGATAGCATGGCAAAATTCCAGTTTATTTTATCTTAATTTATCTTGTAAACCTATCATATTTATATTTTAGGAGCATGTAGCTCACACATGTGTAACTAAAGGGTCCTGAAACCATTTTTGCAGTTTGCTAGGACAGAATTCCTACCCTTCAGAGAGAATGTCCACCACATTCTGATGTATATTCTTCTTGGGTTTCCTCAGCCCATTCTGTAGACACCTAGACATTGCTTGCCATACTGTAGGTCAGAGATTCTTTTACCTTGCAGATTAAAAATGAGGATAGAGATCCTTTCTTTTCCTTTACCTCCCTGTTTCCTTTCCATTATTCTGGTTCCTGTAATTACGTCTGGATACATACTCATTTACAAGGATTTGGTGCTAGGATCCACATATGAGGGAGAACATACGTCGTTTGTTTTTCTGAGTCTGTGTTACTTTACTTTTTATAGCTACTGGGAAAACCAAGTTGCAAAGCATTCCAGACTCAAGAAATAAAGAAACAAGGGCTGGAGAGATGACTTTGAGGCTAAGAGTACTTGCTGACCTGGCAGGGGAACCCAGTTAATAACTGCTTATAACTCTAGTTCCAGGGGATCTGACAGCCTCTTCTGGCCTCTGTTAGTACCTGTACACATGTGGTACACATACATACTTTCAGGTCCACACACATACACATAACAATAAAATAAACCTTAAAAAAAAATAAATAAATGGGGATAGAGAGGGCTGGGGAGTGTTCAGTCTGTCAAATGCTTGCTTGCCCAACATTATGAGGACCCATGTTCAATACTCGACAGACACATGAAAAGCTGGGTGGGGTGACATGTATTTGTAATGCCAGAATTGGGGAAGTGCATTCACGAGGAACCCTGGGGCTTGCAAGCCAGCCAGCCTCACCAACTTGACAGTTCAAGTGAGAGGCCCTGTCTAAAAAGCAAGGTGGATGGCTTCTAAGGAGTGATGATTAAAGTTGTCTTCTGGCCTCCATATGTGCATGTGCACATGTGCACACCCAATTGCATCCACATGTACAGATGTAGACTCTATCCACAAACATGTGCACATACAAACCAACATAAATAAGTAAATATATAAATACATATGTGTCAGGAAATGTATTGCAAATGTGTTTCTACTATCCTACAGTCCCCCCAGTCATCCAAACAGTGAATTATATTTTGTCTTCACTTCTTTGCTATCCCTTTGCAGACAATAAATCCATGCAAAAAAGAAAAGTTTGAAGTTATTTCTAGAGATACATTCTACTTGGTTCAAACTTGAGATTTTCTACTATCTTGATTTGAGGCACAAGATCAATAGCTTCTGTTACGAGTCAGTCTAGGGTGTCTCTCTCTCTCTGTCTCTCTCTGTGTGTCTCTGTGTCTCTGTGTCTCTGTCTCTCTCTCTGTGTCTGTCTCTGTGTCTCTGTCTCTCTCTGTGTCTGTCTCTGTCTCTCTGTCTCTGTCTCTCTCTCTGTCTGTCTCTCTCTCTCTCTCTCTCTGTTTTTTCTAAATAATAAGGTTATAACCACAGCCTCTAACACATGTGATTCCAAAGAAGATTATGGTTGAGAGAAGCAAACTAAATGGAAATCAATCCTCACTATTAGAAAAAAGTACATCAAAATTCATGTCCCCAAATATCATGGACCAGAAATGTCCTGTTCATGTCCTTTGGACAGAACTCTTTCCTGTGGTAATTCTCTGGAGAGACATTTTGAAATTCTTTGTTCTACGCTGACCATGCTCACAAAAGGCAAACATGATGGCATTAGAGTTTGCTGCGTTCCCTTAGGTACTGTTGGAGAAGCTATAATATAGGGGATTAAGGAGTGACCTGGTATTTGTACAGAAAGATTGATTCCATGCTGAGACAAAAACAGGCTGTTTCTCTGAGCCCAGGCTTGATTCACCATGCCACACTCTCCTTGAGGTTCCCCACAGTGTGTGTGAAGCAAGTGACAGAAATTTTCTCAGTTTGTGCTGGTGCCCTGTTGGCTGTACCCCTTCGTGTCCTGGATTCTTTTGGCTAAGGATTGCTGGTGGAGTTTATGCTGTTGGGTTTCACCACACAGCAGTGACTATACTTTGGTATTAACAGAAACCATTTCCTAGGATTTTAAGCCAGAAAGAATTTGTTGAGGGCCTCACAGGAGAGGGTCAAGGTCTCCTTAAAACAGGCGATCCCAGTATTATATTAATAATCAGAATTTTATTTTAAGCTGCAGGGATCCATTATTCCTCACAGATACCTGCAATATGCCTGAAGTGAAATTAAATTTTCTCTCACTACAGTGTGCCTGACTTGCTTACAAATCTGATTCACTTAAGGGTGAATTTCAGCATGTTAAGGACAACTGGGTTGATATATAGGGTAGTGATATGCTAAGAGAAGCATGTCCTAGTCCCGTGTCAGCTACAAGGTCTGAGCTGGATTACACATTTATACTTCTGTTTCTGCATGGGACAGTGACCACCTCATGGGTGGAAACTGTCTTCCTCTTCTTCTTCAGTGCCAGCAGCTTTTCATGCACATATATAATGTGTTTGATGAATTAGATTGCACTTCCTGTGTCGTACCTTATATGCCACTTATCTTTTCTAGATCTCAATGCTCCGTTGTAAAGAATGAAAATAAAACAACTCTAAACGTTTTTTACCCCTCTTCTATACTTCTGAGTTTCCTTAATAGAGGGCTCTAGCTTTAGTTCTCATCTGTGTTGAAATACATTCATTGTTCTCAATTGTTTAAGAAGCTATCTATGAGTAGGATGTGATTCCTTTGATTTGGAGTGATCCATCACAAAGGGAAGCACAAGTTTTAGTATCACAAAACAGATGTGATAATCCACTTAGGCCCTCGCTACTGTTGGTACAGCCAGCAACACTCTCTCCCATGGAAGAACAGTGACAAGTTTCATCCTCAGACTTTCACTCAAGACTTTTAATTCTCCTAAAGGTGCTGAACGATGTAGTGTTTGCCTTTTTAAGACAAACAATAGACTTGCAGCTATTGCACTACTGGGCTCCTCTTTCCTGGCTTCTTGGTGTTGCTACACACATGTTCTACTGCTGAGTAGGGCTGTTAATGGCACTTTTCCCCAGCAGCCAACACTGAACCTTCTGGCACTATCAGGGCTACCCCAAAAGGAGGAAACTTCCAGTCCAGTCCCAGTTTGATTTCACCAATTCCTGTGTCCAAGGCATGTGAGTCCTTCAGTTGTACGGTCTTACCAACTAGGTCTGGTGGGCAACCAAGAGCAGGGGCAATAGCTTTTCTTGTTTTGTGGGACTCAGAGTCCTCTCTGACCAAAAATTCACGTGGAGGGAGCCCAATCCATACACTGGGCATTTCATTTAATAACCTATGGCTTCCAGAAATGGGAGTGTTCATGGGATAGCACCCTCCTCGAGGATTTATATACAAATGATTGTTGATGGGAAAGGACAGTTCTTCAGTGGTGTAGCCACTGGTAAGGTACATGTGCTCCTGTAAATAAATTTTCACCCATGCGCCTATAAAGAATCCCGAAGAAACTCACTGGGTCACACACAAGGGTAAGAAAGATGTGAAGGTAGAAGGGAAGATGCTTGGAAGCAAGAAGGAAATGAACAGTAGTGGAAAGGGAACTAGTGTGAGTGGCAGGGGTGAATAGAATTGAATATGTTATGCATATTTATGAAAATTTCATAATGAAACCCATTATTATACATAATTAAAATGTACTAATAAAAGCATAAAGAAGAGACCTCCTTTCTGCAAGTTTTTGCCCCAAATACTTATATTATCATTTTAAAAAGTAAAAAAAAAAAAAAAAATGCTTTGTCTGCCCCTGCTTTTTACACAAGAAATAATAAAGAAAGAATGGTGTTCTTTTCAGAGTGATGGGAATATAGAATTGGTTAGGAACGATGGTTACACAACTGTGTGAATATACAGAAAAAAGTTTTGGGGGGCTCATTTTGAGACAGGGTCTCCCTGTAGCCCCAGCTGTCCTGGAACTCACTATGTAGACCAGGCTGGCCTTGAACTCACAGAGATCCGCCTGCCTCTGCCTCCAGAGTGTTGGGATTAAAGGTGTGCGCCACCACGCCTGGCACTAAAAAATGTTTTTTATAATGTAAAGTGGTGAATTTTATGAATATGTCCATAAAAATGCACATTTCAAAAGAAAGGTTAAACTTCAGCCACCCCTTACCACTTCCATCCTACACGTTTCTATATTGCCGCTCTGTGAGAAGAAAGTACGGCACTGATTGTCTTTCTTTCTCTGTCCGTCTCCATCTCCCTCTCCATCTCCATCTCCACCTCTCTCATTCCCTCCTTTCTTCTTTTTTGCAAGTTTTATAGGTTTTTCTTTAACGGAACTGGGAATCGAAAGATTTTTGTTTTAAGTCAACTGGAGTCTCCATTTTAGACAAGATTAATGATCATTTGGATTGTGTTTCTGTTGATATTTAAAGATCTACAGCTACCTTTCAGTCTTGCAAATAAAATTTCTATTCCTACGATTTATTCTTAACTATACACTTTTGATCCCAGTGGTGGCTAAATCAGCATTTGTTATTCAGTAATAATCCGTTGCTTTCCAATGATAGCTGAGGGGCTACTTGTTAACTGAAAGGGATAGCTTGACAATTTTAAAACAAGAGGAAAGTTATCTGAAATGGCCATGCTTTAGCTTGTGATTTCATCCACACTTGGTAAACCTCCCAGCAGTTCAGTCTTTGTACAAAAATAGATTAATCTACCTTTTCTTACCTCCGAGATAAAAAAGCAAATCTTGAATAGATGGGATTCAGTAAAGGACAGTACTCAGTGCTTTTGCATTTGCAGTCACTACAAATTAATGCATTGGTATTTAGGGTTAAAAATGGCTCACAGCCGGGCGTGGTGGCACATGCCTTTAATCCCAGCACTTGGGAGGAGAGGTAGGCAGATCTCTGTGAGTTCAAGGCCAGCCTGATCTACATAGTGAGTTCCAGGACAGCTGGGGCTTCAGGGAGACCCTGTCTCAAAAAGACCAAGAAAAAGAAAAAGAAAAAAAAAATGACTCACATACCTTGGGTGTAAGTGATAATCCAAAATACTATGATCTTATCTCCCAGGCCCCTCCACAAGGCAAGGAAAAGGGACCCAGGAACCTGAGCATGTTATTGCCTGCAAGACTCTGCCAGTTACATTCTCTGGAACAGATCTACCCAGCGTTGAAATCAGGGTTTCTAAACTAAATCTCTTAAAGCAGTGATGAGAAGGCTCATTTGCATTCCCTAATACTCCATTTTTATTTGTGTTTATGCAATGCTTCACTGATTTAAGCTATTTAAAATTTTAATCTAAAAAGTCATCCTAATAAGAACTTCTACAGTCAGGAAACAAATGAACCAAGCAGGAACTAGTGCAAGTTTGTGCATATGTAGACTTTCTGAGCTTTAGAATACATTAAATAATTTAGTTTCCCTAAGATACTCGAATGCGTTCATTGTAGCTCCACAGATGCTTTTCAGTCACTGAATCCAATACATTTCTTTTTGTAATACATGTTTTTAAACTTATGCTTAGAAATTTAACATGGAATGAGAAGAGAAACTCTAAACCTTGCAAAAATGCATATTTATCCAGATAGTACATGCACTGTCAGCAAATGCAGATTAAAAAATATTGATTACAAAAGTTATGTGGAAAATTTACTGGATATTTTGTAGTTAATCATTTCCAGTCCACAGATTAAATCACTGCAATGTAAAAATTAAAAGATTTGCCTGAGTCTAACCATTTCAGATTGAAACTTGAAAATAAATCAAAAAATGTGTGCCGTACGCCCATTGATGTAATAGTGGCACAAATATTATAGGAATAACCAACCACTTTCTGACTGGACTTAATGTCTACTTCATAAGATGAAATTTATACATAACAGTGATATCAGGCATTGAAACCTCAGACTAGACATGTTGTAAGTCATAGGGGAGAGAGCTTACTGCTCTTATTCTACTAAATAGATATCGTATTAAGCTAACTCCTAGTAACGAATTGTTATACCCATCTATTAATATGCCTCTCAACTCTCAGCAGAGAAACTTCCTTATGTATCAAATGGTGATTAATACAGAGACCAACAATTGGCCCAAGTGTAGAGAATAAGAGGCTTCCCAGTGCTTATTCCTGAACAGGAAACCTATATCAAATTCTGCTTCCCAAGGCTCAGGAATCATTTTAGAAGAGGGGACAGAAAAATCATAAGAGCCAGAGGGAGTAGATGAACACAGGGAAACAGCTTTTCAGACAGTTTGGCAGTTACTCGTATGAACTCACAGCCATTGTGATGGTTTTATTGGCCAAATTGAAACTGAATGCAAACTGCTAATCTATGGAGCCTTTCATAATTGATTATAAAGTTATCAGAAAGACCATCTTATGGTTGGACATTTTTGTGCCTTCTACAGCTTGTAACAATATGAAGGAAAAACCATTAGCATCTAGATTGATGTGTGGTTTTGGAAGGCAATGGACTCTTGTTTCTAACATAATCAAAAACTGAAGGTTGATGGGTTAGGCTGTTTGGGCTTGCTTCATGATTTACTTGTTTTAGCAGGATTCCATCAAGGTCTGGCTTATTGCTGTAGGAAGAGCTGTGCTATGCTTTCGAAAAGCTATTTGTTGATGAACCACTAATTGTAAAATACTTACCTCAGAGAACCCAATGTAATTACATTAAGTTTAATTACATATCATTAATTATATAAAATATTTAAATTGTTATGTTGAATTGTGCCGCACTAGTTGCTGTGCATTTTGCTGGTGTGTGGAGCAGATGTGCTTGAAGAGTTTGGATGTCATCCAGAAGTTAGTGAATTGTAGCTGTTTAATAGGAGCCTGATTTATACCATCTATTGAGAAACAATAGTTACTTTCCTCAGTGATGTAACAGTATCGACTGTAGGTAGAAAATGGATTATGCATGGATGGTATTTTTGTAATTATAGTTTAGTTTAATTTACCAAATAGAGAGGAGTCCACGCCAATTTCTCTTGCGAACCAGCAGTAGTGCTTTCATACTTCTCATTTTATACTGGGGAAAGCAATTTCTTTCTATGCCCACAAAACTGACACTTTACCTAGAATGCCTGAATTTCCAGATGCCTAGACTGCAAGCAAATGCCTTGTTCCTTGGAAGTTCAATTACTCAAACTACTTTACCACCAGTTTAGCAATGTTTCTATGCTTCATTTATATTAAATTCCCTAACAGTTGAAAATATGAGTAAAGTTTCTATATAAGGAAAATAAGGACGATACATTCAAGCTGACTGTAGGTTTTTCTGTTATGTGAATATAAATCCTAATGCTCATGGGCTCTGATACAAATGAATGTGATGAATCTTTAGCTTTGATCAACAACAGGAATACTGCAATTTCCTCTCTTAAGGAGCTAACATTATATTCTATTTTCTTGAGGTAGAGAGAAGTGGAGAAGTAATCATTTCGATAGGAATGCTACAGAAAAGAAAACTATTCATGACTTGTGTTTCTGCCAATCAAATATGTAATATAATTTAATTTTTCTTATTTTTATCTACTGTTAGCAGTAATTTTGCTCAATTCAGCTCAATGTATTTTGACAAAATTTTATAAATTTTGTAAAGAACAGAATTAACTTGTCTAAAAGAAATAACTCTAGTACCTCCCCAACTCTCAATAATAATATGTCTTTTCTACCACAGTTGAGGTAGATTTACACTAGGGAAGCTCATTTTTTAGTGTCCAATGATTGTAATTTAAAGAGCTTACATGTAGAAAAGAATGACTTTTTCTTTCTGAAAAGACAGCTTCCAAATATTTTGATGCAAGTTTTTAAAATTATCTGTCAAGGAACTGTAAATGTTTATAGATACATGTTTGGTTGCATGGTAGGCTACACTAATTTAAAAAAAAAAACTGGATTCAGTATAAATAATGTCAATTATATCAGAAGAAACAATCTGTGTGCCAAAATTTATGGAAGATTATAACCATAAAATGGTGTGGGACAGCACAGATTTCTATTTAAAGTGAAGTGCCTAAGGATCAGATTTTTCCAGAAGGCTTGTGTTCAGGAAGTTTGAAGACACTAGATTTGTCACTCCAGGCTGGAGCTCCTCACTGCTAAGGCAGTCTTGATGATAGGAGCGGTTGGTTTGATTCAATCCCAGCTCTTAGCAGAGTTACAGTGATGTCATCCAAACACAACTGTTCTACATAAGTTCTGAAACTATCAGTATTGAGATATACTAGCTTATTTATTTAAAACAGAAATTTTTCTTTTAAACATAACACTAATTCTATGTTATTTCCTAAAATGGTTGTAAATTTGGTCAATCATAGCCTACTTGTGGCTCAGGCCTGGCAGGAAACTAAGGCCTGTTGGTATTTAAGAAGCAATAGAGGTGTCAGAGCTCATCTTTGAACCTTCCCCCGCTTTTCCCTAAGACAGCTTTAGGAAATAAGAACAATTTCTTCCTGACAGCATTAGAAACACCATCTATTAATTTATGCACTACTTCTCCTTAGATAATTGGGATCCAGTCATACTCTATGCAACAGCCCCTGGCTTTGGAAGGGCCCAGGCTTACCAACTGCTACCCCTGGAGGAGGAAAGAGCCAGAGGGTGAGCAGATTGTGTCTTTTCAAAGCAAGAAGAAATGGAGGGGTGGTAAGGAGCTGGGGAGACAAAGGAGAAGCATTTGATAAGTCATCTGTCTGTAGGCCTGGTGGAGACTGCTGGAATAATGGAAGCCACTTCACGGTGAACTGAATAATACCATACAGAGAATGTGCCAGTTTAATCAAAGAAGAAAGACGACGTGTCACTATTAAACACACTCATTAAGGGGTGTCTTTTGAACACCCTATTTTTTCCCACTATTCTTCTTTTTCGAACAGATGAGAAAAATGAATGAATCTATCAAAGCAGGAGGGAAGCATAAGGTTGCCAACTTACTGGAAAGTCATGCAGGATATTTGCATTAATTAAATATTTATTATTAGGATAGAGGTTTGCAGAGAATGGAAAATAGGCAAAGTTTGTGGTAGTTTCACATAGTCTCTCATTTGTAAAAAAATCCAGAGAGCACCCCCTCAAGATTTTTAAATTTCAATTATATCTAACTTGTAGCAAGGTTAAATATTTGATTTGTGATTTGTGAAAATAAGCAGATAACATCTTGGTTAAGTTATGGCTCATGGACCGGATAAAAAGAGAAAGGGGGCATTTTCAGATCTACCTGTATTACATTTTGGAGACAACTAAGAAAGAGAAACGGCACAAAAGAAATTTCAAAATCATTGCTGGTTGTTCACAAAATTATTTCTACTGTCAATGTGCTAGTCTGTGCTGTGAATTTAAAAATGAGAGTGTGAATAGTGTAATATAATGTTCTAAGAAATTCCATGAAGGCTCAGAACAATGAGCTTCCCATCCAGCAAATCTTTCTTGGTCCGTGAAGCAGAGTGCAGCTTTTTATTTGTGAGTGTCTCAAATAGTGGAAGATTGACTCAAACAGATATTTTCAATGTCTGGTCAATTTTCGAGAGACTCCCAGCAAATAGTCACATTCTTGTAAATGAAGACTAGCTCATCATTTTGCTGTGATTGATTGATTAGGTGCAAACACAGTGTAAAGATCCAAGAAATTATTTTATGTTCAACTGTCTTTTCAGCTAGACAGCATCATTAATGACCAAAGTCCCTCCCTATGCCTTTTGCTGCCTTCCGCATTTGGTACACTTATTGTTTACTTCCTTGCTCATTGATTTGGAAACACGTTGTGCTAGTTCTACTGAAAAATATGCTTCTTTTTTGTGGGTCTTATTTTGGTTTCAGTTTCTGCTTTTTGAGACAGGGTCTTGCTACCCTGTGACTATATATGTAACTGAGGTTTACTCGTTTCATGAATCTCCTCCCTTTATTTCCCAAGAGGCATGCTTTGTGATGCTAGACTTTTAGAAGAAGATTCTACTTCCTTGGGCTTTCTGTAATACGAGAGGACCAGAAGATATTGTAGGTAGCAGGACATAGAGGCTAGCAGGTCTGGGAAAGTCTGTTTCTAGAAAGAACACTCGTGGAGAATACCAAAGTGAGGGAGATAACAGGGGCTGGATCCTGGAGCCCTCTTAGGTCCTAGAAGTGACCTTGGCTTTGTTGACTGAAAATATAAACAATTCATTTTTTCCAATCTTGCCTTTTAAACTTTAGAAAGTGAATTGGGATTGACGTCTACTGTAATATATTTTCAACCCTATATATTTGTCTAAGGTCTAAGCCCTTCACTCCTAACTGTCTATTAATAAACCTAGTCAACTCTTCCACAGAAAACATGAAGAAGGAATATCAGAACAAGATGACCTAAATGACCCCTAATATAACTGTCTTAAAAATAGAAACAGGATGTGTCTAAAAGGATGCTTTTACTTCTGTTACATTCAAAATTCTTAAGTTCATAGTCAAATGAAATCAGTTTGAAAAAAAATATTAATTATCCATTTTGAGTTCTCTTTCCTATGTAGATTTCTAACCCCCAAATATTATACCAAACTTCTCTATATACAATTCGAAAAGCTAGCACACTTTTAGACTATTTCCCTCTCACCAAATAGTACATCCTACTATACAGCTATTAAATGAGTAGATGCTAAATACTGTAGTATTTAGACTGAGAAACATTCTGTTTTTCTTCCAACACTTTGCCAACAGGGTCTTTGAAATCATACTGACTCTCCTGTTGTCCACAGATACAGAGATTACATCTAAGAGAGCTCATATTTATCATTAGTTTAGTGACCCCTGCTGGGGAGGCTTAAAATAATCAAGGATTCAGAGATGGGGTTTCAGCAAAAAGAAGCTTGGATCCGAAGCACAAGTCCTTCATCATCCAGGACAATTGATCTTGTGTGTCAATCACCATTCCATGAGTAGAGGTTGTCATTGTCACTGTATGGGGGTGTCATATGACCAGGAGTGGGACAGTTGTGAAAGTAGTGTATTTGGAATTAACACCTGCCTCCTGGTTGTCTGCCTTTGCTATACTGTGTTGTTGGCTTGTTTCTGTGCTATTTGCCAAGTGACACGTCTTGATCTCTTTCCAATATGCCTTTTGTGAAAAAATTCAAAAGGCACAGATGATGTCATCTTCCTCAGAGTCTTTTTCTCCCCACTACAATGACATTATAGTGTCATATGCCAACCTTTTACCCATCACACTTGCAGAGCTAAGCTATTGAAAGAGGAGTAAATATCCCACAGAGCAGATGCCTTAAAGCATTCTTTTCATGAATATTTAAAGAGCCATATGCACCTTTGTCATTGTGTAAGCTTTTATTCATGTACATACTTACAAGATTTTATATTCTCCTCCTCATCATCTCAGACCATTTTATTAAAACAAAGATAGAATATTAGTTTACCTAAACTAATATGATAAGTACCTGCTAACCAACATTAAACTTTACATGCAAAATAGGAGAACAACAAATCTTCAGCTGTAATTATGCTTCAGGGTAGCAAAGCATTAGTTCAGAACATGGGTACAAGAATTTCTCTGATTTATCTGAGATAACCTGAACATTTTAAATAATAAAACTTGTAAAGTGAATATTCATTCTATATGTCCTATTAAACATGGTGTGGGTACGTATGTGTATTTAGCTAGAACTCAATTAACTAGCTTTTTTCTATGTACTTCCATTTTTATTGAAAATAGTGGGGGAGATATTGAATATGATAAATTACAAAATCATTTTATGTCCTTTCCCTCCCTCCCTCCATCCCTCCCTCCCTACCTCCATTCCTCCCTCCATTGCTCCCTCCCTCCCTCTCTCCCTCCCTCAGTCTGTCCCTCCCTCCTTCCCTCCCTCCCTCCATCCCTCCGTCCCTCCCTTTGTCCCTCCAACCCTCCCTCCCTCCGTCCCTCCCTCTGTCCCTCCACCCCTCCCTCCCTCCACTTTCCTTCTTCCTTTTCCTTCTCCTACCCTCCCTCCTTCCTTTCATTAGCTCTTTTTTCCCCAAGTTTTGAAGTAGATATTTAATTCACTAGCAATTCCACCTAATGAAATATAGTCTCTGTATAGATTTCATAAACTCTTCCTGCTTAGGGTGACTGATTTGCATGAATGCTCTTTTAGCTCACAATGCACAATACATTTTAAAGAACTTTTCTATGAGTTAGAAAGAGATGGTGACAATCAAATGATGAAAACCACTCCCATTTTTAAACTAAACTCTAGACTTTATTTGGATTTGACCTTATTAAAATGAATGTCTTCTTTTGATTTAAAATTGAATGTAGAATCTTATATTCTATTTATTTTCATTCCTCTTTATTCTCTCATCAGTGATACTTTCTCAGTCATTTCTTGTTTCCTATTAACTGGATGATTTTAGGGAGTATTAGGGATTTTGTAGGAGACCCCGCACTTTGGATCTGTCTGAAGCTTATGCTTAGACTGAGGTTTTTTGCAAGATTAAATATTTCAAGATTAAGTATGCAGGGTTCTTTGGGTAACTTATAGCAGGAATGCATAGCATCTACATAACATATCTTTAGTGACATTGGCCACATCGGGCATGGTGGTTTTTGCCAAGTTTACCCACTGTAAAGATGTTAGTTTCTTATTTCCGTATTCTATTCTTTGGAAACATCATAATGCAATTCACTCTCAAAGTCTGGGGGAGGTGGGATACAGGATGGCATGGGCAGAAAAACCTCGGCCAGGCTAAAGCCCGTGCTTTCAGTGAAGATTCAAGGCTTAGAAGAAAGACTATTGTCCTCTTGAAATTGGACAGAACAAGTGAGCAAACTCTTCTGCTTAAAGACTGTTAGGTCCGGGATGAATCCTAATCTGGTTAGACATCTATGGGTGAGAAATGTGGATGTGGGACTGAGACCAGCTTTTTTTTTTTTTT
>NW_008359102.1:1200567-1286941 GCF_000622305.1 Nannospalax galili | reverse complement strand
TGTTGGCTTCTCTTGGAAGCATGGAGGAAATGATTCGTCTGTGTTGACCCTCCTCTTTATAGACTGGACACTGGTTCAAGTCCATCTGGTGGGGTCTCCTTGGCCTCCTTGATCAAGAGGTCAGATGACCCACCACCATTACAGGACATTTTGTGAGATGCTCATGGTCCCTGGGAACTAATCGACCTAGGAGGGCAGGGAGCAAAAAGTGTCCTTTTTTTCAAAAAGAATATTTACTACCCACAGGTTGTGATGCCTCCAACAGGTGTGTGGAAGTATTGGATTTTGGTCTCCATGGCTTAGAACTAACTCAGCTTCTGTGGCAATGGCTGAAATGGCTGGGTAGCTGGGCATATCTCAACTGTTACTATATTCAAAGAACCAGATAGGATTTTTCTCATAATTACCCAGCTTTACCCATTGTACAAACCATAACTTTGTTACATTTGCAGATTCACCATTGATCAAGGGAAATTATAAGTCTAAGCCCAGAGTCAATGCAGGAGATCTTGTATTAATCAGAGTTTTCCAGCACAACACATCCTTACAACAACAACAAAAAGATTTATTATAGTGTCAGCAGCAGCAGTTGTGGACGTTGGGAATTTCTACACCTAACATCTAAATCTGGAGACCCAGGAGAGTTGGTCCAGATTGCTGACTAAATCTGAAGCCTGAGACCCAAGAGCGTTGAGGGCAGAAAGGCATTGGTATTTTAACTGTAGCAGTCAGGTAGAAAGAAGATCCTTTATCTTCTACTTAGACACTCGACAGGGGATGATACTCCCTCAGACTAGGAAAGGCTATATGCTTTACTCAGAACACCAATTCAAATGCTAATCTCTTTTAGAGTCACATTCTTCACAGACACCTACAAATAATGTTTAACCAGGTGTCTGAGCACACTTGATGATTCTATCACAGGAAACATAGCAAATACCAGAAGTTATGATTTCCTAGAAAGACTTTATGTAAAAATTCTACACACTCTCTTAGCAAACAACCAGGAGTTAAGTAAAACTCAAATTCTAGTTCAGTACCTTCCCCACAGTAGACTGTGGCAGCCAAGAAAGGTATTTGTTGTCATATACATTAGAAAGACTTTCCTCAGCAAGGATTCAAAGGTAGCTTCTGCTTTGCTTTTGAAATATTTAGCATGTTCAGGGAAAATCTTCCTTGAGCATTTGCACCATTTTAATCTACTGAAGAAGACAAGGATCAGAACTGCATCCATCAAGCAGGTTCTTTGACTACAAAGATGGGTAATAGCCAGCAAATAAATTACTCTTTCTTGGTCTTTGTTTAATTGCCAGGATATGATCTGCAACACCCACATGACAGAAAACAACCATCTGTGACTTCAGTTTCAAGGGATCTGATGACACCTTTTTCTGACCTCCATGGGCATTGCATGACACGGGTGCACTTACACACACGCAGGCAATACACTCGTACACATAAAATAAAATATATTTTAAAAGACCGGGGTACTGCTTAATATCCAGTTGACTTCATAGCCAAAAGTATAAATGGATTCAAATGCCAACTCTACCAATTTTACACTTTGGGTTTAGCCAGCCTGATCCTGTTTCATTATCTGTGGGTGCTGATGGTAACAGCTTACTGGGGTTAGGCAGGACTGAGTTGGATTAAGTATTCAGTAAAGCACTGTGAGTGCTGAACACTGTTTACTAATGCTCTCTACTGTGCCACATGTAGTTGAATAGTAAATGGCATGTAATCAGCATCTGTCTTGTGTCTCAGAAACTTTTGTCTTTTAAGAGATGAATTTTGCTGCTGTTGTTTTGTCTGATTTAGAAACTGAGATCAATTCTTGCTGAGAAAGATCACAGGTGAGACCCGTGCAGCTTGGGTTTTATGTTTTTCTTGTTTTCCTGGGTTGCTTCCTTTATAATATTAGCAGATCTTAATTCATGCTCAGGAAGTAAAGCCAGACCTATTTTATTCGCTCATGATCTTTTTCACAGGTTCCTCTGGCCTTGAATTAAAGCCATTTGGGGGTTATAAATTTTATCTCCTTAACTAGATTGTAAATGCCTTGAGGATAGAAGCACCATTTTTGATATCTTTGGTTTTTTCCCAAGCACTTGCTACAGAAACTTGAATATAATACATACTCTAAAGGACATTGCTCAGAGTTCTGAGAAAACAAAGAAATAAGATGACTGATGAAATCAGGCCAATCTCACAGTTGTCCTGGCTTAGTGTGTGTAGCTTATAAGATGTTCTTTTTATTTCTATCTCTTAATGCAGGAGCTTTAAAATTATGCTTTCGGCTGGGTGTGGTCGTGTATACTTCTAATCCCAGCATTTGGGAGTCAAAGGTACAGGGATCTATGGAAGATCTAGACCATCCTGGGCTACCTAGTGAGTTCTAGGCCAGCTGGGGTTATAGGGTGAACCTGCCCCCCAAAAAGAAAGCTTCGGGCTTTAAATGAATTCTTCAATCACAACTATCGCCCTTCCTTTCATCCAGGTAGTGTCCACTAGAGGTAATTGAATAATACTAAACTAATTAGCCCCATAATTACAGGGAAGTAAACGTGACTATATTTAAAAAGAAAGAAGGAGGGCAAAATATTTAAAGTCCTCAATTCTGTTCCAAAGCTCACACTACTTGGAAGCGTCATCACAGACCAGGCAGTCTACCTTACTACGACAGATGTGATGCTGCATTGCTTTGCCATGCTTGGTTCTGTGATTATTCTTTTGCTATTATTGTTGCTGATGTTATTTTGATTCAGATTATAAATGCATTTATCCTGTAACAATTTGCATAAGTTAGTGCCAACCTTCACTGGTAGAAAGGAAAGAGATAGGTCTGGGAAGAAGGCTCAACAGGTAAGAAAGAGTCCTTGCAGGGCAAAATTGAGAACCTGAGCTTGGATCCCTACCATCCATGTAAAAACACTGGCCTATCCATACTCATTCTTCTAATGCCAACACGGGTAGGATGCGGACATTGCTAGGGCTTGCTGACTGCCACACTAGTTGAAATTTCAGGGACAGACCTTGTCTGTGACTGGCAGAATCCCCCATGTTCTCTAAACTCCATGTGAGGACACCCAGGCAAGCACATACATGTTCACACCCACGTACAACACACATGCACACAGACATAAAAGTAGTAAGGAATTTTGTTGTTGTTGTTGTCAGAAATGAAACCATTGATAACTTCTTACAAGATTTAAGGGCAGAATGATTCTCTCTGTCTCTCAATTTTCCTATCTGTCTGTCCATCTCATTAACTTTCTGACAAAATGGGATAGAAAAATATGCCTTCCTGAAGCAACCACCACTGAGTTTTGTTTTGTTTTTTTTCTTTTCCACAGGAAAGATTTTATTTAACCGTAGGAGGATATAGAGAGACAGGATTCTCGTTGCACAAGTGTATTTATACCCCTTCTCCTACAACTTGTCTGATCAGCTGTTAGTTCAGTTGCCAGAATACATCAGGTTTCTGAAAATAAACACTTTTTAAAGTCAAGACTGAGTCTAAATACATAGCAAGCAAACAAAAGGAAGGTAGATACTCATGGTGTGCACTGCCTTCTAATAGGACTATTTATGAAAGACACAGACAGGCATGAAGGGTAGCTGTGATGGGACACCATGTCAAGCCTGGAATGTGCTGTGTGTTCTTGATTACCCTGATCAGGATTTGCCCTTTAGACTGACATCTAAAACTCCACCCTCGCTCCCCAAGCCTCTAACCTGCCCTAGGCTGCTGGAATCTCTAAGATAGCAAGCAAGGCAAGATAAACATTAAGAAACACACAAAGGTGGAAAACAAATAGCCCTGCAGCCACTTTATTGGTTGGCGTCCTCCCGGGATGACCTATAATCATTCTCTGGCTTAGAAATCAGCCCCCTGTTCTTTAGAGCAGTATTAAAGCTCCTGGGCACTGAGAGTTTTGTCTCTTCTATCATTCATAAGAATTCATTTGTTTTACCATCTATTTGAATAGGGATATAAGGCTTGTTTTGTTGTTTATGTTGGGGGTTGTGGTTTCAAATTTGGAGAAAATATTGTAGGAAAACATGAAAGCAGAACTCTGGCTCCTAAGATTTATGTGTCGCTCAGCAATGTTAAAGTTCTTGATACTCTATTTAGAAAAAGCTTTAAATGATAAACCATCCCCCCTCCTTCTTTAAAAAAAATATTCTGAAGCATCAGTGTGAAAAGGATGCTATGAGAAAATAATTATCATCTCTGTGTGTTTGCAAAGAACACATGTGAGTCTGTATACATACAGTCAGAATCATAGTTCTTTAAGAATTCTATGCCATGAAAGATTTAATTAACCTTTTCACTAGGCATCCAGTTACACTCACTGCCTTCATTACTCCCTCCTCCCTCTTCCCTTTCCACCCTATGGTTCTCACACTTTATTCCTTCCCTCCTCTTTACCCCCCCCATTCTTTTTGCTCACATTTTCATCAATGAATTTATTGTTAAATTTTCCAGCTGGCGTCAGAGTCACTTATCCTCCTCCTTTGCATACACCAACTACCTTTCTTCCGTCCTTCAGATTTTACTCTTTTGCATTCTTGGGTCCTCTATTCCTTCTAACTTTTTGATTGCAAAAGCCATACTGACCTTGAAGTATGAGATCCATTGAAATGTTCAGTATGCCACAAATCAAGCTTTGAAATATTTTTTTCTGCAGAGAGTATACCTAGTTCTTTGACATGAATATCATATAGAAATAAAAGAAAAGGAAATCCACTACCAAAAGCAGAATTTATTGACTAGCAATAAAAAGGGATTTATTACGATAGCCATTATAATTTTACTATTGTTATATTCTGTTGAGTTGTGAATATTCATCAATCATGTAGGAACACAGGATGTTTGCCTTCCTACTTAGTGCCAATTAGTTGGTGAAATTAATTACAGGTTAATTTTATATGGTTTGATGGTATGCTCATTCTTGATCAAGTTTTGAGAAGTTATTTCTTTGTTGTTGACAACTTGTAGCTGTTTCTCCCACTGCTGTTTTTTCCTGATCTATTGTGAAGAGAGTGAGGATGTACATTCATATGGCCCTCATCTTTGTAATGCTTGGACATCTTGGTTGCTAAGTAACAGTACATTATGTAGAAAGCAGGGTCCATAGCTTATATCTTTGATTGAGCAGAAAATCAGAAACCTGCACAGGAGGTTTCTGCATTTTTGCTGAACCAAACAGAATTAGTTTTGTATGACAAAGTACCACTTAGCCTTATGGAACTTCCTGGCAGTTTCAGTTTAATCATGGCTGTAAAGCATCTATAATTCTTGCTTGGTTATTACTACAAAATTGTGTGGTAGGTGTATTTCCCTGAATTGAAACTTTGTCATAAAGATCCTATTCTTTTGATTATTTTCTAAGTTCCAAAATTTCATCCATCACTTAACTTAAACTGAGGTGTTGATTTCTAATGTCTTGCCCTCTCATAACTTTTTCTGTTTTTAAAATAAACAACACAATATCTAGTACATAAAGTCAAGTGATTAGATAATATCACTCGGAATTCCAGAAGTAAAACCAAAGCAAACCAAAACACCTTCCCAGATACGGTCACTCAACTAAAATAAACGGTTTCTGTAAAGGTGGCAGGTATTTTGGCAAGGTTAGAGATGTGTAAATTTATTCACAAAACATTTCCTCAGAGTCTACTGGTTCTTGAGATTAACAAACCAAATGATGTTATACCAAAGGAGAGCATGTCCTGTCCTCTCATGGGGAAAGAAGTATAAATGGTTATTTATACTGTGGTAAACTTTAAAATATAATGTAATGGGCATGTGTGAGGGGGGAACAGATGAGGAAGCAGCTATGTGGTTTTCCAGGAACTGTCAGGATGAAGAGATTCCCAGACACAGAAGGATGGTGATCTCCACTGCCTTTCCCAGATGACTCCTGGTCACCCGTGAACACTAAGCACTGTTCTGGAAGAAATCTTGGATTCTTCAGAAAATGGAGTTTTTTTTTTTTTTTGTTTTTTTGTTTTTTTGTCATGCCCTCTCAGCTGTGTCCTCCTGTTTCTTCAGGGGACTTTTCTCCATTACTAGCTACATATTAAGCAGTGTTATTTAATATCTTAATCAAGATGAAAGCATTTCTCCATTATTAGACTTTTGGCACCATCAAGTAAGGACAAATAGAAGTTTATTTACATTGTCCCAAGGAACATAATGCATTGCACAAAACTGATACTTAGTAAATATTGAATGTCTGTGTGAGTAGCTTTGCAAAGCATGTTAGGTTGGAAGCTTTTATCCTGTGTGTGTGTGTGTGTGTGTGTGTGTGTGTGTGTGTGTGATATATATATATAGAGAGAGAGAGAGAGAGAGAGAGAGATGCACATGCTTTAAAGTTTTAGACTTTGCTTAGTACATATAGCCTGGAGAATATATTTAGATAATATCTTTGGATATTTGAGTGTTTAAAAGACAGAAGAAAATTATTGGTTTGTTTTTTTCATGGCCTCAGGAACCGTGCCTGAAATTCTTAATAAAATATTGATAAAGTAAGGGCTTATCTTCATGCGAAGTTTCATGTCTTCCCCTAGATCTGTTCCACAGTGTTAAATTTCCAGCACAAGATTATACTTTAGATTCTTTTAGATGCTGATGAGAAGAGGTTACCTGGAGTGTGCTAGAGTTACAGCACGTGAAGAGCAGAAGTGTGTGTCCGCCCCAGGTCAGTTTGTCCCAACACTATTTCCTTCCCAGAGCCCCACTCCTTCTTGCCCCAGCATTTACTCTCAGAATCATCAAAACTGATTTATATATGTCAATTTTTTTCAGAGATCAAATTTGCCAGTTAATTTCTATGCCATCTGGGACATAATGTGTCAGTTGCAAATAAAAAAATATTTCAATAATACTCATTCATTTGATTGATACTGCTGAAATTCTTTATTCTCAATAGGGATATCATTAAGCAAAATATTTCAGAGGAAATAGAGATTGTTTTGATTGATTGGTTGATTGGTTTTAGGAAAAATCGGGCTCTCTTTCCTCTTTGAAGCAAGGAGTCTCTGATTTGTGTTTTTTGCCAACATGCCCTAAATATTGAAGACTTGCTGCTGACTTTACTGAGGAACCACCCTAGCCAAGCCCAGATAGTTCACTAGAAGTGAATGCTCTTGTACTGAATTAGAATTGAGGCTTCATTTCGGCCTTCTTGTTCAGTAATACAATTCCAGTGTGAGGAGATCCAGCATGCCCTTCAGGACAGAAGGAGGGTTAAGTGACACTTTTGTGTAGCTTCTAACATGAAAAATTTACCTCTCCAGTATTCAAAGTAGGCTTTTTCCCCTAAGAAACTGTTTCCATTGTTATATTTCAAGATTAATTCTATCTCACTTAAATCTAGGAGGTTAAACAATGTTTACAATATGGCTCATTCTGAAAGCTTTGAGAATTCAGTAACTTGATTTGCATTAAAAGCATTAGTTTTGTGAACACCACACCAAACTCACATTTCAAGCTACCCAAAAAGGAAGGGAAATTTGTCAGTGGGGCTCTGTATAAAGCAATTCATGGAATGCCTAACTTTAAGGGCTTGCTCAGATAGACCCTTCCGAATATGAACCAGTCAATGCAAGCACTAATTTTTGTTTTATGCGTATGGATGTTTTACTTGCATGTACATAATTGTACCATGCACAGGTAATGACAACAGAGGTTAGATGGCAGGGGATCCTCTTGAACCAGGGTTATGGATGGTTCTGGATTACTGCTATGGGAGTTCTGGGAAGTGAACCTGGGTCTTCTATGAGAGCAGTCAGTGCTCTTTAACTACTGAGCCATCTCTCCAGCCCACATTGAATGGATTTTAATTCAATAAAAGGACATATTGGCTGACCTGGTGTGGTTGTACACAACTTTAACCCCAGCCCAGAGGAGAGACCAGCAGATCTTTGTGAATTTAAAGCTAGCCTGGTCTACATAGCAAGTTCCAGGCCAGCTAAGGCTACCTACTGAGACCTCATCTCAAAAAGAGAAAAAAAAAAAGAAAAAAAGACAAACAAAAGCCTCTAAAGCCATTGCCTACTTAAGCAAAAATAAACAGGTGCATATCGGCTCACAGCTCACAATGATATTCACTCTGTGCTTCTGTCACCGATGATACAAAGTGAACAGAGCAGCAGTGACAAGGAAAACCTGTGATGAAACCTGATGGAGTAGAGTAGTCAAGAGTGACTTAAAACGGATTTGAAGACAAATGCATCTCAGGCATAGGACCGAGGAGACGGGGAAAGCCTGGCTTATTCAAGGAACGTGAGGATCGGGAATGGTTCTGTGGATCCAAGAAGAACAACAAAGTGCGAGATGAGACTGAGCAGGAAAGCAGGAGCTAGATCCTGCAGGGCATGGGATGACATTCATCATTCATTTTTCTTTTTTTAAACAAGAACCAGCATCTGCTATGAGGTGCTAGTCTGAGACTACTGAAATGAACACGCTGATGAAGTCCTTGGAAGACAGATAATTAAAACTGAATAGAAAAGTATAGATGATGCCAGGTGGTTCTAAGTGTTATGAGAAAACTCTACAAGATTAAGAGGGATAGAAAGTGACTATGAGGAAGAATTCCTAGTTCATACAAAATGGTTGGTGGGGTAAGGTGGTATTGCAAAAGACATTTTGTTTGGCTGTTGTTTTTTGTTGTCTAGGGGGATTTGTGTATATGTGTGCATGGGCATGCTAGCATGTACGCCTGCACTTTTATGTATGTGCATGCAGGCACACATGTGCTGTAGATCCAGATGGAGATCAAAGGACAACCTCGGGCATCTATCCTAGCCTTCTTGTTTGAGAAGATCTCTCTTTTTTCCTGTTGTTTTCTGAAGAATTTCAGGATAGCTAGTCTGGGAGATTTTCCTGTCATCATCTTCCATTACTACCATGCTCAGCTTTATGTGAGTTCTAGGGATTCAAACTCCGATCTCTGTGCTTGCCCTGCAAATGCTTAATCACTGAACCTTGAAAAAAATTTAAGGAGAGAGTAACGTGATCAGAGTACCAAACTGGAAGGATCATTGTGTTAATCACTTTTCTCCCTATGCCAAAATACCTAAGAACATATCTTTTAAAGAAAGAAAGACTTGCTTTCCCTTATGGTTCTTGAGATTTCAGTCTATGCTGGCCTCATTGATTCTGGACCCATGTGTGGTGAAACAACAGAATGGCAGGGACATGTGATTGAGCAAATTGACTAACTTCATGGTTGACAGAGGCAAAGTCAGGATATAAAGTCAGGATAAGGAGCAGCATTGCAACATATGTCGGTATTCACTCATGTCCTCCAACTAGGCCCTACTTCTTGTAGTACATTCAACTATAAACCTACCAATGAATCTGTTCTTGAAGTTAATGTCCTCAAAATCAAATTTCATCTTAGCAGCACCATCAACTGAGAACTAAGTCTTAAGTACATGAACCTCTTGTGGCGGGGTACATTAGGGATAATGGTAGGAAGGAACAGAAACAAAGGATCTGTAAAGATCGATTAGTTGATTGATTGCTGTTTCCTAGGGGGAATGTAGTTGCTTAGAGCAAAAGAATTCTGAAGTAGCAATAAAGAAAATGATTTTAAGACTTTTCTTAAACTTTTTTTTTTGATACTGTGCCTTTATCTGTATTACTGGCTAATCTGGCACTCACTATGTAGCTCAGGTTGGCTCCAACTCATGGCAGCACTCCTGTCTCAATCTCCCAAGGGCTGGGAGTACAGGCCTACATGCCATCAACATATATCTGATTTTGTCTTTGTTTTGCTTTCAACCACTTTTCTGTTTTAGGATGTTTTTATAAGTATAATGATTCTAGAGTTTCGTACTTCTTAAGACCTTTGAAGAAGATACATTAAAAATCATAAAATATGTAAAATGAAGTTCCCAGAGGAAACATGACTGCAACACAAAGGGACCTGCAATATAAATCATTTATTTTATAATTTAAATATTATGTATTAATATCAATTGATAAACTGAGTTTAACTGATAAATGTCTATTTCAGCAATATCTAAATGATAGTATGGTCATCTGAATGAAAATGACCCCATAGACTCCAAGTATTTGAATACTTAGCCCCAGTTGATGGTGGTATTTGGGGAAGGTCATGGAATCCCTAGGAGTTTTGGGCCTTTCTGGAAGAAGCTTGTCACTAGGGGGTGGGCTTTGAGAGCTCATAGCCTTGGGCTTTCTAGTTTTTCCTCTCTGCTTCCTGTACATGATTGAAGATGTGAGCTCTCAGCTTTCTGCTCAGGCCACCTCTATCACCATGATGGACTCTTGTCTCTCTGGAACTATAAGCCAAATAACCTCTTCCTTCTACAAGTTCCCTTGGTCATGGTGTTTTACCACAATAACAGTGAAGTAGCTAGTACAGATGGCCTCTAACCAATTACTAAGCTGGAAAGTAGACCTACATGATCAGATTTAGTCCCTGGTGACAAGATGAGAAATCTCTCATCACACCTCCAGAGTTCCCTTTTGAAGAACTTGAAAAAGACGACATGATAGGAAAAGGAGGGAAGTGCGTCTCCATGGTCAGGGAATCTCTAATACTGTCCCTTACAGAATATGCGATATGAAACATCTTGCCTTTTCTAAGCCAAGTACCAGCAAGAATCTTTTGTATTATATATGTGGTAGATCTCTTAATCCACGGTTTTACATTCAGTGTCTCCTATTATCTCCCAATCAATCGGGATCCAAACCTACTAAATGGAAAATTTCAGAAATAAACAGTGTAGAAATTTGTTATCCATTGTAAAGTTGTGTGCAGCTCTGAATGACCTGATGCAGTCTTGTTCCAGTGCACCTCATCCCTCTCCTGGATTCATAGCCTCCATTTGTCCAATGTATCCCTGTTGTGTGTACTACTTGCTCCTTAGTTACTTAGATGTCTTGATAGGCAGATAGACTGTTGTAGTATCTTCACCTTGTATTAAGTAACACAAGAGTACTTAATGATAAGGCACTATCTGTACCTCATTTACCTCACTTAACGCATCATAAAAACATTCTATCATCACTAGAAGGGTGAGTGCAGCACAATAAAATGGTTTGGAAAGAAATACCACAGTCACATAACTTTTATTATGGTATGTTGTTATAATCATTCTAATTTATTATTACTTTTTACTGTTGTCTTTTACTCTGCCCACGTTATAAATTAAATCTTATCTTACCTACATTCACATAGCAAAACCATAGTATATGAAGAGTTCACTACCAGCCATGTTTTCACTCCTCCAAAAAGGATCTTAGAACATCTATATTGATAAGTAGAGAAGATCAGATGGACACATTTGAAAAAATTGCTGTTCTCAACGCTAGCAGTCTCTCACAATTTGATATAAAATATACACAATCCTCGTTTCTAGAATATTATTTTGCACCTAAGGGGTTTACACTTACACTGTGTTGATTGTAATGTTGCTTAAACAAACACAAAACACTTCATTCCTTTGCTTTGTAAATGGGTGCTCTTTTGACTCCTTCTGCACATTTATTAAAATAAGCAATTTATTAGCTTTGTGGCAAGGTCCTATTTTGTAGCTATCTGACCTCTGTTAGTCATTGCATGGTCCCATGCCCTGTGCATGCACTGAAGCAGTGACTAAGTCGTGGATCTAGTAAGTTCTATGGAACCACAACCAGTAATTTTGAAATGTGACTGAATTCTCTCCACAATTAAAATCTTTCATTATGGCACTTCAAAGCTAATTTCTTTCTTGTTTTGCTGAATAGTTACTTCCATTAATCTCACTCTAGGTAATGATGGTAATGATACAATTATATGTAATCATTGCCTGAATTCAATATGCAACACATCAGTCCCTTTGTGTAGTGATTGTACAGTTCTGTGCAGTCCTAGAATTTGGAAAATTTCCATCATGTCATGCCAATATCAGATTCAAAAGTCTGCGACATTTTGTATAACATCAGTCAATCGAGTATTCCAACTGTCCCTAGCAGCGATTGGGCAAACTCATTCATCTGGTTGGTGCCAAATAAAGCTGGTGATGAAAGCAAGAAGCAGGCATAGCAGAGCTTACTGTTTGCATGGTTTCCAAAGCACTTAAAATATTCAGAAAAAAATAAGAATATGAAGTTTTTCAAAGGCCTTTAAGTACGCAGGTGGCTAATCTGCTTAAATACTAATGACACAAATCATAATCTCAGTGAATTTATTTATATGCTAAGTTAATATTTCAGAGTTTTAAATCCAGTTTCTTAACATTTGTAGCTAATCTTAATGGTTGTTCGCACTTCATCTGCACTTATTTGTTTCCCAAAGCGTTAATAGGTAGATGTATGCCTCTCTTTTTATAAGCTGTATATACATGGTTGTGCTTGTGATATAAAAATGTGTTGTGTCAATACTTGCCTAACATATTATCTTAGTGCATTAACATGTAATGCTATCTGTGTGTGCTGTCTAAATAGAGTTAAATGTGTCTCTATCTTTTGAGAACCAATATTAAACTAAACAGACTTATAAGTTTCTAGCTTTTCTATTAGCCTATTTTTTCCTTTCTTTTTTTTCTTCCACCCACCCTCCCTTTTAGTTTGTTAGTCTTTAGCAAATATTGAAGACTATAACTTTACCCTGAATCATGAGTTTGATTTGTTGATCATTTCTCTTTAAAGGACAGCATCAGCACAGAACAGAGTGTGAGTTGCAGTGCACGGGATGATTCTTATACAAACACCCCTGCACAAATCCAAAACGATCTTTTATTCATCCTTCACAGCTACTTTAAGTACATCTCTCTATGTAATTCTAAAACAAATCCTTTGACCTATCCATATTAGCTCCCCAATTAATACTTAATAGATTTAAAGGTATGTCAGAAGTAACTAAGTAGGCATACTAAACTTCCCTCTGTGTCTTACTCATATAGGAGAACAGAAATTATATTTATTGGTATCTCAACTAAGTCAAACAAATCTGAAACTATTAGAGATCTTTTGTTGGTATCTGACTTGCTCTTTCCAACATAGTCATCACAAATTCTACAACCCAGGTCTCCAGAACACATCATACCTTCCCACCTCTCACTTCCTCTACCATCTGCACCCCGAATCCCTCTGTGACATTGACATCTCTCCAGAAGTCCCAAAATTGTCTTGCCATGAACTTCATCTCCCCCCTTACAATCTATCAATAATCGTGATTAGTATTTAATCTGTTTATTCATTTTATGGTGTGCGTGTGTGTGTGTGTGTGTGTGTGTACTCACACAAACAAGCATCCAGCACAGTGCATGTGTATGTGGGGATCAGAAGGCATCTTTCAGGACCTAGCTCTCTCCTCCACCATCTGGATTCTGAAAGTGGAACTCAGATTGCCAGGAATGGCGAAAAGGATCTTGACCTACTGAGACATCTTGTCAGCCCTGTTTTTTATATCACACCTTACATTGTACCTTTTCTTGCTGAAGCTTAGAATTAAATCCAAATGCCGTCACTATCCTTCAAAGTCAAACCTGATCTCTCTCATCTTCTCCAGCCATCTCGTTCAAGTCTCAACGTTTCACTGTTTAACTGACATTATGTTTCTTGGAATATCCATTTTGAGCACTACGAAGTTTTTTTTTTTTTTTTTTGCCTTAGGGTTTTTGCACTGCATGTTTTCCCTGACTGGAAAATGACCCAGGCTTGACCTTCCAGAGCTCTTCTCTGATCATTAGTCACCTTTTCTCAGGTCATCTTGTTTCTATCCATTTGAGTGCATGAGACAAAATACCAAAACTCAGTAACCCATGAACAAATAGTATGTTTTATTGATTCCACATGAAGTAATATTTCATTCTCCTACCAAAAAAAATCATGAATTGGATGGTTTACATATAGAAAATTTTATTTGCTACAGTTCTATGTGCTATGAAGTCCAAGAACAATTTTCAGCCTCTGTTGAGAGTATGGTTCATAAAAGGTCTTCTCGACTTTTCCAATTGTGTAGGGAGAAAATCAGCTCATGGGGGCCTCTTTGTACAGGCACTGATCTTGTTTGTGAAGCATCTACCCTTACAATTTAATTGCTCAACAAAGCCCTACTTCATGAATGACACTCAGTGATTAGTTTTCTACATGTGAATTGGGGGAGCTGGATGAGCATTCAGATAATTGTATATCTTGTGTTAATTTTATGCAGAGCTTTGATATTTTTCTGCTTCATTGATTTACACTTGGGCTTTCTTTCTTCTTCCACTAAAATACAAGTTATATGGAGCAAGGAATTGATCTCTCATTTTCATTAATTACAAGCACTATATCAGCATCTGCGTGGTATGTAGAATGAGCTCAATACATAGTCAATGAGTAAACAGATATGAAATTACCTAGGGGAGTAGTTAATAGCTGCATATACTGGGTGATATAAATTGAAAAAAAATAACACATTCAAGTACAACTTCCAAGAGATTCATTAGCCTCACCTGAAAAGGAAATCCAAACTCCTAGTGTTTTCTTTACACCCCCATCTCCCTCTCTTCCTTTCTTTGCCCTTCCTTTCTTAAATGTTCATGGTTTAGGTCATATTTGCAGTCACACTCTTGTGCAATTGATAGGACACAAAGGTAATATAGGGCAGGTCCCTGCACCAATATTCAAAAGTCCATTCTTACTTGTGAAATTGGCCAAAATGTGTATTTCCATAGCTGTTAAGAAGACATAGCTGTTAAAAGGTGCTGGGCATGGTGGCAAATGATTTTAATCCCAACACTCCTGAGGAAGAAATAGGCTACCTCTATGTGAGATCCAGGCCAGCCTGGTTTACATAGCTAGTTCCAGACCATCTGGAGATAGAGACTCTGTCTCAAAACAAACAAACCATACATACAGAAAGAAAAAAAGAAAAGAAAAGAAAAAAAAAACACCAAAAAGAGAGATTGCTCGGCTGTTAAGAGGTAAATAAAAAATAAATAAATAAGATAAAATGATTGATTGTATCAGGAAACTGTTGTTATGGGTATAGATACAAACCACGTATTCTCCCTAGGAAAAAGTAGGTATGATCCCCACGAAAGGAATCCATGTTGTTGCTTGTTGATTTACTCATTTGTCTCCTGTCAGCACTGCAAAGTTATTTGCTTAACTACTCCACTGAAGAATGTTTCTCCTGAAGCAAGTCCTCCAGAGTATTATGGCATCAGTTTCCTTCCTTCCTAATGTCCAGGCTGCGTTCAATGTATTTTAATCACACACAGAGCCTTTCCCTCCTCTCCTCCCAGATCTGCCTCTGCCTTCCTTCCCTCCATCACTTCATGTACTTTACTACTTTTTAAGACCTATGGACTCTACTTTGTGTTCCCCAAATGCTCTTGAGTTTGAGTCTACCTCTTTGAGCCTGGTGAAACTACCTAGTATCACTTCCTTAAAGAAAACTGAGTCTTCCTCTCCACTACCTACCAGTTGCCAATAGTCCCTCAATGAGGGGTGGCACTCCTTGCCGACCTCCTCCCTCTATGCTGGGGTTTTTGTCTGGCGTGGGCTTGTTCACACTCTCACAAGTTGCGTATGTGCAATTCCCTTGGAGATCTTGGAAAACAGGCTTTTTTTATTTTTATTTTTTATTTTATTATTATTATTTTTTAATTCATCTACCACTTCTGGCTCTTAGAATCTTTCTTCCCCCATGTCCACAATGATCCCTGAGCCTTGGGGAGTGGGAGAAGGTGTGATATAGGCATCCTATTTAAAGCCCAGCACTCCACAGCTTCTTATTTTCAGCACAGTTAATCTCCATCTACTGTAAGAAGCTTTTCTAATGAGAGTTAAGAGATGGACTAATCTACAGGTATAACAAGAAGGCATTATGAGTTGATTCAATAGTGTGCCATTAGGCAGAATAATGGTAGTGTGATCTCCCCTAGGACCTGTCACCTGTCTAGACCTGATAACAATGGCAGGGGCTCCAACTCATAAAGCAGTATGTATTTAAATCAACCAGAAAGTAGTTGGTTACTATCATAACATTTGGGCCACTATTGCACCAATGGGCATATCTTGTCAGGCCAGTCATTATTGTAAGACACAGGATTCACAGCTGGGTAAGGTTGATGCTTACTCTGCCCCTGCAGTAGCATGCATAGTACCTTCCAGTATTATAAAAGCTAGATAGTAGAGATGAAGCTTCAAGGGCAGTACCAGCCTGGCTTCTCCATGTTTGTTCTATGACACACATATAGTGTCTTCAGTAATAGAATCTTATTGTCATGTTCCAGAAGGTAATCCAAAGCCATGGCAATTACCATTATTGTTTGAGGGTCTATGGGAGCTCTCTGGTCATAAATAGAAAAGACAGTGGTCACTCCTGGAATTGGGCTTTTTACTTGCTATCCTGTGGTGTCTGATAATAGCATTGTTCCCTGATTATAGGTCAAATACATTTAAATATTTCATATGTAATGTGTGTATTTTAAGATTCTTTTACAGTAATAGTTTTCTGTAATACTTTTTCAAAAGGCCTTTATTGTTAGTCATCTCTCCCCATCTTCTTTTCTCTCTTCCCTGACCTCTATTCTCTGCCTACACCATTTAACTTTTCATATACCATTAGTCACCTCTCCTCATTTATATCACTGCATTCTAGATCCCCCTCTCAGGAAGCCCCTTTCCCTACAGGCCCTAACTGGTTTCTTGACCTCAATGGATTTTCCTACTGAAACACATATACCTTAACATTCAGAGCTAGCTTCACATATGAGAGAGAACCTGTGACATTTGTCTTTCTGGATCTGGGTTACCTCACTCAGAAATGATTGTTTCTAATCCCATTTATTCATCTGCAAATCTCATACTATGGCATATCTACCAAATGGAATATTATTCAGTTATTTCAGGAAAAAGAAATTCTGAAATCCTTTAGAATTTGAGCCCACTAGTTACATCTCACCATGGTTGTTTGGGCTGAGACATTACAGAGAGTTTTCACTTAACTTGCCAACATGTTCTACACTGGGTACCTCTGTTCTAGTGGGCCTCTACACCATGACTTACAGCACTTCAAAGCTAGCTTCAGATGATTTCCCTACTGCGAGGCACTATATAATTCCTTTTTCAAATTATTATTTTAATTTCTTTACACCCCTAGAAAACATAATTATAGTCAGCACTATTTGGATAGCCCAAGGGAGATTTTCTGGATAAGGTAATATTATCTCTAATTTATTGACCCATCCTTCCAAAACGTTGCCAAACTCAGAAATATATAAGACAACAGAAGATAATCCAATTTCAGATAATTCTATGATCCAATTATCAGCACAGGTGAACATCTTTTATCTCTAATATGTTGTACAAGAGTATCTTGAGTAGAAAAATATCAATTGAGTGTATTCCCTGAGTCCCTTTGGATATACTTTAGGAATACCAAGTCTATTTGTGGTATACTTCAGAGAGTTGAAGATAAACCCAATACTGTCACAGGCTGAGGTCTTAGCACCAATTAAACTCCCTAAAACTACCTTTCCTCATATTTTTGCTAGAATCACGACCATTCTGTTCATTTTTCCTTCAGAAAATGAGTTTGCACTCATGTATGGAATCTGGCTCAGCGTCATTCTTGTCACAACTACATTATGTGTTGTCTCTTCTCCATGTCATTTTCATTCAAGATTCTTTATTGTGGTTGTTCTCCTAAGATGGCCGCCATCTTCTTTTACTCTTGTTAACCATGGACTGTCATTAACATAGTCACCAGGCAACCATGTCTTCTGACTCCAGCCTACCAATGTTTACTCTTTAAATGAATCTGTTGTTTAAATCAATTCCTAAATAGTGTTTAATGTCAGGAAGACTTCCACTTAATCAACTGGCTCAAGCATTATAGAGATAGCTTGATTTTTCCCTCTTGGGATATTGGCTCAATATTCTTAAAGTTTGTGGATATTTTCACAAAAATTTAGGTCACATACAATGACTCACACCATATCCTGAGATTATTTCTGAACACTAAAAACCAGTAGCAACCAGAATACAAAACAAGCAAACAAAAACAAGTTTGAAAACCAAAAGCCAAATATTTTTTTACTGAAGAAGTTCTATGGGAATTGACACAGGTATCTAGAATTTAAATACCATTAGTTTCTAAACATAGTTATTGTGATTGAGTCTGAGACAGAGAAGTCCAGTATTGGCACACATGATTGTCCAAGAAAATGATGACATTTCAGCATAATGATGGATTGTTGTACTCAAAGAAAGGCAAAAAGTAATCAAAGATTTGTTTTTATTTTTTTGACATTTCACTTGCCTCTGAAAATTCTCTCTCAGCTTTTCTGCTTTGGAAGCATATTTTACTCAAGACTTTTTTTTTTATGATGCACTGGAATCTAAGAAGACCATGAATCTAGTCCTGCCACTTCCTTTATAGTTCACTGTTAGATAGAATCAGTTGGCCTGTCATGCTTTGCTTACTTATTGTTTGTTTTTGACAAAGAAGTGGTAAGATACAGCCAGTTGAATCAATAGCTAAACAGTATTGATTTTTTTTTGTGGTGCATGCCTTGTGTGTGTGTGTGTGTGTGTGTGTGTGTGTGTGTGTATGTGGATATATGTGTGTGTATGCACATGTATACTGGATGATTAATAATGGATTTTTACCCTTATATCGATATAGTTTGAATATTTATAAAGAAATATTTATTGAAAAGAATAGTTTTGGATAGCATTACTGCAAGAAAAGGGATTGAAAAAAATCAATAGTAGTTTTCCTAGTAACTTTAACTAGCCAATAATAGTATTTTTATTTTGTTAAAGAGAAAATGGAAGCCCAGAGTGGCTTACCTAGCTATGCCTGACTCTAAAACCATTTTTTCCAAATCCTAAAGTGTTAGAATGTTCTATCAAAGAGTACTACACAATAATAGTTCTTTTTCTGTAGCTATAAAAAAACCCCATATTTAACATTCCTATTGCTATGCATCTATACTAAGCAACAGCAATTTATTAATCTCCCTCAATGAATCAGAACTGCAGAAAAGATTAAGGCTCTGTGCATTTATTTTGATTAAAATAATTTATGTAAATTTTAATTCAAATTAGGTTCGGCTTTAGGCACCTAGAATATTAAATCAGAAACTGGTCTATTTAGATGAGCTTCAAATGCAGAGAATTTTGGCCAAGGACATTGGAGTAAACATTTTATCTTTATTAGCCATCAATTGGCAAGTATTTATTGAGTGCTTTCTAAGCATTGGGGAGGAGCCTGGACATCAAAGAAATGGCCATCTGTTAGTCCCGTATGACTAAATCAAATGAGGTAATTTGAGAAAGAAAATCAAAATAGTTCCTGATTGAGTACCCATTTGCTATTGAGTTTCAAGGAGGCAGAAGGTGATGGAAAGTACCAGAATTGTAGAAAAACTTCATGGAAGACATTTAATTTTGGGTAGCCTTCAAAAGACATAGGAAAGCTTTGGGTAAATTGATCTCAGTGGGAAGAATTCATAGGAAATAATGAGCATAGCAGTTTGTACAAGGAAATAGTGCATGAGATTGGGTTCCATTAATCAGATTCCAGAGAATGTTTATAATTGTGTTGATCTGTCTTTCTGCATAACTATACACAGTAACTTTGGGAACTTTGCACTCCTTATCACACATAGTCAAACACAGTCCTGCCATGCTGTAGAGACAAATGCAGCACGACACTTCACTGAGATCGTGGCTCATGAGGTAGCAAGTCAAAATATGAACTGGGGATACAGAGGTAAAGGCTGTGTGATTTCAGTTTGCAATACTTTTTGACTTTACTGCGAATATTCTGCTGAAAAGTTTCTTTTAGTTTGGGACAGCGTTTTTGATCACTTAAATATACATAATCATAGACATGAAGGTAGAGTGGGATGGGATGGGATGCTTCATTTAGTTTCACATATTTCTGTTGGAGCTCTTATAGTAGATCTTTTCAGAACTGAAAATTTTCAACGACTGGTTTGCATTTGTATACCTGAGCATGCTGCACTAAAAGTGAAGTCAAGTCTTTGTTGACAAGAAACCAAAAAGTCTAGGGAGGAAAGCATATTAAAGATAAATGTGGCTTATTGATTCAGTCTTTCAGTTAGTCACTGGTAGCCAGCCTCTAAGATGACCAGCAGTGATCCCTGCCTCCTTGTATTTATTTATACCTTTGAATCAATCCTTACTGTGTTGTGTTGGACTTTATAACTCAGTTCTCCTGAAAGGAAAAATGCAGAAATGATGGTGGGTGAACCGGAGACCAGGCCACAGTGTTGCATCTCAATCTCTCTCTGTCTCTGTCTCTCTCTTTCTTCAACTTCCTCCTCTTCCTTTGCCTCTTTTCCTTCTTCCCCCTCCTTCTCTAACTCTTCTCTAACCTCTCTCTGTATTAACCTTCTCTCCCTCCTTTTCTCTTATTACTAATTCCTGGTGGGAGTAGAAATTGTGAATCCTTTTTAGGGAAACAAATACTTCGTGCCACGGCCATTTTGAGAATGTTGGCAGCAGATCTTCAAGTCCAGTGAAGCCTTCAAATGACCATACACATGGTTGACAGCTTGAATGGCCTCATGAAAGTCCATGAATCAGAAATACCAGGCTAGCTGTGATCAGATGTCTGGATCCAATCAGTTGTGAGAGTTAACAAATATGTGCTGCTTTAAGAAAATCAACATCCCTAAGAATACCACAGGTATTCTTAAGAAGCCATTGAATGTGGCATTCTGTGCTGATATAGACATCAGCATTGATTCCTGACCCTAGATAACTCACAGGTGAGTACTGTAAAGAATATATATGTGCACATGTCTGCCATAAGAGGCAAAAGAACAATGTCCATTAGGAAAAGAAGCTTCCTGACAGAGGTGACATCATAGTTGACTTTTGAAGGATGGGTATACTTTTTACACACGTAAAGAGGTTGAGGATATCTTGTACAAACAATTCTACTTTACAATATTATAACCTTTCAGAAATGAAGGAGTTGAGCAATCAAGTTAATTATTATTATGTGCACACTAGCACACTAATAAACTATGTGCTTTATTATTTGTATGTTTTCATATGCAGTAATTAAATTGATCCCCTAGGAATGAAATCTTAAGAGCAGAACATTCTCCATTATGCCACTTAGTCAGTAGGGAAACTAAGACTCTGAAGGACTCAATAGCATGTCTAAGGTCACACAGCACAGGCAGTAAGTGACCAACACAATGATCTGCTTTGATCTATTTGCAAACGCAAAATATAAATCAGTGTAAAATTAAATGACCTCAATTAATTTAAAAGAAAGTAGTAGAGGAGGTCAGAAGGAGGTAAAATAGCTTCTGAAGAAGTTTTAGGGGAAAAAAATTCTAGGTTGTGAAGGGTTATAGTCAGAAAGGCTGGTGTATTCCAACAGGCTTTTCAGGAAAGTGAATTTCCTGATGTCAGAGGTCGGGTGCTCAGCTTTGTATGCTCTCCAAACTGATTTAGCCAACACAGAATGTAGGTCTTTCTTTTCATACAATATTGTTATTAAGGGTGGGCACAAACACATTTATTCATTTCCGATAAGAATCCTTCTTGCCATCTGCAACAGAGCATTCCTCTGACATGACTAGCATAGCTCATTCCGGGGAAGTCCCACTGTGACTTTATAGAGCCACACAGACTCAGATACAACAGAGATAGCTACACTTTGAGGGATACTTCTGCCCTTAAGTGGGCCTGGAATATGAGGCACTCTTTTCCATGTTTAGAGATCACTTTGGCTCACTAGCGTCTCACGTCCATCAGTGTAAGTTTGCTTCTATAATCCTTTGAAATAATTTCATAGTAAATGGGGAATTTACTTCCTCTACTTCTACTCAACTTCCTTAATTCTAGGGACTCCAAGCAGGCATTTTGCAGCATAACTAAAATCTCCGATTCAATCTTTGATTATATCTTTTAAAGGCCCTCTTTTCATAGTAAAAATACAAGAGATGAATACAGCACTTTGGAGGATAAATTGTAACTCACTGTGTCTTCTTCATCCATACTTCTACTTCGACCAGGTTAGACTGTCTCTACTCAACAGTTACTTGGAGCTGAGAACTGTATTAGTATTCATCTTTGCTCCTAACTGAACTGATTTTTGCATGTATTACTTTAGTAAGAAGGGAAATTAGAGGAGTCAGAGCAATCTTCTTTTAAATAACTTCATTTTCTATGTTTCCTAATGTCAGATGTTTATCTCTTGTTAAATTTATAGATCGAGTATCAAGTGTCAGTGGTAAGAGCTCACGGAGGTAGTGAACCCTCTCTCCTTGAAATCAGGAATAGTATTAATGCTCTTTGACAGGGTCACACTGAATTATTTTTCAGTCTTATAATAAATGCACTGTTGACCTCTTTTTTTGTACAATGTAAGTTGCTGCAAATAAAAGTTCAAGGCAAGCCCCCTGGCCTTCACTACCCAGACCAGCACCTTCTACACCCTTCACATAGATGTTCGGAAGGCTTTCTGGTGTTAAACACTGTATTCTTTGCTCATTTGTAGCTTCCCTTTAGAAATAATGTTCATTTATTGCACCTCCAAATTTGTAATTAAACTGTATATATTTTCACATGAGGCAGTAACATAGAAGCAAGCATAAAGTGATGAAGTTACAAAGCCAGAGGCCAAAAATAATAACCACGGTTGAAGAAATAAAAAGTGTCCTTTTAGAAAGAGTTTTCTTTGCCTAGAAACAAGAAAAAAAATTCCCTTCCTGTGAGCTGGGATCTGGTACAAATGTTCCTCCTTCTCTCTTTCACAATTTTTTTTAAGTTTTAATTTTTTAAAAATGTATGTGTATGAGGTGTGCCTCTATGTATATTAGGCATCTGTGTTATATAATGCTCAAAAGAGGGCATCAGACCCCTCTGGAACTTGAGTTATGGAAGATTGTTAGCCACCAAGTGAGTGCTGGGAACTGACCCTTGGTTCTCTGGAGAGCAGCCACTGCTCTTAACCACTTATCCATGTTTCCAGTCCCACCCCTGCTTTTTTTAAAATGGGGGTATTAATTAGTAAATAAAAGACAAGTGGTGAAAATAAGATTTCTTCCTATTAGAGGAGGAAGTTGGAGCCACTGTAGAAAGTGGTTCAAAGAACAGTGGTGATAGATTAGTCACTGATGTTAGTATAAATGTGTGATTAATTGAGCTTATAAAAACAAATTCACATAGTTATGCATATGTGATTATAATAGGCTGTTATGTGTACATGCATTTCCTACCCTTGTCCATTGAGAGAAACTAAAAGCAATTACTTGGTGTGCCAGTAGCAACGAGACCAGCCAATGTTTCAATCTTAGACTTTAAACACTGTTCTACAATAAAAGAAATGATGGTTCCTTGGAGAGAGAGCTGATTTTAAAGCTGGGACAGGAAAAGTAAAGGATTAGCAAGGAATATATAGCAGTTCTATAAGTAAGAGATTTCTCAGAAAAGAAATGAAAGATGTCAAGAGACCCTGGAGACAAGGCGTAAGAGCTCCCAGCTCTCAGAGCTAGAACTCTTTTAACAGCAATCTATAGAATACATTACTATATTACAGCTCACAGTATAAAAAATACACATTTGTATAGACCAATGTAAAACACTGAATATTGGTAAATGAGGTGAGCACGCACACCTTTCTTGTAGAAGCATTCCAAATAACATAAGTATGGGCTGGACTTAGTGACTCACATCCAACAATAGACTGTTGTGACACTATGTGCACACTAATAAACTATATGATTTATTATTTGTATATTTTCATTGAAGACAGAGGTGGAAGAGTGATTTCGCAGTGAATGTACCTAGAAATCCAGTTACATGGATGATTGGGTAAGGTTAGCATCACCATTTAGTTAGGCTAAGAACATGTATCCTCCATATACAGTGCAATAACTGGGACGTTTCATGTTTGTGTTTTGCACCCCATCTTGAATCTCTAGTGTTATCATGGGAAAATTCAGAATAGTTCAAACTGAGAAATGCTTTATGAAATCTCTGGTCAGTACTCTTCAAAACTGTCAACATGATACAAAAAAAAAAAAATCAAAGGCTAACAAATTGTCACAGACGAGTGGAGACTAAGGCAACAGGATAAGAAGAAGGACATCAATGCAAATGTTGACAACATCAGAATACAATCTGAGGGTTAGTTAATAGGAAAATAGCGCCCTTTCTTTTAAAAGATCTTGGGCCAGATGGCTCAGTTCCTTTATGTTATAGAATTCCTTTGTGTTTTGTGAGTATGCTTGAATAAATTTGTGCCTTAAATGAAATACTGAACTTGTGGACTTAGTGCTGTTCATTCTCTTGTTTTTTAAATGGATTGTCCAGAATGTTTTCTTTGTACTTAATTAGTTGCATCAGACTTTACTACACATAATGGGACCTCCCCCTACCCTACCAAAGGGCAGGCAGAACTGAGTAAAGGGTAATGCTCAGCTGTGTGTCTCAGGGGGATCACAGACCAGTTCAGCCTGCCTGTTGGCATGGGACCTTGGACAAGTCACATTTTATGATTAACCTTTATCTGTGAAATAAGTAGATTTGAAATTGTCTATGATTCCAACTGAAAAATTATATACTTCTACTGGCTGTCTAAATGTACAAGAGGTAGAAACCTCAGGGACAGATGTTCTTTTGTACACCACAGTGACACCTGCTGGAGACATTGAGGCTTGTCTCCCTAAACTGGATATTTTAATATTTTTTTAACATTATTTTTATTTTATGTGTATGCATGTATTGCCTGCATGTAGGTAAATGCACCTGTATCGTGCAATGCTGGCAGAGAACAGAAGAGACTGTCGGATGCCCTGGAACTGGAGTTACAGACAGTTGTTAGCTGCCATGTGGGTGTTGGGATCTGAACCTGGATCTTCTACAAGAACAGTCAGTGCTCTTAACCACTCAACCATCTCTACAGCCCTAGACTGGATATTTTAGAAAATCAGAATTTTTGTCAGAGGAAATTATTTAATCTTATTTGGGTATCACCTGTAAACTTGGATAGAGAAAGTTGAAGAAATGGACTTTTAAGCTCTCTTTCTTATCTTTACTTATTTTTCATGCATTATCTGGCATATTTCTGACACTGCCAAAAATTAGCTATGGCATCTTAAGCAACTTATTTAAGCTCTGTTGATCTCAACCTGCAGTTATAAAGTACAGAAGAAGAATAAGGACTTTGCCTTGTTTTATTAGGTGACTCGAAAACTTACAATTCCATGGCTGCAATGTGTTAGGCAGCTCTCGATTTGGATGGATGAAGCTTTGAACTTTACTGGCCTCCGGATACTCAACATGTTTCAGATGACAATCATCTTTATTGGATGATAGAGGGAGTAAAAAAGCAGAATCCTGGGGCTTACATCATTGAAAAACCCTGAATTTTGTCAGCAGGATAAAGCTAATATTTCTCAAGTGTGATCTTAAAAGATCTGGGGAGATAGTTTTAAGGTAGTAGTTTTATGAAATAGTTTGTGGTTATATTTGTAAATCAGAAACATGAGAAGTCATTGGCAGCCTTCTCCTTGTGGTCACAAAGCAACAGGAGATAAAAACACAGTGGTAGCTATAGCTGAGATTCAATGGAGGTCTTAATAGAAGACCAATAGTTGGAGAATAGTGTGAACATGTACAGATTTGTGTTAAATTGGTTTACAAGAATGATCTGTCTTTAGTTAAAGCACTACACAGCATGTGATCTTACTTGACTGTGAATTATATTTTCAGTTAGAAATGACTCAATTCTTTCTCCTGCATACCTGCCCTCCTCTTAGTGGCCATGAGTGGTATCCCCAGAACTCAAGTCATAAATTTTTCCCTGGAAATATTTGGCTGTATATGGCTTTCCATATAATTTTGGATTTTGCAGACTCTGCTAGAATATTTTGAAGTTCTTCACCTAGTTTTCCATTTGGTACATCCTGGGTCATTAGACATGTGCTAGGCCTTATTCTTTCCCTCTCACATGGTAGGAAACAGAGACACAGAAAAATTTCATTTACACATGCTGGTGATAGAAATATGAGTTCCCAACAATTTTTCAATGTGAGGCAGATGATCTCTACCAAACTTTATGAGTGATCACATCATTGTCAGATAGAAATTCATTACTGGAACAGTCATGGAGCTGTTGTTGATAGCACAATCAACTTCCTGAGTTTCGTTTGCATGTGAGTTTTATATTTACTGCCTTTTCATTTTTTTGGGGGGGGGTCTTTTTGAGACAGGGTCTTCCTGTAGCCCCAGCTGTCCTGCAACGCACTATGTAGACGAGGCTGGCCTTGAACTCACAAAGATCCGCTTGTCTCTGCCTCCCAAGTGCTGGGATTAAAGGCATGCACCACCACGACCGGCCTACCTTTTCATTTTTAAGCCAAAAATTCACAAGTTATCATTTAGATTTTGTCAGTAATAAAGAGCTACAAAATTTCTCAGTAGAAATATTATGGGCTTCACAAATTTTTCCTTCCTTCCTTCCTTCCTTCTTCCTTCCTTCCCTCCCCTCTCCCCCTCCCTCCCTCTCTCCCCTTCCTCCCTCCCTCCCACCTTTCTTTCTCTTTCTTTCTTTCTTTCTTTTTTTCTTTCTTTCTTCTTTCTTTCTTCCAAGATAGGTTCTCACTGTAAAACCCTGGATAGCTTAGAATTTGCTATGTAGGCCAGGATGACCTGGAACTCTGCCTCCAGTGTGCTGGGATTAAAGGCATGTTCCACTCTACCCAGCCCTTATCAGTTCTATGAAACACAGCTATCAAGAATGCCATATATCTGTAGAACAAAATCCAAACTACTCAGACTTCCAAAAGTCTTCATGACCTAATTCAAAGTTCTGTTTTAATATTGTCCCAGCCATCTATATGCCCTCCTATCTTGTTCTGTAACTCCAAAACTGACTCTCCAGCAGATCCTTGGCAGTATACTACAATTTATAACTAAAAATTGTACAATCCAAATTCTCAGGTGTTTCCCCTGTATTTCTGAGGCAGTGAACACATGAATTAGCACTGCAGATTCTGCTAATTCTGTGTAATGTCCTTTAATGTAGCCTTCATTTTTAGTCCCTCATAACTTGATTTCATCATTGTGCCCGACCTTATTTCACAAAATACTACTTTTATTTGAAGACCCCAGTTAAATGCTCTGTCATTCAGGAAGCCTTGACTAGTTCTTTCCATTTTATAATTTTTCTGCTTCACCCTCTTAGAAAACATTTATGGACCCCAATTTATCTCTAGTGCTTATCTTTTTCTCCATCCTCTCAAGAGATAACATTGATAGCTCAATCTCTAAAACCATTGGAAATTCAGAAAGAAAGTTTTCTGCAGGAGTTTTCACAGCTATGGCAGTCTAATTTCAGAACATAGAGACTTATGTTTTACTATGGAGAGGAAATATGTCTTTCCACTATGGTTTTGGATTTTTGAATTCTCTGTTTGATACTAAAATTGACCCTTTTTGGATTCCTCTAGACATGCTGTATTTATGCTTGAGTCTTGATAACCCAAAGAAAGATAGAAAAAATGAATAGATCATAATTTCCATGGAACTCTCCAGGCAATTCCCTTATTTAATGTGTGAAACAGAAGGAATTCAAAGCTGCATTATCCTACTTTGGGCCTCCATATTTGATATATGTAAATAAAGATATTTCACAGTTTGAAGATCATATCTTATGAATTCTATCAATTATTTTAAGACTTATCTATGAACAAACTATCACAAAATAACATTTTTGGTTCAAAAGTCTCATCCAAAAGTTACTTCATGATGCTGCCACTGCAATGTCCAGAATAAAAACTTAGAGTGTGGGGGTTTAAAGCATTCAGATACGTAAGTACATTGTTAAATAGAGAAATTGCAAATGCCATACTTCTAAACATAAAATTGAATATGAAATGTAATCATTATCCGAGAGATTCCATTGAAGAACAGATGTTTAAGCCTTCTGGAAGACATTTTTGGAAGTATGATTGAGAAATCTATTTCAGATATACCAGGCACCTTCTTATATTTTTCTATATTTTTATTCATTATCATTAAAGGGTATCATCTGCTCCTAGTTTTTAGTGTTTTAATTTGCATTCACACTCTCACAATAAGGTCACCTTTCTTACTTAGCTCTGTGAAAATAAATCTAATTTTGGCTTAAAGAAAGACATGCAGATGTAGGCACCACTCTTGAAGTATAAGAAGGCAATGTAAAATTAGGTGTATGATGTTTTGAGACTTCTGATTCCAAGAAAGTATTCCCCTTTCCAGTGAAGACCTTCAGTAATAATGTAGAAGCTCTGATCAGTCGAGAGAAGGGAGGCATCTCTGAGAAATCTCAAGGCATGGATGAATTTGAAAAGTTTGGAGTACTCAGTTCTCAGAAGGAATCCACAGTTTAATACAAAAATGTGACGCTTCATGGAAACTCTCTACTGTGATTCTCTTTAGCTTTGGAATGAATATTAATTTACTCTGACTCATTACAGAATGCATCCACTTCAGAGCTGATTTATTGCAAAAAAAAATAAATAAAGAGAGAGAGAGAGAAAACCTTAATTGCTTTTAGGAAGGGAAAATTGATATTTTTCTCTCTCCTCCTCCCTCCCCTCATTTTCCACCGCCTCATTCTCTTCCTCTCCCGTTCCTCCTCCTGTTCCTCTTTCTCCTCTTCTCTCCTTCTCTTCCCCCGCTTGATTTTTTCTTTTCATTTTGAATCCCAGCTCTATCTGCACATGTGCACTGTCAGATGATGGTCTACCGAGGCGGTTCTGTGCACTAGGGTACTGCCACTCTTGTGCCCTTTTGCTCTGCACGTCTACTCATGGTTCTTGAAACATAGAGTATTAACTACACGAAAGGTAAAGTCATAAATAGAGTGGAATTACCATCTTTAGAATAGGATCAGGTTATTTGGAGTCAGTCCCAAAGAGATAAATGAATTAGTGAATGACCACGTGGGTTTTCCACACAATGATTAATTTCTAAAAATATTTTAAATTGAATTTGTGTGTATTTCGAATAGCACATTTAAATCATGTCTATCCCAGGAAAAGAGAAGAACAGTAGGAAACAGGTGTTAATAAAAGAGATATGGATAAATATGAGGTTATTTTAATCGGAGGGGGGAAGGCAGGTTGTACAAGGAATCTTAAGGAAAAAGGGAAAGAAGAAGCTCAAGAGGGGAGAGGCCATAGGAGGAAGGGTATTGTTAAGGGAGAAATGGGAAAAAAGAAGCTCAAGAGGGGAGAGGCCATAGGAGGAAGGGTATTGTTAAGGGAGAAATGGGAAAAAATGGGGAAACCATGATGCAAGTGTTAGACAATGAGAGAGATTAAATAATGCCTAGCTAGTTTTAAAAAAATCAGAGGGCAAAGACCAAATGTTCTCAGATAAACCTTGACTAGATATATATTATATTCCTTAAAGTAGTTGTATATATAATTTGTCAGTAGCTTTATCTACATGGCACATAGTAATTAAAAGTACCAGACTGGTGGAACTAACCATCTTGGATGTTTAACAGCCATACTTTGAGGCCTATACTTATTTGGTCAGAGGGACATAAAGGTTAGTTTTTGCTCCTTGCCCTCATAGGTCACCTAAGTTCCAGGGGACTATGAGCATCTCTCAAAATGTCCTGTAACTGTGGTGAGTCACCTGTCCTCTTGATCAAGGAGGCCATGGAGACCCCATCAAATGGCCTTGAACCAGTGTCCAGTCTACAAAGAGGAGGGTCAACAAAGAGGAAACATTTCCTCTATGCTTCCAAGTGGAACCAGTCAGGTTGAGTTGGACCTTTGACTTATCTTCACATAGATGGAACTAGTAAAAGAAAGGAGCCATGGGCTCCTCCCAAGCACATATGACCCGTGAGATCCTCAAACAGCCTTAAGAGTAAAAATAAATTGGTTTATCTGGGCCAACTGTATGGTCTTAAACACACAAAGGAAAGTATAATCAAAGATTAAAGGGCTCAATATAATTCTTTAAGAGTCCATGTGTATAGCTAAAGGCTACATAACAAGAAACAATGCCACACAGGAGATACCTTCCTTTGAGTTGTTGGCCAGGGTGGCCCAAGAGATTCCCAGACAGTAACCTAGCACAGAACTGGAAAAAGAACCACAGACCCCAATGTTATCTAAAGGAATATTGGCAACTGATTGCTGCTAGATGAGGAACAGCTGATCTTCCTAAAACAAGGAACTCTAGATAGGCTGACTAGATTCACCGGATGGAAAAGCCCTGGGGAATGGCTTGGGGAGCTGATAACAGTGGACAGTAACAGGAATTACAGAGTATATGTGCTCCAGTGGCAAGGGGGAAGCTATGGGAGGCTGCCATTTGGGATGCAGGTAAAAAGATGAATAAGAATTTTGGGGATGTTCTCTATAAATACACACAAAAACTCAACAAATAAAAAAAATGAGTTATAGTTGAGGAAGAAGCATAAAAATTTTCCTCATGTTAATTAGTAAAGGTGAAAAGCATTACCACTGAAATCTACCTGATGACTTTATATCCATACTCAGGTGCCAAGGATCCGAGTTTAACAGACTGTGACTAGTAATAATCAGATACGTAGAGATTAGAGGCACATGTGCAAACATCTAAGTGTTAGTTGCATTAAAAATGAGTTTTTCCTGTATGAAACAGTATATTTTAAAATGAAATGGAGATCTTTTCTAAAGGTTAAAACTGCATTCAATTCTATATCTTAAAGGGTTTACACTGAGTTCATTATTGTATAACTGTTTTAGTCAACTGTAACCTAAAAATTTACAGCCAATTTTGAAAGAGATGCATCTTTGCTCTGGAATTTGTTATTGAATATGTTGATGCTGTATTAAATGCTTTTTCTAATCGTGTGGTTATTAAATAAATAATTTTTAAAAAAATCAGAGGGAAACATACTAGTCCAACAACCCACTGTCAAATTACACATACAACTAACTCAAGGAACATAATATATATCTAGTCAAGTTTTATCAGAGTATGTTTGGTTTTTGCCCAAGCTTTATCTATGTAGTGCATGGTAATCAAAAGTACCAGACTGGTGGAACTAACCTTCTTGGATGTTTAACAGCTGTACTTTGAGGCCTACACTAATCTGGTCAGAGGGACTTAAAGGACAGTTTTTGCTCCTTGACCTCAAATGTTGACTAAGTTCCGGGTTCTCTGGAGCATCTCTCAAAATGTCCTGTAACTTTCGTGAGTCACCTGTCCTCTTGATCAAGGAGGACGTGGAGACCTCACCAGATGGACTTGAACCAGTGCCCCGTCTACAAAGAGGAGGGCCAACACAAGGAAACATTTCCACCATGCTTCCAAGTGAAGCCAACCATGGTCAAACAGGACCTTTGACTTACCTTCACATACATGGAACTGGTAAAAGAAAGGAGCCCCAGCTCCTTCCAAGCCCATGTGACCCCTGAGGAACAGATCCTCAAACAGCCTTAAGAATAAATTGGTTAATCTGGGCCAAATATACACAAATGGACTCTTAAAGAATTATACCGCTCACTTTAATCTTTGGTTATACTTTCCTTTTGGATGTTTAGGAAAGTATAACCAAAGATTAAAGTGAGCGGTATAATTCTTTAAGAGTTCATTTGTATAGCTAAAGGCTACATAACAAGAAACAGTGCCAGACAGGAGATAATTTCCTTTGAGTTTTTGGCCAGGGTGTTCCAAGAGAGTCCCAAAATTACTCAGGCTATTGCCACAGTCCTTGATGGCCTCCCAGAATTTGAAGGTAAGACCCTACTGCCAAAGGCAAAGCATACTTCGGACACAGGATTTGGATCAATAGAGCTGCAACTGACCGTAGAATGAATATATATGTATAGAGATTTATCAGCTTAGCTCACAGGATAGAGTCCGAGTAGTCCAACGATGGCTGCACCACACTGGAGAGGCTGAGAATCTGTAGTCGCTCAGCCCACAAGGCTGGATGTCTCAGTAGTCCCAATCTGGCACTGAAAGTCTGATGAATTCCAAAAGATCGGCTAGTCTTCAGTCTACAGCAGCAAGATGACTCACCAGTGAGAGAGAAGGCAAGTGGCAAAAAGCTAGCGCTCTCCTTTGCCATGGCCTTTTATATGGGCTGCCATCAGAAGGTAACACATTTAGGGTATGTCTTCCAGCTTCAGATGATACAATCAAGAAGATCTCTTTCATTTCAGTTAATCCCAGATCCAATCAAGTTGACACCCAGGATTAGCCGTCACACTGCGAGATGAGGAAGAGCTGATCTTCCTAAAACAAGGAATTCTAGATAGGCTGAATAGATTCAGTGGATGCACTAGCACTGGGTAACAGCTGGGGGCACTGATAACACAGTGGACAGCAACAGGGATGACAGAGTATATGGGCTCCAGTGGGGGGGGAGGCTATGGGAGGGTGCATTTAGAATGCAGGTATAAAGATGGATAAGATTGTTTGGGATTTTCTGTATGAAATACACACAAAAATTCAATAAATTAGAAAAATCATGTTTACCCCTTCTTCCCTGTCTGTACCCCCCATAGCCCTCCCACAAGACTGCATACATTTTATCATATATGTTAAGGCCTGTCAAGTCAAGTTTGTGTACTCAGATGTCCCCAGTGTGAGTTTTTTCACATGAGCCTGTTTAGCCTTTGAGACATGGTCTCCCTGTATCCCCAGCTCACTTGGAACTCACTCTTTAACCAGGCTAGCCTTGTTCTCACAGAGTTCCTCCTGTCTCTGCCTCCTGAGTTCTGGGATTAAAGATTTGTGCGACCATACCCAGCTAAGGTACAACACACACATACACACACACACACACACACACACACACATTTTTCAGAAGTCACAATTCTAAAACTTGGTGGAGTGGGGAAAGGAAGATGTAAGATTATCCTCACGAGCGTAATTATCATATAATTTCAATTCTGCCAGCCTCTGAGCTCTTAGTGCATAAGCCAGTTGGGAATACCCTTTGAAACCCTGCTTCCTGACTAATTTGTGTGGTCTTTAGAATAGGTGTGGCCTTGTGGAGGGAGAATCATACTTAAATATCTCAAATGTCCATGCATATCACCCTGTGGTTTTTGCTCCAAGTTTTTTTCTCTGAGACAGTGGAGGAAAGTGCAATAGACCATCCCCTCTCTCCTCTCAGGGCTTGACGGTGATGGTGGAATGATGACAAACCAGTCTCTATAATTATCTAAGTGATGCTAGGAAGAAAAAACTTTAAATGACTTTTACTCATCTCCAGATGTTTTGATCATTCTGGAATCTGCTAATCAGAAGTTCAGGGGAAATGACAAATGGAATGCAGACTTTTGTGGGCAAATTCCCCATCCCTTGTACTTACACCCCATCTGACAGGATGACAGATGCATGAGGATATTAACTGTGGTTTGAGAAAGATGGTCATCGTGACGTTTTAGGTCAGCAGAAAACCTCATGCTTTCAAGTGTTGTTTCTCTGTGTTCTGGTTCTATTGATATACTTAAGATATTACTATTGTTTTGCTTTCTGAATTAGAAGTTGGCAGATATGAACTGCATCCTCGTATCCCAAATTCTTTTCTTTTCCCCCATGGCAACAGCTGCATTTAGATATCATTCATATAATACACAATTCATGATTTAACCAGTTAAACACCAATGTGTTCACATAAATCTGAGAATCTGAGTTGTCTTCTGTGTATCTGTAAGTAAAGAGTAAAGTATTCTTCAAGTTTCTTTTCAATGATCATTTATGTGAAAAGAAAATATCATTAAATATATTAAATGCTGTACAACCTGCCATTTTGGAAACTATTTCTAGTTCTCTCAGATCTGTACACATGCACCATGCACCCATGCATATAGGTATCTACACACACACACACACACACACACACACACACACACACGGAAAGAATTTTCAACGTGGGATGCAACTCACTATCTCCTGAGAGTCTACATCTGATTTAAGCCTCCTTTTTTACTGTTTTTTGGAAGTTTCTGTACACAGACACCTTCTCATGAATGACTGTTATATTCATTCTATTATAGCAAAGATTGCCTTAGAAATATGGGCTGAGGTAATAGTTTTATAGGTATATTTTGTCTCTGAGTATGACTACAAATTGCTTATATCTGTCCCACCCACACATCAATTGCCACTTGTACTCAATGGGCATTTGTTGTGCCTTTCATAAAATCACCCAGAAATAGATTTAGCAATTTAAAATATAGAGAAATTCTTCCTGTGCCAACAGCCAGAGCAGGCTTATAAAGGCCCAACTATTTTGAAATGGAAAGCAATTAGGAGTTTCCAGGACTGATAGAAATTGTCGTGACTCAGATATGTACCTTAAAGCACTGACATTATTGTTCTGTGGATCACATGATAGTAGTTGACTCACATTGCAAGTCACTATTATATATTGCTCCCCAGCAGAAGTTAATAATGAAACCTGTACAAAGCTCTGAATAGCAAACATTATAGTAACTTTCATTGACCATTGTGAATTAAATCTATGATAGCCTCCAAACTAATGTGGTTTGGGAGATTTCTAGTTAAATAACGTATGATGACTTTTCATCAAGATTTACCTAACATTATACATGGTTGAAACCTATCATTCCAATACAATCAGGTAAATTTATATTACATTAAAGTATTTCCTATTCTTTTTACCTTCACTTTGCTTATATAGTTAGAATATCCTCCCTTCTGCTAACCTGGAACTGTGGGTCCCTCCCATAAGCTGGAGTTGTGGTCTCCTCCTCTGAGCTGGAGCTCTGGCCCCCTCCTGTGAAATGAAGTTGTGCTTCTCTCTTGTGAGATGGCCCTTTAGTCACTTCCTATAAGCCAGAGTTGTCCTCTCTCGTGCGCTGGAGCTGTGGTTCTCAACTGTGAGTCATGTTTCACATTCCTCCAGGAGGAAGCTGATGGTGGAGCAGATTGGAGCATGAAGGCAGCAGTTTCAGTCTTCTCCGAATGGCTGCATCACCCACAGTTTCCTCCCCCAAGATCCCAAGTTGTACATGGCAGTGGCTTTGCCTCGATGTTAGACTTATGATGGGGTCAGGGAAGGTTTCTGCCATTTGCAGTTTCTAGTCTTTGGAAGTAGTAGGGATGTCCCACCTCCCTTGATGGCCAGCTAAGGTCTTGACTTCACACATGATCCGGAGCACCCAGGCCCTGACTTTGAACCTTTCCCAAGCTCAGGCACCAAGAATTTTGCAATCATTTTTCTATTATTTTTCTACAGCCCCAGCGTACCTTCACCTGTTCCCTAAAGACAATGTAACACATCTACTTGAGCTTCCAGAGAATAAAACAAAAATGAATCTTAGATAAGGAGTTGGGGAGGTTGGGGGTGAAGTCTGATTATATTAAATGTACATTGTATCCATATATGAAATTCTCAAAGAATTAATAAAAAAATTATGTTAAAAAAGAAAGTTGATTCCATTTTCTATTCAAACTAGACTTGTTAAGGGGTCACATATGTTTCTTGACTTATTCTTAAATTCTTACACCTTTTGTTTGTGGAACAGTCACATTTCCAAGTATCTCCTTCAGTTCAACTGATCATTTCTTTACTAGGTCTGTATAATAGAAATGTAGAATTCTAGACATTTATTGGGATTTTTCTCACAGAAAATTTATGGTGCTTTTCCTCCCCAATGCATCTACATGATGTTCATTATTTTCTGTTCTTATTCCCTGTAAAACCTTTCACAATGCTTTCAATTACCTTTCTGCCTGTTTTGTAGTGGTCATGAAAGTTCTCCATGGTAATGACCATACATGGACACGTCTGTATACCAACACTCACTTTACTGCCTGTTCTCTGGACCCTAGGAAGTGTGATTCTTTCTCTAATTCAGGACTAATCACTCTCACTATAAACGTTCTTTTCTTCAGGATTTCATCAGTTATTTTAGTTTTTCTTTTTCATAATGAGGAGGCATATCTCATCCTCTACAGACTCTGTTCTCACCAACGTCATGTATGCCTTTCCACTTAAAAATCTCTCCCGGTCTAGCCTTGCTTGTGTTTATACCTTCTTTCCAGTCTCTCTCTCTTTCATTTTCAGAAGTCTAAACCTGTGTAGGTTTCCCCATTACCATACTGACTCTTTCTTTAAAAATTATTCTTTTCAAAACTGATGCTCTTCAAACCCCATCTTAAAGGATATGCCCATGGCATTGATAAAATGCTGTCTGCTCTTTTTTTTATTGACCCCTTCATTCTTTTGGAGATTCTACATAGAATCATCAAGGTTAAGATATGAGTATCAAGGAAGACATGTAATGCAAACACTGAGGAGTGGTTGGTGGGAATGGGATTGAAAATTTAGAGTGGATTTTATAATTTTAATATTTGCTTCTTGTGAAGTTTGTTAATCATATCAAGTAACTATCATGTCTTAAAATTATTGTGAAGGCTTTTGTTCACTAAAAATGTGTTCGATTGACATGACTACTTTTTTAAACTAAATGGAAGCACGGTAAAATGCAAAATTCTACACATGGTAATAAACAAAGCATATTGTTAGCTGTTTCCCATGCTTTGACTGTGGGAAGAAATGGAAAGTGATCACATGTCCTCATACTTGTGACTGGATCTGAGGTATCTTTTATCTTTTTCCATTTCTATTTCCTAATATAAATGTGAAATTGAAGGGTTGTGTAGGAAGGTTTAGATCTCTGTTCTTTTTTAAAAATAAATAATTTATTGAGAATTTCATATATGCATATAAGGTGTTTTGATCAAATCCATGCCCATTCCCTCCCCTCCAACTCATCCCATATCTCCCCATCACTTTTTTTCTGAAAACTTCATGTACTCTTTCTTCTTCTTTGATTTATTTTTATGGGGCTTTGGCTACTCTAACATTCCCCTTCTAACGAGGTAACCCTAAAACCTTTTAAGGATTAGATAAAAGCTCCCACATATTTTTGACATTTTCGGCCTTTGGAATGGCATAGGTTGCTAAGAGGCCCAAGGACATAGTGTGTTTTAGCCAAGAAACTGGCTACTTTGGGGGGGGGTCTTTTTACTCTAATTGCCTAGCCAATTCCTACCTCCTATTCTTATCACACCATCCTCAGAAGAGGTTACTCAAATTGCCAATAGGGAATCGGAATGCAGACTGCTTTGGCTTCTTCCATGCTGAACAGGGGCTCAGGGTGAGGCAATTGGAGTACCCCTTCAGTGGGTCTATCTAACAGACTCCAAATTGCATAACTCTTATCTCAAAGAAGAAAAGAAAGTCTTTGAATCATGACTAGGAGATGTGAAGGAGAAGTAAAGGCAAGAGTAACTAGTGTTGCAAGTTTTAGACAGGGACCTATAGAAAAGACAGAACAGGCAATTTTCAAATGTTCATATGACAGTCCACTGGAATTTCTTGACAAAGGCTTCAGAAAGTATCCCCCTATTGGGTTCCTCCTCATTTTTCTTTGGTTTCCTCCTCATTTTCGAGAGTCCAAGGCTGGACTCTTGAGTAATGCATTCAGGATTTGCTTTCAGGTTTTTTGATAGCTGTTGGAGTGGTTAGAATCAGTGTCAGTTCCCTCTCAAAGGCTTCTAGATAGGGGGAGAAAACAAATTTATCCATCATTTTAGAACAATAGCGGGTTGTCTCCCTTAGCTACAGGTGGGCACTACAGTATTGGAGACCAAGATTTGAAGTCTTACATCTGAGCAGCACTTTTTGGTTAGGAACAAAATCATCAATGAGAAATAACTGTCTAAATAATTTTTACATATATTTAAGCCTAATGTCTGGGAAGTGTAATCCCTTGAACTCTTAAAGAAATATACTGATCACTTTACCCTTTGGTTATACTTTCCTTTTGGGTATTTAAGATTATACAGTTGGCCCAATTAAATCAATTAATTTTTACTCTTAAGGTCATTTGAGGATCTGTTCCTCAGGGGTCACATGGGCTTGGGAGGAGCTCTTGGCTCCTTTCTTTCCCCAGTTCCATCTATGTGAAGATAAGTCAAAGGTCTTGCTCAACCATGTCTGGCTTCACTTGGAAGCATGAATGAGATGTTTCCTCTGACTTGACCCTCCTTTTTGTAGGCTGGACACTGGTTCATCTCTTGGGGTGTTCATAGCCTCCCTGAGCAAGAGGACAGGTGACTCACCACAGTTACAGGATATTTTGAGAGATGGTCCAGTCTCCTGGAACTTAGTCAACCTTGAAGGGCAAGGGGCAAAAACTGTCCTTTAAGTCCCTCTGACCACATTAATATAGGCCTCAAACTATGGCTATTAAACATCCAACAAGGTTAGTTCCATCAGTCTGGTACTTTTAATTATCATATGCTATGCAGATAAGGCTTGGGTGAAAAGCCAAATATTCTCAGATAAACTGACTAGATATATATTTTGTTCCTTAAACTAGTTGACTAAACTATGACCATAGACATTTTATGATTATGTGTATATTATTTTTGTCAAATCTTCTTTTACTACATCTAAGATTAAGTGGTTATCTACCATTGGTTAACTTTCTTATCAATTATGAGTTCCCTTTTAATGTCAATGTTCTGTGATTCTGTAATATAGGTGTGAAGAAGACTGTTCATATGAAAGACTTTTGCAATGTAATGTAGCATTGGTAAAAATTTCTGTCAGCAATCACATAAAGCTCTCATATCTACTACATGTTGAAATTCAAATGTAATAATTATTTGTCATCTAACACTAAAGAAAAATATTTTATTTCTGCATGGCATAGCGTTTATCTGCTCTGTGCCCTTATCATATGAACCACCCATTTGTTTAAGAGAAGAAGACAGTGGCAGGTGGTAATTCATTTACTTTAAATTGGGGTCTTGACTTAATAAATATTTGAGGCTTTCAGAAGCAATCAAAGCAATTTTCCTATACCTGGCTAGTTTTTAAAGACAATTATGCAAACACAATTTCTAATTATTTTTAACATTTATAAGAGCTATCCTCTTACTCTGAAATTTTTAATAAGTCAAAAGTGATTGAAAACTTGTACTCAAGATCATGAGCTTTGTAGTGACATTACGGTGTTCACACCTGTGCTGTGAATGAAATTAACAGCAAGATCACTTATAGGAACAACACACCAGCCATCAAGAAGCGATTTGAGTAACATTCAGCAGAAGGGCCTCTGCCTTCCCTTGTCCTCCCTACTCCGTGGATTCAGGAGGTCTGGGTGAACAGGCCGTCTTAGTTTTACTGACACCTTTTCAACCTTTGTATCTACTGCTGTAGGAGAGTTTCAGAATTTGTTTTCAGTCCTTGTCACTTAGCCTTTCTCCTGTCTTTCCTTTGACCTGGAGGATATGTGGCAGCCTGGCCATTTATATTCCAGCCCTCATTTATGATGAGGCATGCCTCTGACACCGTTCATGCATCTTAATGTGAAGCTTTGAGGCACTAGGTCCCCAGTTGATGACATTATCCTGGGCATTGTGTCCACAGCTGTGTCTCCAGTGTTATCTCTTAGCAGTCTCTTAAAGAATTATGCTGTGCAAACTCTATGTCTAAATTAGCATGTCTGGTTTTAATTTGCTATATACAGATGCTTGCCTCACTGTTTTCTAAACATATTTTCTATCTACCCTTAAGGATATTGATGGACAATCATTATCAGTTTCTCAAAGAAAAAGTCTTAATCTAATATGAATTTTGATCTCTGACAATTACTGCTTTTCAGATTGTTCATTAAATGTAGCAAGAATCCCAAAGTAGATTTTTAGAAACAAAAAAGCAGGAGGCTAGGTGGTTAGAGGTGTGTTAGAATTCAATTGCTTCTTGAGAAGGGCATATGGGATTTTTGTGCTTGAAAGGAAGGCAATGTGGACAGAACAAATGTTTCTACTGCATAACCATGCCTCCTTTTGCACTCATGTCCTCCACCAAACATAGCCAAGCTTCAGACACACGTGTTGTTATTTTCTACACCAAAAGAGCAGGATTTTGGTCAAAAGTTTCTCATGAATGTTTTCAAGTAGCTAATTGATCTGAAAAAGAAAACCGGGGGTTAGGGGGCTTGAGACCACTGGGACTGTAGAATGCGTCCAGTGGGAAGACACTGAGCAAGGGATCCAAAAATGACAAGGTTGGTCTACTGTGCATCAAGTTAAATATTTTTTGTGTAGATCATTGAACTGCGTATTCTGCCTGTACCACTGAGAATAGCCCAAAGAGCATTTGTTGAATGATGTATGAATTTATACTTGATTAATTATATGTAGAATTTTATAAAGATTTTGAAGTTTAGTCTTCATGTCCATACTAGAAAGTTGATGAGTTGATGTTCAAATCCATCATGATAAAGAAAACATATCATTGGGAAACCCATGGATAGGGACATCCTGTATACAGATGTCTAAATTTGAGACTGTTAGGAACATTATAGAAACACTAATTAGGCCATGATGGAAATTCCTCTCATCTTAGGTATTGATTAGTCTCTGTAAGGATTGTAAAATGAGGTTGACATGTAAAAAAATTACCATAATTTTGTGTACACAACCCTCATTGGAACTTTGCACTATGTAAAAAGGTCAAGTCAGTAGACTAGCACTTATGTGGTTTAGCCTGGTCTTTGTTGTACTTTGTTAGTACTAGAAGATAGCCATAGGCTGGACATTGTCCTTTAATTTATTCTAGAAATAGAGTCCTACAGACTATATTTAAAAATCATATTTACAATAAATACTTATGGTACGATGGTGATATTTTTGGATTATGTAATTGTTTGCAAGTTTTATTATGTTTCTGTAATTTAGGGAGCTATCTGTGAACATTGTTTCTTTTGACATTGTAAAATCCAGGAAGGCTATTTTTGAACTCTGATCATTTCAATCACCACTGTCCAATCTAATCTTCACCTCAAGATGCTACCATCTCAGTTGTAGCATTGCTTAAGAATGTTTTGCAGTCTTGTATATAAATTTATTTGTTTCTTTACTCTTTTCCATTTACCATCACTAAACATTGTACTGGGTACAGTACTGGGCAACGAACTAGTGGGAGAAAACACACTACTTTTAAGTAGCTCACAGTCTGCTCCCTTCACTCACTCTAAATGAACACTAAAAGCATGAGGTGGGAAGGATTATGAAAAGAATGACTGGGTAAATATATCCAAATGAAGGGAAACCGGGATATTGAGAGACACACACACACCTGTGTTCACTACAACATTGTTGGCTATAGGCAAGATATAGACTCATCAGTGAATGAAAGGACGGAATGAAGTAAACATGCATTGGAATGTTATCCAGCCTTTCACAAGAAGGAAATGCCATTTGTGATAAGTTGGATGAAAGGTATAAGTGAAATAAGTCATGGACAGATAAGGTGAAAGCTATGTGACTTCATTCTATGTAGAATCTTAATAATTGAATATAAGCCCATAGAAACAAAGAGAAGGTACTGGTTGTTCCCAAACACTGGGAAAAGGCATGGGCTTAAGGAGATATTTGTCAAAGATGTAGATTTACTAGGAGGAATAAATTGAAAAAGATCCATTATTGATGATAATGTGTGGTGTTAATGACTTGCTAAGAGGTGTTCTGTCCATGGGGGGTGGGAGGACACCAGAAGTAGATGATCTAAGGCATATGTTAATTACCATAATTTAGCCAATCCACAATGAATAGATAGATCAGAACATCATGTTGTGTACTGTAACTACATACAACTTATAGTTGTTAATTTAAATGTAGGGAAAATACTGGTATTTGAAAAAGCCTAACTGAAAACCAGGTAGATATGGTCAAGTCCAACAGCAGAGTCCAAACCTTAGGCATAGAGTCAAAGCTCATTTGCCTAGACAGTCTACTCTGCAGGGAAGTAGAGGACAAATAACTCAAGAGTTGGTATAAAAGGCTCCTCAGAAATATTCTGAATCTTAGCCATGAGCAGCCTCCTACCCATGGTGCACTGGTCTCTGCATCAGAGTCTACATAGCTTGGTCCTCAGAAGGTCAATTCAATGTACCTTGAATCAAATAAGACTGAATCAATCAACCACATCCTAAAAAGAAATTATAAAGCTAATTTTAAAGAAAAGGACATAGTGTATTGTGGTGTGTGCCTGTGTTTGTATGAGAGAGGAGGGAGAGAGAGAGGGAGAGAGAGAGAGAGAGCACTTTGCTACAGAATATAAAAGTATATAGCTTAGTACCAAAAACTATGTTACCATCTACTAGTATTTATACTCTTAGAAAGCTAAGGACTAAGTAAATACATGTGTCAGGTTCATCAGATTCATTTTCTGTCCAGTTTTTTCTGGTAGTCTGCTCTTTCTCTTTCTCTGTGCCTACTCCTTTCTTTTCTACAGCAACTTCAGCAAAGCACTTCATTATTGAACACAGACACCTCTATTGCAAGATAGACCAGAAAGACTGATTTTCTAATTCCTAATCCATTATCTGTTTGAAAAGGTTTTTTGAAAGTAATTTTAAAGTGTTGATTGGGACTGAGCATATAGCTTGATGGTAGGACGCTTGAGAAGTATTCAAAAGGTCCTGAATTTCATCGCCTGCACTGCCTAAGAAAGAGTTACAATGGATTAGAAGAGCGTAATAGTATCAAAAGAGGGCAAAAGTCAAAGCAGACATATATTTCAAAGGTCCCAAATCTGGAAAGTGCAGAAAGGCTAAGAGTGAGATTCCAAGAGCCAACTGGAAAAAACTAGAGTTATGTGTGTGTGGACGTTTTATGCCTCATACCTTCACTCCCATTACCAATTTTGATCTAATTGCATGGGTGAGAATGGACTGCTGTCTTTTAGTCTGCCAACACCAGATGTTTTTACACAATGTATGCTATAGTAACTGTATTTTAAAATTTCCTCAGTCAGTTAAATATGTTCCAAAGATTAGCACTGCTATTAAGTAACTGAAAGGATCCTTATCCAGCAAAATTATTATAAAATGAATTAAAAATTAGGTTTCAAACCATTAAAAAAAGGCAAATTATGTGAATTTGATTATTCAGGGGAAAGAAACCATACAAATGGGTAATATATAAAAGGAAACATTTTCAATTCAATGAATAAGTAAATGAATAAAACCTTACATAGCAGTGGAATAGATTCTTTTTACTAATAGATTAACAAAATTAAAAGAAGCACTGCATTTTCTCTCTTGGGGTTATGGTGACACAGTCATCCTCAGATGGTAGGTTTGCCCAGTAGTCTAGTTTCTGTGGTGGATTTGGTAAATTATTTAAAGTTCTTCAAAGTATTTACCATTCTCCTCCATGACCAACTATTTCCTCTTTGAATCTATTTTAAATAATTAGAAATGTGGAAAAAATAATTTCCACATATCCAATGATTACGTTTGTCTTTTAAACAATGGAAATTTGGAACCAGCCTATGTTGCCTCCATATGGAAATGACTTATTACAGCTTCATAATGTGAGAGAAGATTATCTAGCTATTAAAATATCAGCAGATGGGGCTAGAGAGATGGCTCAGTGGTTAAGAGTACTGACTGCACTTGAAGAGGACCTGGGTTTCATTCCCAGCATCCACAATGGAGCTAACAACCATCTATAACTCCAGTTCCAGGAGATCCAATGCACTCTGCCGACCTCTGAGGGCATTGTACCACATGGGTGCACCTACCTATATGAAAGCAATACACTCATACAATAAAATAAAATATATTTTTTAAGTTTTAAAAAATCAGCAGATAATGTTATCATACATGAAAATATGCTATGTTGAAATATTGAGGACAGAGAAAGTAGAACAAAAAGATGACTTTTCAGTATGGCATTGTGGTTGTGCCCGTATATATTTATAACAATCGCCGAAATATGAAGAAAACAAACTGAAATGTTAGCTGTAGACTTCTGGGGTCGTGACATTGTTATCATTATTATCTCCATTATATTTTCTATATTTTTCAACTTTCCTACAATAACTAAGTAAAGCTTTTTTGTTTGTTTATAAAACAGGGTCTACCTGTAGCCACAGTTTGCCTGGAATTCACTATGTAGACTAGGCTGGCCTCAATTTCACAGAGATACACCTGCTTCTGCCTCCTGAGTACTAGGATTAAAGGCATTGCACCACCATGCCCACCCAAAGTAAATCTTTTAGCACTGCACCCTCATTTTGTTCTTCCGCCCAGAAGACTGGTAGGACTTTTCAGGTTACTGTGGTGATTGCATGGAATCTGTCCCAAGTATTGCCATTTTTTTCAGTATTTATTTTGCTACGAAATGTTGACATTTTTCTACCACTAGGGAGCAAACCCAGAGATTTGTAATGCTAAGCAAGTGCTCAGCCACTGAGCTAAAACCCCAGATCTAATGCTCACATTTTTTATCTCTAGCAGTACCAACATTTACATGTATAGAATCTTGATTATACTAATAAGTCCTGGATATAACCTGTTGGGTTATAAAACCAACAGAATAAAAGAATTCTATGACATATTTCATTTTATATAAGTGCCTGTTAGATAAAAAAATTAAATATTAAGCACACTATTATAATATTTGTAAAATTATAGTATGTGGCTTTTACTTATTATAATTGACAAGTACTGGTAAAATACTCAATCTGATGCAGGGGGTAAGTTTAATGACTTGCATATATTACCTACTTAACCTTTATTGTCATTTTATGAAAAATGTATTTTTTATTCTATTTTGCAGAGAAGGGAATTGAATACGTTACAACTCAGGTGACTATTCTTAAACCATGGTGTGGTGATCATATGCTTTGTGAAAATCCATGTATAGAAATATTAAGTATTCTGATCATTCTACAAATTCTTGGGGGCTAGAATTATCAGCAGTTCATAGAAAATAGCCAGGTTCCACTGAGAAGCTTGACTTTTTGAAACATTTATTTTGACATTCTTAATTTTCATAGTTTACAATGTTCCTTTTCATCCACATGTCAATTGACATATGAATTAGTCCACTTTAGGCATCTAAGCAATTTGCCTGGCAAAGGCAGACAAGAGATCTGTGAAGAGGGTTTGTTTAGAGAGTACGGACAAGAGGAGTTGCTGAACAAGCCCGAGCTCCCTACTCCCACTCCATCGCCCATCATTCATTGCCACTCATTTCCGTGGCTGCTGTCCAGTCTGCACACTATTCATTCTTTACACTTGTCCTCTGAAGGAAACAGAGCTCACTCCATTTCATCTTCTTGACTTTTGAATTAATTTTCTTAATTGGTAGAGAGAGGCCATTTGGGACATAAAATCACTTTAGTGTCTAGCTGGGAAATTCCTGAAAGCTGTCTGTAGAGAGAGTGCCAAGGGACTTGTAGAAGCTGATGCTGTATTCTTCCAGCTTGTTTGGGTCAGGTCTTTTCCCTCTCACAGTGTGTTATTAATTCGTCATATTCAGATAATATCATAAGCCAGCAAGGGAAAAGGACTGTGCGTAACCTCCACTTACATGAGTTCATGAGGAGGTCCTGCCAAACAAGACCAAGGGACTAGTATCAAGGATTGTGAAGACCCAGAAAACCTCGGAAACCAATGACCTGTTCAAGGGAATTTTAATTCTGTGACAGAGTGGAGGAAAGAGAAGAAGGGAACCGGAAGCAAGAAGGATAAAGCTCTCAAAGACCACTGCCGTGTGGGTGCCACCTGGGGTCTTGCCTGTTTGTTGACCTGTTAATAACTTGAAGTGTAGCTTACATCATGAAGAGACAGGAAGTATACTCCTGGGCCACCCCCACACACTTGCTGGATCTTTTAGGGCCAACTTCCTACAGGGAAATATTGGATTGTATCTGTGATTGAGATGATCACTTGTATTATGTTCAGCTCCTGGCTAAGGAGAAGGTTCCCTCCTTGGGCAAGCTTTGAATTTCTAGTTATTTGTCATTTCCTAGTTATTATCAGTGGTGCTGTTACTGTCATCATCATTAGCATCAAAAGGCAAGTGTCAAGCCTATAATTGCAAGGGACACGGCGCTAAGTGAAATACAGCGCTAAGTGAAATACAAGGAGGCACTTGGTTCTTGCAGCCCAGATGGACATAATGAAAATACACTCTATGCCAGGGCAGACCAATATTATCAGCTCATGTGGAAAACAAGATACAAATACTGAGTCAGTGAGTGGGTCTTATGAGGATTTAATTGCCTGTGTATTATTTTGAAGCCAGAGTCTTTGTGTTCTATTTAAGTACTACCTCTAAATGACTCTTACATTACTGACACAATACTAAGCATTTAATATGTGTTCTGTTTAACCCTCAGAACACTCTAAGGTAAGTGCTGTGATTATTACAAACCCTTTACTATATGGCAATACTAAGAAGACACATAGCTAAGGGAAAGGAGAGCAAAGAAGAAACACCATCTAGCTAACTAACCTCAGCATCCACAGCAGTGATGGCATCTAAATGCTTTCAATGTATGCAAACTTCTACATCTAATACACCTTGGAAACAAACTTTCATTATGTCATATCATAGCTAGAAGTTTTAGTGAGCATCACATTTACAAGTATGTAGAACCTTACTAGATAAATCATAGAAGAGAGCATTCAAGAAAGAATTAAAATACTTGATTTAGGATAGTGGACATTAAAATTAACAATATAACATTTTTGATATTAAAATTTTAAAGTAGCAAAGAAGTACAAGGGACATAGAGAGTGATCATGTACTGAAGTAGACGGCAACTACTGGACTGGGGAGAATGATGGTGCTGTCTAAGGGGAGTGGGTCAACTTGAGAGAGTCTGACCATTTGGATCAGTGTCTTATCCATTTTGATTCTGATTTTAACCCATTCACCCCTCATACTAAAGTGGGACTAAAATTAAGTTCTGGTTATTCTCTCAAAAAGTTATCAATGATATGTCACTATGTAATAGCTATGAATGTGTTAATAAAGGATTTTTTCCAAATTAATACACACTATTTTGTATTCTGATAGCTCTGTTCTCCCCTACACACACACACACACACACACACACACACACACACACACATGCCCATGTGTGTGCACACACACTTATACACAAACACATGAACACATACACACATATACTCATGTGAACACACACATCTACATACAAGCATAGGCGCTTTACTTTGGCATACTATTTACTCAAAATAGGAATGCTATAGGGATAAATGATGCTGTCTTGGTAGTCAAAATTAATGACTAATTTGGAGTTTGTTCATTTTGAAAGTGAGACCATTGCAGCATAGCACCATAGTACTCATTTTTGGTATATATTTAATGAATTTTGTGTATTTCATCTAAAACAATTTAATCATCTCTATATCCCCTCCCCCATTAGCCCTACCATAGCCTACGCACCAGATTTCATGCATTTTGTCATTTATATTAAGGCCTATCGATTCAAGTAAATCAGAGATGAAAGGGGAACTACCAAAACAGACACCAAAAAGATCCAGAACATTATAAGGGAATACTTTAAAAACCTGTACTCTATTAAATTTGAAAATCTAAAAGGAATGGATGAATTCTAAATTCATGGGACTCATCAAAGATAAACCAAAAAGAGATCAATAGCTTAAACAGACCCATAACAAATAAAGAAATTGATACAGTAATGTAAAACCTCCGGATGACTAAAAAGGCCCAGACACAGATGGATTCACAGCAGAGTTCTACCAGACATAGTATTCATTTTGAATACCTCATTCCATTTGAAAGATGATCTTCCTGGAGGAAGCACTGAATAAAGGAAGGATATAGAGTAGCAACTAGAGGTGCTGGGTTTGGCTGTCTTTGTTAATTCTCTAGAGGATGGCTTTGGAAGGTCACTTTCTTTCCTCTATTCTTACTTCATTTCTAAGGAATATGATTTCCAACTCTCACTGTGCCTTGGAATCCACCAGAAAATGTATGCTCACCCTCATGGATAGGCAATGCCCATAGCTTCAACAACTCTGGAGCAGTCCCCAGACATCTACATTGTTATATTACTCTAGTTACTTTAATGTGCAGCCAGAACAAAGAACTTACATATTATATGATTGCAAACTATCCTTCCACACCTAAAATTTTCCTATTCCCCTGGAAAAAAATCTTTCTGGGCTTTTCGTCATCTCTCATGGTTCCTAACGCTATTTCTGGTGAGCAAGTGAATCCTATTTTAATGTCAGTAGCAAGATTTAGCAACATAACCCCAATTTTCTGCAAGTAGCCAGAATCAGAATCATATCTACATAGAACTGAGACTTTGTTTGAGGTTATTGTGTTGCCTGTTGAAGGAGGTTGAAGATGAGCAAGTATGCCATTCAGTACCTTCAACTTCTTTTCCTTTGTAGGAATAAGAATTGTTTTATCATAAAATTGCTGATTCTACCTTTTGTTCATGCATTCAAGCATTCTGGTGTATATTTAAATCATTACTAGCATAGAGAATACACACAATGAAAAAATATTGCATGAACTATTTTTATGAGACTCACACATGACTTTCAGTAGCTTCTGGAGACACCTGCTGTTCTCTATCCTTAGTGACACTAGCATATCTGAACTAGAATTATCCCAAGACAATTTATTGGCTATGCATAGATTTCCTGCCCACTCATACAGGGCCTGAATGTATAGTTTGTCCATCCCTTCGCCCTGGCATCTGCTGACATTCGATACTTATTCTTTATGAGAGAGGTGATTTTAGAAGTCCACATGTACTGAGCTTTGACTTAGAATTTGGACAATTTGAACGATCCTTCTTGCCTGTCTTTAAACAGACTCATGACCTTAAAAAATAAGACTCATCCCTCAATGTCTCTTTTCCTCATCTACAAAAGGAAAGGATCTGCCTCACTGGTGCAGGGCTGGGGACTGCAGTTACTCTCCCTGTACTGTTTTCTCATCATCTCTCTGCAGGGGTCCTCTCTAGGTCCCAGTTTGCCATGCCTGCAGGCTGTGTCTGCAGTAGCAGAATAGCAAGGCCCGCGGGACCTTCTTTCCCTTCTTCCTTTGCATAAGAAACAAGCAATCTGTCATGCTGGCAATCAAGGACACCTTATGAACCCTGGGTTTCCTTGGGCACCATCATTCTGAAGCTCTCTCTCTTCTTGCTCCTTGTCAACCTGTGACAAGAGGGGAAAGAGAGTACTTTTGACTTCCCTGGTGGACAGGGAGGATGATCCTGATGACATGATAGGATTTGACAGTGGCAGCTGCTCACCGAACCTTCTATTGTCTTACATGTGGGCTTTGAAGTGGGTATGCATCTTGTGTTTGGCAATGTCTTATGTATGACAGAATGTGAAGATAAATAAGTTTGATCCCAATTAGGAGCACCATACAATTACCATTATCCATACTGATGTCCTGCCTGTCAGGAAAAGACATCACCTACAAGCAGATGAAGATAGGTTTTTGCATTTGGCTGTCAGGGAGAACAAAAATCACTATTTATGTAAGAATCCATGACCTTTATAAAGACTACGTCCTTGCTCCCATTTGTCCTCTTTACATGTGCATATGTTTTTCCTTTCTTTCATTTCTCTAAATATATTTCAGTGATTAGTAAACATTTTTTCCATCTTAAAATATCTCTTAACTTCAAGCTTTTGATCATTCTTTAAAGAAGGCTCCAGTGTACTAAGAAGAGAGCAGAATGTGGATACGTGTGGATAAAAAGTAACTGAGAACTATAATGTACACATTCATCAAGTCTTCCCACCCCTTACAGAGTCATTTGCATCTTTATTTAAGCCCAGAAAAATGTAGGAAGTGTGGGGGACATGTCGGTATACTTTCCTTGATGAAATCTGACCTCAAGAGAGATCCAAGGAGGTAGAAGTCAACTGAGCATCTCCAAATTGGTCAAGAGTGAACTAGATTTGTAAACAGGATGAGCAAGACCAATCTGCAGCCGTCAGTGCAGAGGTAAATGTGATATTTAGTGGAACAAGGCTCATAAAGCAAAATAAAAGTGTTTTATTTTAGGTCATTAAGCTGTATGTCATATAACCTTTAAAACAGCACACATTGTAAATCAGAAGCTTGGGTTTATAGGGTAGCATATCATTCATTTAATAGGCTCTATAGTGGCCTTTGAGGCTTGGGTCACTTCTAACCTTTTCATGGCTGAAATTAAGAGAATTACCACATTATGTTTGTTCCAGAAAGAAAATGCCCATTCACTTGTGTGCCTCTGAAGCCTCCAGCCCAGAGTTCAACAACGATGTGTCTCCCTGTGGTCACAGATCCTAACACTGATGCTCAGGAAGTATAAACAGCACATCTTCCACGGTCTAGGTGGTCCCCAAGGAAGTGGTTTGAGAGCCTAAAACTACATTTACTTGTAATGGACTCCAAGCATAATGCTGTCTCCAGGGACTTTTTAACCCATGACCCTGCCCATTCTGAAGTTTTTACCAGTGTTGTTCTTCACCAGGTAACATATCAACAGACACTTACTTCACTATGTCTTTTCAGAAACAGGAGATGATTTAATGAGTGAAGAAGACAGACACAGAAGTGTACCATACACAAATATGAGTCCTTTATTATGTTTACTCAAAAAATACACAGAACTTTCATTACCACTGAATTTTACATTTAAAAAATGAATAAAGTGTTAATTTCTATATTATTTATATTATACCATGCACACACAACACATAGACAACAAACAACAACAAAAACTCAGTACTACTAATCTGAAGAGCTCAAAATCAGGGTCATGGTTGCCAAGGGATGATGTATAGCTTCAAGGGACTACACATGGACCCCTGTGATGCTGGCAAAACTTTCCCCCGACTGTTCCCCCGACTGTTCTCGTGACACAGATGGCTCACTTCATGAAGATGCATTGAACCGTATACTATGACTGGCCTGATTTCCTAGATCAAGTGTTTTCCTTTAACAAACATTTATCAGATAAAAAAGTGCTCAATAAGTCTTTGTTGATTTAATTTAATTTGACTAGGGTATTGGTCACAAGTATAAAAATTAACTCTATTCTTCAGACACTGCAGAGACTTGAGCAGAGATAATTGAATAAAATTATGTCACTGAATAATACTTCCATTATTTCTTTCTCACAAAAATTGAATTAGGTTTAAGGAAGACAGCAAGATTTTGTCAGCATTTAAAGTGCAGTGGTGTCATTCTGTAAGGCAGCTTTATTCTTGAAGATGAGGGCACATGCACTGATATGGCAGCAAGGCATTGAGTATTAAGAGTAAGTTCTGTATACCATTTTCTTTAAAAATTCTGCTATTTGGTTTTCTTATGGAATAGTGAACTTCTTGTCACTCATCAGAGACCAGGAAACTATCTGAATGGACTCTGTAGTGGCTGCTTGTGCCATTGGGAAGTTGCACAAAACAACCTGAACTGACCCCTGTGATTCCAAGTTTCCATTTCTGCTATCCCTATGCACACTTGAAACATCAGTTTGCTGAATGTGGATCTTACCTCTGCATCAGATTCTTATTCATTAACTTTGAGAAGAAAGAATGGAGTTTGCAGATTACCAATAGTATACCTTTTACCACCTTGTATTAGGTTTCTAAGACTACCATATAAAATGTCATTGAGTGGTGCAATTAAAAATGAATGAAATGACAAATTATGTGTATTGTAATGTGGCAGCCTGAAGCAAAAAGAATTTTTTTCATAGTTGTAGAGGACAGAAGCTTGAAATCATGTTATCAGTAAGAGTTTTTTCCCTCTAAAGCCTAAAGGTAGGGGGGCTAATTCCTTGTGTCTTAAAGCTTTGATGATATCCTGGCATCCTTTATCATTCCTTGGAATATTGTTGTATCACTCTAATCTCTGCCTCTGTCCTCACTTTACCTTCTTTCTCATCTGTCTACATCCCTCTACGTGTCCTCTTTATTCGCAAAGACTGCAATTTACCCTAAACTGAGGAAAATTTCATCTCGGGCTCTTTAACAATAAACCTTACAACACTGTTTTCAAACAAGTTTATTGTTTGAGAGTCTGTGATATGATTTGGGGCAGTGTCAATTCCATGGATTATAGACAAGTTCCCGAAAATAAACTAGAAGGAAAAACTCAGCATCACAAACCTTCTGAGTACAAAGTGAATCATTAAATGACCGAAGGTTTGTTTCATATCTTAGGCAATGTCAGAGCTCAGAGAAGAAGGTTGTAGACTCTCATTCATGTGTCAGTGAATTATCTCCGAGCCTGTGAGCTGTCAAACACTCTACTTGGCACCAAGTACAAGATGGTGCAGTAAGAATATAGAGCCTGTCCTCATAGAATTTATTGTCATGAGAGAAATCCAAAATTTGTCTAAAGAACCATAAAGCAAATCCCTTGGTACAACTGACAAGAGACAATTCAGCATAACATGTGAAGTTAAGTTATTGAGAGGAAGCCTAGGCATTTCTGTGGAATCTACAAGGTAATTTTCCTCAGAGGAACTCATATTTAAGGTAAAACCAAAGGGCAGTTAGGAGTTGGCCAAGTATAAAGGGGGAACATTCCAGGTAGGTATAAAGGAGACAGAATGGAAGCCACTGTGGCTAGGACATGGTGCAAAAGCTCCGCAGAGCACAGAAGGAGGAACGCACTGGCACCTCCACAGTCCCATGAGAACTCACATTCACAATTTGGGGACCCATGAGAACTCACATTCACGATCTGGGGAGTCCCTTACTAGAAGACCCAGAAAGTTTGAAGCAAAGGAATGCCAAGTTCTGAATTGAATTTTAACATCATCACACTAGTTAATGTTTGGAGAAGAGATAGGAAAACACAAATGATACCCTTGGACTAACTCTGAGAAGGGAGACCAAACTGAAACAGAGACCTCAGTAAACAAGAAGCATTCTAGAGCGATCCCTGATGCTTTTGCTTATTAGGAAGGATTCCAGTGAATTAGTTGCCTGGCTGCTAGCAGACCTGACTCACACAGAGATTTGTTTATCTCCATTGTCTATACAGAATTATTTACAAAAAGGTGAAATGAAAATAATTTTCAAATGGATCATATCTACAATTAGCAAAGGAGATTTTACTATGTGCTCTCTGCTCATTTGCTATTAAATATGTCAAATTATTTCCAGATTTCCAGACATGATCCATAACTTAATGTGTGTAGGTGGGTATGTCTTACTGATGACACCAACATTAGCTACTTAGGATCTGGAATACCATCACACAGAAAAGGACACCTTCTCAGACTTAACAGTATTGGCATATGGTGCCTCCAGTCCACAGGGTACTTGGCATTCTCCTAGAAAGCTACTTGGCAAGGAGGACTATCTTTAAAAACCACCTTTGTTTTCTATGGGGGGGTGTGCTTTAGCCAGAAGGAAGGAGATATTGGGAGTATGGGATGAAAAGAAAGCTATGCATGCTCCAAGCAAGAAAATAATTTTTATGACCATTTATTAGAAACTGTGTAAGTACAACTCAGACTGACAAGATATATATGAACCCTTCCTCATAGGATTCTCAAATATCCAGCTTCTTCCTGTTACCTGGATCACCAGCTGTCAGTCAACTGACAATAGAAAATGAGTTCCTTTTCCTCACAAATACCTTACAGATGAACTCCATGGTCCTCCCCAAAACCCTCTCATATGTACATACAAACAATCATAACTGGAGCTTCCCTTCCCTTAGAAAGATATATAATCCCAACGGAACACATGAGAAAAATTTGGCAGAGGGCCCCAGCACCATCTCCTATCTGCATAGCATTATCCACATGAGTAGGTTGCCTCCGTCAAAACCAACAGGACCGTATGGCAATGTTCAGATCTGAAATTATTTCAAATGTGTTCCCCTGTAGTTACAACTCTGTACTTGCAATCTTTGTGGTTTCAATTTGGAAAGTCATTCAAGTGAGTAATTTAATGTTGGGCTGTTCCTTCTGTTTTCCATTCAGGCTCACAAAATTCTAAAAATGATGTTATGATGAGCAAACTTTGTGCTTCCCGGGATAATAGGGGGTTATTTTGCTCCATGTATAAAAGATTAGGTCAGAAATAACTATCAGCTAGGCAGTGTGTTTGATGAAGACATGTCCTGTATATAGGAAGATAATTTTAATTCCTAGATAACAGTTTATCTTGAGAGATATAATCCAATTTATCGTCAAGTATACAACTGAGCTTCTTTCTTAGGCAGCTCACTAAAGATGCTGAGTCATTAAAATCACAGTGATTCTCCTCAATAATGCCTCTAAAATCACATTTCCTCTCCAAGTATAGTCTCCTGGGTACAGATATACCTTGAATTGTCTTTAAGACTTAGGGTGCATTTTGCCTTCATTTTTAACCAAAGTTGTACAATGCACATAGATTAATGTTAGAATTCAGCAAAGCTTGTTATAAAAACTTCAATTCCTTTCTACCCCATCCAAATTCATCCTTCTAACTACTTGGAATTTCTCAAATGCATTCTTTAGACAATTTTCTCTTTATTTCTAGGTATTAGGCTCATGCTGTTCCTTTTTGATATTTCCATGTGTGGTGCTACTACTGAGTTTCTTCTGTGTCAAATAAAAGAGATGACTTTCTTTTATAGTCCTTTAATCATTCACCTCCATTGTATGTATTCCTTCCTGGGATCCATCCCTGGAATCCCAATAAATATCTATTTTTATTTTGTTGAGAGTGACTTTTTCAGTATTAGCACTGTTAAGGAGAGTCTATGATGGTGACATTTGCTTTCTGGTACAAATGCCCTCTAGTGCTAGCAACTGCTGACCCTCTGTTTTCATGCTTTGGTGCTCCTCTCTGTACACCACTTAGTTCACTAAACAGCCTCTGAATTCTTCAGGTGCATACATTAGTCTTCTGTTCTAGGAAATTTTCATGAAGAATCATGACCTGCTCAGTCTAGACAGGTGAAGGGCTACAAATTGAGCTCTGCTGTCACTACTACCACAAGAATTCCCTTCTTTTTCATCACCTATTTTATGAATCCTTCACTAGTTTCAAAAAAAAAAAAGGATTAAACTGAAGGTTCATATGTCAGAAACAGACCACGTGAAATTCCTTTTCCAAATTAAGGAACTGCTCCCTATGAAGGGCATTTTGGTTGTCAGAGATCCTCCTTACCTCTTTCAGAGGGTTGCTGGTAAGCATCTGCTCATCTGGTCAGAGAAGCAGTCCATTTTCTTGCTTGTGGTTGATTAATGAAGAAATTATTGCCAAATAGAGACAAGTAACTAAGACTGACAAAAGCTAATGTCTGAAAGAAGACACAGGAAGGGGGCTCCTGAACAAGAAATTCTCAGAATTGGGGGTGGTTATTTGTTAGGGTTAGAGCACTGTTGACAGTCACTTGAGCATGTCACTTCTCATTTCCCACTGTCACTTGAAGTCACCTACTGTGTCTTTGAACTGTCATGTTAGAAATGTTTATAGAACAGAAAGTTCACTAAAATCTTTAACTCTTGCAAGAGCATCAGTTTGTCTAGAAAGGGGTACAAAACAGTAGCGTACATCTGGTTAGTCCTTATTGAAGAATGATCATAGTCTCTCTGTACTGCTGCAGTTTGTGACATGCATGCACACGTCAGAAAAGTGGTACTGAGTGACAGCAGTGCCAAGAGTGCATCTGAGGATAGTGCCAAGTTATGGGAAAGATGCTATGACAGACATACCTGGATTTTCAAATGGGTTCAATTAAAGGTCCTGGAAAGGGATGACTTTATTTTTCTAGGAATACTTAATGTATTCTATGTAACTGTAAACTATAAGACAGACAGTTTGGACTGGGATGGAGTGTCCAGCACATAGACATAGAGAACAAATAGACTTGACATAGGCAGAGAGACAGGAAACAGTACTTTGAAATGAATTTCATGCCAGTTCCTTAGTTATAATCCTTTTACTCAATGGCTGTCAACCATAAAAGGGTAAGAAATCAAGTATCAATGGTTTAGTTGTACCCTAGATCCATTACTCAACTTCTAAGTATTCTTTAGCACTATGTAAAATCTTTATACATACATTTTTCTCATTCAATCAGGTGTAAGTTGATGAAAACCAGTATATTCTCACTTCAAAGATAAATATAAGGAATAACAGAGACAAAGTAACTAGTTCAAGATCATATTAACAATGAGTGATCAAACTTGATCAGTGTGTATCATAGTAAGCAACCAAGTATTGAACACTTACTGCAATATGTTAAACACTATAAGAAAATTCTAGTTAATGTGTCATAGCTATTTAATATAATGACTAGCAGAATTAAAGAAACAACAATAAAAGCTATGGTTGATATTATCCTTACCAATCATAATTATGAACAGAGAGCTGTCAGTTCTGAGAAATTTCTAACATTCATTTTTCTCATGCTTAGGAAATCTGTGAGAGTTTTGGTGGTGGTGGTGTTCTCTTCTATTTTTATTCTATTTTTTTGTAAGCATGATACACGAATAGAGTCTCAGTACCATTTCCATTCCTCTCCGTCTCCCTCAAACTTCTTACGTACCTCCCCACTCTCCCTCAATTTCCTGTCTCCTTCCTTGATTATTATTGTTACATGCACATGTATACACACAAACACACACACACACACACACACATAATACAGTGATGCATCACACAAAACGGTTTATTTCCCATATCACTCAGGATGGTTTGATTATTAAAGTTTTTTAAAAAAATATTTTACTTATTATTTTTATTTTATGTGTATGCGTGTATTGCCTGTGTGTAGGTGAGTGCACCTGTGTCGTGCAATGCCCGCAGAGGACAGAAGAAGGTGTCGGATCCCCTGGAACTGGAGTTAGGACAGTTGTTGGCTGCCACGTGGGTGCTGGGATTCAAACCTGGGTCTTCTGCAAGAACAGCCAGTGTTCTTAACTGCTGAGCCATCTCTCCAGCCCATAGATGGTTTGATTTTAAAAATTCCATGAATATATGCTGCAGTAATAATAGATTTCACTGTTAACATGAAATGTTAAGAAATGGAAACCCAAAATGAGTAGCTATGGAAAGTAATATTTTTCTTTTCACCATTTTATGAGAAGGTGACATTTCAAACTTTTACTTTCATTTGATATTGAAAATCATGTTATTATTTTGAAGATAATTGTGACTGACCAACATGTTTTAATAGAGTCAAAAAGGACATTTCTTCCTTTTCTGATACTGTTATGGGCTAGCAAGTTAAAAAGTTTCCAAGATGTCAGAAGTGGACTTAGAAACTTGACAACCAGTTGACCATGAAGCTGACGCTGTAATGAGTAACAGAGCTCCAGCATCCTGCAGCCTTGATTGCTTCTCCCTCTTCTTATTTGCTTTGTTTATCCCAGAGAAAAACAGTGATAACATTTATAATATCACCTAATCCTGCAGTTGAACATTAAACATTTATTTTAAACATTAAAACTGCCGAGCTTATGAGTTTATGACCCACAGACACTTTTATTTATTTACTTTAAAATTTTAATTTTCTTATGTTGAAATTGCCAAATCCAGTGAATTGAAAGAAAATGAGAGAGATCTGGAAGCTGCGACTTTTCATGAAGGGTAACCAAACGCAGCTGGTCAGAGCACACGAGAGGGGGATTTTACTGGTGATGCTGACTGGACTAACAGGTCTGAAAGCACACATTTGTTATTCGATGCTTTATCATTTGGTTATGTTTGGATTCTGTTTTAAATTTATATTCTGGTTTTGAAAGCCCAGAACAATGCAGTCATAACCCATAGCTCATCAGCTTTATCGTGGCTTTCATTTTCTAGAGAAATCATTGCATTTGCAATGGATTACTGGTTATTTTCCTAACTCTCCTATTTCATGATAGTGATACAATTTATATACCTAAAAGGAGCCATTTTTCCCAAATTCTTGGGCAATGCTTGGCTCAGCCTAGAAAAGTATCAATTTTAGAGTATTGGTGTGTAACTGTAAACAAGATAGCTTTTATATCAATGAAGATGTAATTCCTAAGATATGAAATGATTTTCTTCTTTGTTTAATTATGATTATTCTCTCTCTCTTTCTCCCCTTCTTCCCATTTCTTCCTCTTTCTTAATAAATAAAACAGAAACCTATTGGGAAAACCCATAAGGTGCTAAAAACCACTCTATTGTTGTTAGTGACACAACTACGCTTGTGACTTAAAATACATAAAAATACAGTTCTCATTTTGTCAGAGACATATAATTGCCAGTAGGGTAATAGTGCCCCATGGGTCACCCCTCCCACAAGTGTGCAACAATCTCTCTATGTAGTGTTACTACTGTCCTTCATCTCTTAAAGCAAAATGTTTGCTTTTCTTCTCCCAATACTGTTACACATGAAAATGTAAGAATCACGGTGTGTGATGCATCTCCCAGGAATGTTGGGAGGCACTGAAAAGAGACAACCTACTTGAAAGATGATGTTCTCAGTTCTTTGTTAAGATAGATGCATTGTAAATGGAAACACACTGCTGTATTGGCAGGCAGGTCATTCGAATGTCTGGATGTAGAGAATTATAATGTTGTGTCTCGGTCATGTCATTTCATTTTGTACTCACTTGAGCAATTGCAAGAATGCACCAGCTAGCATATCAGTTATGAAAGGGCTTAAATGAGGGCCTACGGATGGATGAGCCCTGATGGCCAATAGCTGACAGTGCTCAGGGTCCAGAAGGATGATTGCATTGACTTGTTGCATCTTGGATGCAAACTAGGCTTTGACAGCTGTCAGAGGAGAGACTGGTCTCTAGAATCCCTAGGGATCTATGTGGAGAGTGTGTTTCTGGACAAGTGATTACAAATATCAGTGGGCTCTGAGAAGCACACATCATAAAGCATGTGCGTGTGAGAACTGATTTACCGCAGGATCAGCTTCAGGAAAATTAAACTTTTAACAATTGTGTTTATTTAGCTGTCTTTTTTTTTTCCTTTACGGATAATCCCCACTTTGAATAAAATTGTTATAATGAGGAAAAAATCTTTAGCACAATAAGCACTAGATAGGGTTTAATTTAACAGTGGCTTTATTGATGTTGCTTATTAATGTTCTTGATTTTTGCTCATGCCTAAATTTATAAGACTGTCAGGACTAATTATTGCTCCAGTGCAGGGGAACAGGAAATACTCCTGTTTGCTGAGTTACATATTCAGATTTTTTAAAATGATGTGTCTTTGTGTGGGTATGTCCACATGAATGTAGGTGCCTGTGGAGCTCAGTGGAGTTAGATCTGCCTGGAGCTGGATTTACAGGTGCCTTTAAGAAGCAGCTCAACGGTGGTGCTGGGATTGAACTCAGGCCTTCTGCAAAAGCAGTCCTTGTTCTTAATCAACTGCTGAGCCATCTTTCCAGCCCAACATATTTAGATTTTAATGCACACAGCTGTTCCTTCATGTGAGATTAAAGTTTTGAATGATAAAGTAGTGAAAGAAATAATTCATATTCTTAGAGCAATAACATTAGCATGAATAATGTGATATACACTACACTTGGTTATTTGGGGAGCATGTGGATGGTCATGGTTAAATCTTCTAGTGGTGGAACCATTAGGATGTCAGACCTAGAAGAAACTTAACAGTCACCTGACTTAAACTATTTTCTTTGTAGAGGAAGGGAATGACGCACAGAGAAGGAGAGTCTTGCTCAAGGGTACACAGTCAGGACTGGATCATGAAGAGAAGAAATTTTGACTCCACTGTCTTATAATTGCCTTCAAATATTGACATACAAGCTATGTAGAATGTTTCAAAGAATATTTTATCATAAAAATTTCTGAAAAACAGAGTGATCTCTTCTGGGTGGCTACAGTGATTTGATATACACATTACATTGTTCTTGTATGAGAGTTTAAAGGGTCACAATTCTCAACTAAGATGATTTCGGCACTTCTCTCACTGGATGACATTAGTAATGTTTTCAGACTTTTAAAAATTGTCACAACTGGACACTGGGTTTTTTTGACTAGATGTCAGATGCTGGTATACTTGCTAGGATACCCAGATCATCTCCCCACAGCAGTTGTGTGACTCTCAGTGTCAGTGATGCCTTCATTGGGAATTCAGGACTTGAGACATGACCTTTAAGGAATGCCACTGTGTTCCTTTGTCCTTCCCTTATGTTATTTACCCATTGGTCTACCATGATTCCAAAAGGAAAAAAATTCAACAAAGAATAGACTTCTACAAAAACCAAATACATTTTCTACAATAGTTGATATTTGCTAAAAAACACACAAAATGCTTGAAAAGAATATGAAACACTGAAGATGTTTATGAGTACTGGATTCCAATCATGCTGCCTGTGCATGCACATTTCACGTAAATAACAGCTGGCACAGTTCAACAATAATCACTCAGAGCTGATGTTACATGTAAGCAGTGACTTGGAAAAATGGCATCGACAGAATTCGGGCCATTTTAATCAGATGAATACATTGATGGGGAAGGACTAACTAATAGCTAACAAGTTAGAACCTTGTCCAAGACTTGTCAGAGGGGCTGTGTGTGAGCTCCCTTCAAAGCCACCATTTCTTGCTGAGATGGACATTCAGAGTTTCTTGAGGGAAATCACATACTACAAGCATCATTCTGCACTTTAGGAATTGAGCATTTTTAGACATCATTGGTTTTCTAGCGTGGACTGCTTAATCTTCATCCCTTGTTCCAAACAAACCAGCAGGCTGAAAATTCTACCTAACAATAGAATAAAATTTGTCCATCTATCATTAAGATAATTGTTATTGATTCGTATCCTTGTAATTTTCTGCTTTTTGTTTTTCAATGTTGGTTATAAATCACACCCACAAGCACAGAGCCTGTATTTGTGTCTATTATGTGGTCCTGATAAGGCTGGGCAGCATTTTTCGCATTCCTGATGCAAGTTATTGAGATTGATTGAAGCGCTTTGCTTGTCCTACCCCAAACACTGTGTAATTAATGCCTCATTATGTTAATACATGCAAATGTGAGGGTATGTGTTTGATTGGGAGGTGAGAGAACAAAAAGGTTTAAGGAGTTGACTCCAAAGTACAAATTAATTTATTGCATTGCTAACTGGCCTCTGAGGAATGGGGGGGGATAGGCTTCAAACAGAAAGAAAGAAAAAAAATGTGCAAAATGAAAGCAGTTATGTGTTTGCAGATGCGGTGGCCCAATTACTGATGAGTGCAAAAAGCACTTTCAGTCAACCGACAAAGGCCTGTCTGGGTGGTGATTTCAGCAGTCCACAGGCACCTTCGATGGTAAATTGTGTTTTAGGTTAGAGAAACTGGAGAGTATTCATCCTTATATATATAAACATAAACACACACATGGTCAATGGTTGAGTTCATAATTTTATTTATGGTATAGTGGGATAAATATACATTCCTGTCTTGAGAAACATTTCATAGTCCCTATATCTGGCATAAAGGCTCAGTAAATGATTGCTGGTTTTAATTAAACTCAGGCTTCTATTAAACTTTCTTACCTTCATGTGAGTAATGGGTGATGACTCTCTTTCTCCGCTAGGTGATGCTATTTTAAATATATTTTTAAATGGATATGATGCTTGCAATCCCAGCGTTAAAAGGTTGAGGCAGAAAGATTTTGAGTTCTAATCTAGACAAGCCTGAGCTAATAGCAAGAGCAAGCCTGCGTGGGACAGTCGAGAAACAACTAGAGTATCAGCAGGAACTCATTTAGAGAAATTTTGTGGGGCAGAGGTTGAGGGAAAAGGTCTTTGAAAGACACCGAGGACTCCAAACTAAACACAGATTGCGTCCTTTTCAGTGCTTATTCATTGAAGACATTTGGAGAAATCACCAAAAGATATTCACAAATACCAGTATAATTGATCTTACTTATTTTATTTTCTTTCATTTCTGGGCTGCTCTAGAGTGCATAGGTAGGTGACAATATGTGCTCATGCCCATTTTTTTTTTACAATGGCAATCCTGAATGGTCTCCATAAAGCCAAACTAATATTTCATAGAAAAATTTTTAAGAACTCTGATAGAGAAACAAACCTGAGTCAAAAACAGAATTTGGAGTCCAAATATTATTTCAAAGTCAAGCTCATCCATTGGGCAAAATATAAATTTATCGTATCAAGCTTTGTCTAAAATCAGCCCAATGATTATTTTATCAGGAAGTTTGACATTAAAATGAATATGCTTACATATTGGATCACCTTTTTCCCTATGAATGGAAATGTTTAAAAATATAATTAGGGAGCTGGAGAAACAGCTCAGTGGTTAAGACCTCTTACAGAGGACCCGGGTTTGATTCCCAACACCTACACGGTTGATAAAAACCATCTATATCTACAGTTTCAGGAAAATCTGACATCCTCTTCTGTCCTCTGTAGGCATTGCATGACATACATGCAGGCAATACACTCATACACATAAAAAACAAAAATAATAAAATATTTTATAATATATAATTAGTTTTTATCTCTTTAGTTTTGTGTAGACATAATGTGTTTAGTTGAAGATCACTTATGTCAATAAAAACAGTATATATGAGTCCATAATTAATGTATCTGAAAGCGTCAAGCCAATCTTCTGTAAATTTTTCCTGCTTTCCGCTTTGGTCATTCTAAACCTCTTATTTGTTCATCATGACTGGAGAGGTTTTTTTAAAGTCACGTCTGCCCTTATCAAAGCACCAAGCCTTCCATGATTAGCCCTTGGAACATAGAAGACAGTCATTGTGTTTGCTGGAGCAGACCTTCCCTGTGATTACAGACCCAAGTCTCTTCCTGCCATCAGTCTTCCTGGACAAAGCCAGTAGTGCTAAGAGCAACTAAGTGACTCTAGTTCTTTCTCCCATGATTCACCTCTTATTTTTCAGTCATTTTGCACACTCGCATGTAGGTTCAGTGCTTGTTGGTCTGCAGGCTCATACCCTAAGACACATCACGTTTGTTCATTTGGTTTCATTTAATTTCCAGCCACATGGTTCTGTGGTTAGCCTGCAGTCATCTTTTCCAGTCCAATATACTATATATGCCTTCTTATCTGTGCTTAAAGAAGTTTCCTTTACTAGGTAGCCAGCACTTAGACCAATGCAAATGAGGCAAGATATCCTCTGATGCAAATTTAACACACACAAAATCCGAAATCAATAAAAAGTTGCATATTTCATTAGTGAAAAAATATATATATACTTATTGAAATGTTGTTAGTGCCTGACAGTATTTCTCGTTATCAGATAAATGGAGTTCAAAAAAGTATAATTATGAACATCTGTATCATTTTCTACAGTAGTGATAGGTGGGGGCTGTGCATTCCAGCTTGCCTAGAAAAATCATGGTTCATGTATGTCCTGATATAAGTATAAGCCAAGCCCCATTTCAGTCTCAAAGATGATTTGTATAATAAATTAAGAGAATAGTCTCTCTTCTGGTTATCTTAAAATTAGTGAAAAAAAACCACATCATGTTACAATACCCCATCCCCCAATTATATCATTTTGTTAGTTTTTATTTTGCTTTGTTGGTAGGGGGAATTGATAGGATGATATTCAATAGCGACTTTATCTAAAAACTACTTTTAAAATAATGGCCGACTATGTTACTGACTCTACCCTGGAAGTGGCGGTGTATTGTATTCTGCCTTTAATCTGTGGCCTATGATTAAGAAAAGGACCTCATCTTGAGGCCTGATGCTTGCGGGTCAAAGTGAGGGTGCAGAAGAAGCTCCTCGGCATGTTCATTGCCTATGGACTCACTGAGCATGTTAAAACGGCAAGACCAATACCACCTACTGCTTTAAATTATTTATTATTATTATTATTATTATCTAATGTGTAGTAATGATAAATGCAAGCAAGGAAAGGAATTTCAGCAGAGTTTTAAGAATTTTTCTTCATTTTGAGAGTTCATAAATGGATACGAACATAGATATTCTTGAATTCATTCTTGCTGGACTGTAATTAATATTTTGGAGGTCAAATACGTGTAAATTCTAATGATCGGATGCGTTATGTATTCGTTCATTCCATCAAGAATTTACTTGGATTCAGAAGTAACACAGAAGAGAAAACAGTTGGACACAGGTTCTTTTATGGTATGGTATTCTTTAGAATTCTGGGGACTCTCCTCTTCCAGCATCCTTTCCTGGTCCATGTCTGACACTCAGGGTTGTCTATTTTGATATTTGAAGTACACGTGAATTTCACTGAGTCAGGCATGGGGTCAGGGGAGCATCAGAGCAGGCTCCTGGAGCCTACCCCCTGCTGACGTTCAGGATGTGGACAGCAGGCTCATTTTTCAGGGCTGACTAGTTGCCAAAATTTGACCAGTGAAAAGGCATTTTATGTCGAGTTATCTGGGCATCATAGTATCATCCACTTTGTTCCCCTTCCTGTTTATACATGTGATTTTTACATGAGAAAAATTTAGGTGCCTATATCTGCATGATAGATTTTTTAGAGTCACAGTTAGCTAAGGGAAAGTCTATATTAAATATTTCAATTAATAGTATGCATTTCTGTCTATTCCATCTGTGAACTGATTTGGCTTAGAATAGTTGTGTAGTCTACATTATATACAGTGTAAGGGGGAGCAAACATTACATAAACAGGAAGGTGACAAACAAAAATTCTAGACTAGAATTCAGCAGATCTAGATTTAATTCCATCCTTTGAATATTTGTGACCAAGATAGCTTCATTGTCTGAACTATATCCCCTGCCTGCAAAGTAAAGTATTAATCTTTCTGATCAATAAGATCAAAAGCAGCAGTCCAGTCAACTCTGAATCACCCTTAATACAGCATTATAAATACATTAGTAAATAAATAATAAATAAATAAGCAAAGAGAGCCACATCTCCCAGTGCTTGTGGGCTATGACACAAATCTTCAACAAATCATAATGCTGAACAATGAACTACAATATTGAATAATCCCTGTACCCACTTCCAGACCCCCCCTTTACACAAGAAAATAGAACTCCCTGTAAGAATGTGACTTCTATCATTATTATTTTCATGTCTTTATTATCCAGTGCAAGAACAAAAACATACTTTCCATCTTTTTTTTGCCAGAGAGAAAAGTTAGAAAAGAAAGATGGAGAAATTTTCATTTGTTTGTTTATGGTAAAAAGATATAAATTGTTTTGATTAATATTACTTAAAATTTACACTAATTATGGCTTTTAAAATTGTTACCCTGGTATATATGATACAATATAAATAGTATATAACCAAAACCAGTCAGTACCTTTGATTTTCTCAAGCTCACAATTTCCTAGATTCTCTGATCTGGATGTTATTAATAGGAAGTAAACAATGTATTAGGAGGGGAGTCCCATAAACAGTCTTGAATTATGGAGGAATCAGATACACCTTTCTGGGGGGCCTTGCATGATAGGGGTAAAATGTCTTCGTCCAGCCAATGAATTATGGGGTACTCACATTTGTGATGGAGACTTGTGTGTTACAATAAATAAACTCAGCTTATTTTCTGCTTTAATAATACTTTTTACTTGAAAAATCATGTATAAATTTTCATTTGAAGGTTTTAGGATAACACCTGGATCCCTCAAGTGGAATTAGAGTTTCTGTCATTCCAGGAGAGCTGCTGTTTATATTTTGATGACATTTAGACTTTTCCTGTACCCAAATCGTGGTTATCGGGAGATTATTTATTTGCTTTGATTCTTACTGATTGTTTTTCTCATTAGAGACAATGTGAATGAAATTTGTTAAAGACAGAATAACATGCATTCATGAAAAGCAGCTGGATAGAAATTTATCAAAAAATAATTAAAAACAAGATTAAATGACATCAGGAAGCTAAATGGTTTCCATGTGGCCCCATCAGTCATACATTCCCTTACCTCTCCAGGACTTCGCTTACCCAGGCATCTTTTGAAAGCCAATGAAAAATTCACTGTGCTGTGGCAGAGAGAGACAGCCTACATTGCCTTTATTACAATAAGAAAATCGAAGAGCATTTCTCTTCATCTTGCATATTCTTTCATGTAAGCTAAAGAACAAAGTTAATTAAGACTGTTTTCACATTCTTTGGGGCTTTTGCCAGAATGCTGTGAAAATAACAGATGTGTTATAAATCATCCGTCATTGGAATTCATTTTCCACAGAATTCCTGGGCTACTCTGCCTGGAAAGCTAAAGCCTCTGGAAGAACAGAAGAAGGCATTGGTCCACAAGAGTGTGGAAGACAGAGTCTGTGGTCCTGGACTAGTGAATCTTAGAGGGACTGAGGAAGTTTGGAAACTAACAGGCATTAGTAGGTGTTTGATCATAAGAGTGAATGAATGAATAAATGAACGAGTGAATCTATTGGGTGACGTCACATGTATTTACACCCTAGAGACTCAACACCATTGCTAGAATCTTGTAGATCATAAATCCATTCCAAAAGGAATTGAGTGTTGAGGAGAGCTCAGAATATCATGGCAGCTCCAAGGCTGGGCCCTCCTCACTATCAATAGCATCAGCTTTCTCCGGTCAACAGACAACAGCCCAAGGTAGGGTCAGATTTGCCTGTTTTTATAGCAATTGTTTACATATTTGAAAATAATTACTTTTAAGTACTTAAAGAAGTATCAACACACTATTCTTAATTTGGCCTCTTGTACCGTACAATCAACATTTTTCACTGCCCAGCTTTTTATAGACACATAAGTTTTGCTTTGCCTGACAGTACCTTGCTCGGTCATAGTCAGCCAGGAGAATTAAGTTCATTCTTTTTACCTGTGTGGTGATGCACTTTCAAAAGACATTTCTTTATTTATGTTTTTGTCTACATGTGTTTGTTAACCTGACAAATATTTACTAAATTCTTCTGAATTAGATACAAAATACCAAGGTCTTTGTAAGATAGATAAAGCTTCCTCATTTCTGCTCTCTTGGTGTGTACTGTGCCCTAAGTCACAAAAATATGATGCCCAATAGGAAGATCAAAGGTACAGGGAAAGGCAGCACACTGAAGGGCCATCTTTTCTACTTGCTGGACCTGAAACTTCTGTGGTAACTGTCCATCTCTGAAGAGGTTTACATCTATCTTATCTCAGTTTAAGTGCTGGAAATGTACTGGTAATTAATGTTTTATATTTGGCTTTAGGTTCATAACAAATTTTGTGATATTATAGAAATCACATATAGAATGTCAGGTGAAGGCCTCTATCTTTTCAACCTGCTTGGTGGGTACTAGGCTCTAACCACTGAATTCTAGGACAGACTCCAATTAGAAAATTTCTAGTTTTACCAATGAATTTCTGTAGCAGTTAGCCCCTTAAGTGAGAGAAACGTGTGTTTCTTCATGTTTCAGCTTTCTTCATGTGAGATCACACGAATGAGTCATTGTTGAAATTCACATAGATCATGTATAGGTTGCACATGCAGGGTTCAGAAGTTCCTTTGAGGTTTTGATTCTATTAATACCCTTCAATCTCACTCCCTAGTTCCTAATCCTTTGAGTGTAAATCACCATCATATTAAGGAAGTTATTTGAGAGGGTCCTTGCACAAATACGGATCTCCTGAGGAAGTGGAAGCTCATTGGCTTTCAGTCCCATAGCTGTCTTTCCTGTTATCATCATCCTGGCTTTTCCTTCTTGATGTCATTTTGGTCTAAGCAGGAAAATATTACTTTTCTGCTGAAACAAGATATAATAAATATCAAAACAAAATGAATGACAGTATTTTAATGGAAACTTTTGGCCTCCATTTTGAGAAAATTGGACTTGGTATAATACAAAGGTTTTATCAGTATGGGTACCTACATCAGACATCATGCCACAGTGTCAGCCCTGAGCTCTGCTGAATGCTTAAAGTCTTCCCAGCACCAGTCAGACCTTTATGGAATTAATCCTTCATGTCTGTAATAGGAGTTTCCATAAGATGAATAGTTCATTTCCCATGAATCATAATAAAGCAGCCTGTGCTTTGTCAGCAGAGTGACCTCTGCAGTCTTTTATCTTCAAGAGAAAAAGATCAGACTCTCTATTTTATGGCTAATGAGGTAGGTTGTTGGTCTCTTGGCACTTTCAGTAACTGCGTCACTTTGTGGTCTCATTTCAGTCCATGATAAACTGATCACAGGGTACTTAAAGCAAATCTCTTCATAGAGCACATTTCTGTCTAAATGTGAGGGTAACTTTTGTATAAGTAGCAAAAGCACTAGATGAGAATTTTCCGGCTATTGTGATATTCCAGCTGTCTATACCAGACATTTAGTGCTAGTTTCTTGCTTCGTTTACGAATGAATTGATTCAATTGGTATAGTACATACAGAAAGTTAGTAAGTAGTAAGTCAGCCCAAAGCTCAAATCTCCTGACCCCTTGAGCTAAAAGCTTTCTTTTGAAAATCATACTGCTTTTTACCATATATATTGTATGACTTGCTTTGTTGCTCTATCTGGAATTATTGGAGACTATTTAATTTTCCTTTTATGGACTACTGAATCTTGAATCACCATGAACTATATCTGGAAGATGAGTACCATGCCTTGCTAGTCCTACCATCTCTGATGCAATAGTTTGGACCAAATCTGAGTATCTCACATCTGGACCATAGAATTAACCTCACCATTGATTTCCTTGTCTTTTCCAGTGACCTCTATTCTCAACACAGTAACCAAAGTGATCCTTTTAAAGGAAGGCCCTGCAACCCATGTTATTAATGCTTTGAGGCTAGGTAATTCTTTCCTGGGAGAGTCTGTTCTCTGTGTTGAAAAATGTGATATAATGCCCTCGCCTCTACCCACTAAATGGCACTAGAACTCCTCCCAGTGCCTTTTTGGGAATTAACTCAATCCCCATTGAGAACTGCTGAATTAAAGCAGAAAGCAGACATTTTTATTCTCTTGGCTAACACTTTGTCTAGGTTTCTAACTTTGTCAGAGTTAAAGAGAAATACAACAAAACCTACAATGTCCTGCATCTTCTCTCAGATCTTGTACCCTGAGATCTCTCTTCTCCTTGTTTCTCTCTTGCCCTCCCCTCCCCTTTGTGTATTTCTAAGACACACTTGTCACATCCCCATTTCAGGGCCTGAATAGTGTCTGCTTTCAGAACTCTTCCCTCAGACATCATCTCTTTGATATCATCTGTAATGGATTAAGTGATTTGCCTTTTTAGGAATTATCTAGCTTCTAAATGTGTGAGAAAGCAATTTAATTTTTTAAATTTAATTAAATTTATTTAATAACCACATAATTACAATAAGCGTTTCATTTCAGTTTTAACATATTCAATAACAATTTCCAGAGCAAAGATACATCTCTTTCAAAAGTGACTGTAAGTTTTTAGGTTCACAATTGAATTAATACAGTTACAGTTATACAATATTGAACTCAGTATAAACCCCATAAGACATAAAATTGAATGATTTTTTTAACCTTTAAAAAAGATCTCCCTTTTAAAATATACTGTTTTCTACAGAAAGACTTATTTTTAATGCTACTAACACTTAGATATTTGCACATGCGACTCTAATCTCTATGTATCTGGTTATTACTAGTCACAGTCGGTAACACTCCAATCCTTGGCACCTGAGTATGGATATAAAGTCATCAGATAGATTTCAATGGTGATGTTTATCACCTCCACTAATTAACATGAAGTAAATATGCTTCCTCCTCAAATATAACTCATTTTTTAATTTGTTGATTTTTTGTGTGCATATCATACAGAACACCCCAAACAATCTTACTCATCTACATACCCATTTCCCAAATAGCAGCCTCCCATAGCCTCCCCCCTGCCTCAGCTGGAGCCCATATACTCTGTTAACCCTGTTACTGTCCACTGTGTTGTCTGTGCCCACAGCTGTTCCCCAGTCCTTGTCCATCCGCTGAATCTAGTCAGCCTATTTAGAGATTCTTGTTTTAGGAAGATCAGCTGTCCCTTCTCTAGCAGTAATCAGTTGTCAATACTCCTTTAGAAAAGATTGGGGTATGCTGTTAATTTTCCCAGTTCTATACTGGGTTACTGTCTGGGAGTCTCTTGGGCCACCCTGGACAACAACTCAAAGGAAGGTATCTCCTGTCTGGCATTGTTTCTTGTTATGTAGCCTTTAGCTACATAACTCTTAAAGAATTATATTGACCCCTTTATGTACCCACTCTGGTATTTTTATGACTGCCCAACCAAAGACATGATTTTTTTAACAGTTTTCACATTTTTGTTTTAATATTAACTTCCTCCATGAAATCTTCTCTATCAGTGCCCAATTCTTTATTTTATTTTCTTCTTCATGTTTTTCTTTAGTGCTTATTCTATTCTGACATTTTATATACTTATACAGTTATCTCTTTTTTGACTGTATTCTTGCACTGGGGTATAAGACTGAGAAGGATGGAGATTACTGTGCCTTTCTGCACTGTAAACAGTTTCCAGTGATTTACCAAGGTGGATACTTTATAAATACTGAATAAATGAATAACACCAGAATATTTTTAAGACCTTTAAAAACATTCTTATACAGTACAGCGAAAAAGGATAGTAATTTAAAGTGAATTATTATTTTGTTAATGCGTTATTATTTTCTTTTGGTGTTTAACTAGTGAAAAATCTCAGATTTATTTGACTTACCAACAAAGCAATTTAATAGCAAATGTTATTCCAAAAGGGAAAGAAGACTTTATGTAAAACATAAATTGCTTCTTCCTTTATAAAACCTACCAGAAAACTGTCAGATTTAAAATGAATATAGAAGGATCTTTACAATAAGAAGCCTCAAATTTGGTGTAAAATCTAATCACTATCATGTGGATAATAAAGCATATAAATTATTAATAAGTGAAGAAATTTGGGAAGAAATGTATACAAACTTTAACCATGATAATCACTGTACTGGGTAGGCAGAATTGTATACAATTGTTATGATATTTGGTTTTATTTTCATTATCCCTCTTTCTCCTCCTCCTCCTCCTTCTCCTCCACTTCCTGCTCCTCCTCCTCTTTTTTGACACAGAGTGTCATGCAGTTTAGGACTTGAACTTGCTATGTAGTAGGGAATGGCCTTGAACTCCTGTTCTTCCTGCCTCTACCTCCCAAGTGCTGGGATTACACGCAGATAATACCCTGTCTGGCTCAATCTCTATATAATCCTCATTAAAGTGCCAAAAGTAATTCATAGTTATTGACATCTCCAGGGCTTGTCCACTTGACTGCCATTCATGGAACTGTGTATCTAAGAAATATGATGGAGGCCTAAGAATTCATACTTTTTCTAAGTACTCTCAGGAACCATTTTCAGGATTCGAGCTGACAGTTCCTGACTCCATAAACTGCTCTCCGGCCTCCTACTTTGAGAAAGATTAAGAGTCACACAAAGGGAAAGGAAGCTGGCCTACAGTTTACAAAACCGGAAGGAGGAAAGATTCAACCCAGGGCAGATTAACCAGCACATCAACTTTTCTCTTGTATGTGCTAATTTTGAATGAGTTCTGGAAAATGATATCCTACATGTCAGACTGTATTACCTGTTGAGCTGAAAAAAGAATTTCTGTTACAATTTCTCCAGTATCACATAGCAAAATCAGGCTGAGACTTAAGAGACTTAGGCCTTGAAACAGAAAAGGGCTGAGAAAGTTATTCCCTCACTCCAACTTGGCCCTTATCATTTTTCTTTAACATTGGATTTAGCCAGAGGACACTCAGACAGCTGCCTGGGGCATTCTTCTTGCCCTGTGAAAACCTCAAATCTTCACAAAACTTCCTCTGCTTTGCAGAAGACACCATGTGCTCTGAATTTCTGACGTGAAGTCTCTGTGTGGGTTCACTGAGAGATTTCTGCCAGGGCCGTTGCTTTTGAACTTTACTCTTTGCATTTCTATTTCTGAATTTTGTTCCCTGTCTTGTAAAGGGAAAAGAAAAATAACACTCAGCGTGTAAAGAGCAAATCGGGTTCGGCAACCTTTCTGGGTGGGCACTTGGGCCTTTGGCATTATGTCAGCAAATGTTCTGGCACTAAAATCACTTTTCCACATTCAATTGTAATAACGCTCCAAGAGTCCAGTCTTCTCTGTGGCTCTGAACTACTGATTTGTGCCATGTGACTTCATATACTATTTGCTTACTTTTACTACGTGCTAAGAGGAGAACTTCCAGGAAGACAGAGTGGCCAGATAAAATACAGGACAGCAAGTTTAAGTTAAACTTGACTTTGGGGTGGCCTATAGATCAATGGTAGAGGCCTTGTCTAGAATACACAAAGCCCTGGGTTTGAAACCACAGCACTTAAAGTAAATAAATAAATTTCAATTTGGTACAAACAACAAATATTTTAGTATAAGTATGATTTGTCCAATATTTGCTTTGCTTAAGTGTTTAGGACACATTTATACTAAAACAATGTTTGCTTTTATATATTTAATTTTAATCTAATTTGTGTCCTTAATTTTTATAAACTAAATCTGGCAACTCTAATGAGGGATAAACACTGTTTCTTTAAACTTTTCATTTAAATATTTGCCCATAGTGTCTTTATCTTTTGATTCCTAAACAAATACACCTGTTTTCTTTCCTGGAACATTTTCTTTTACATTATTTACATTCAGAAATAAATACCCCAAACCCAATTCATTCCTGATTTTAATTTGTTAGTAACGAAAACTAAGGTTGTATGACTTTGATATATGCTAATCTCTTGAAGAGACTAGAAAAAGTACATTTTTAAAAAGAGATGTCCACCTCCTCAGTATTTTTTCCTTGTTTCTTATAAAGGCATGAAAACAGTATTGATCTTGTAATGCAAAGCGAGGGCTCCATATTCACTGTGCATAGAAGACAACATAACAATGCTGTTTTGTGGTTTAAAACAAAGCTTTATTCCAAGAACTAATGGTATTTTCATGGAAAACAAGTTTAACACTTGGTTACTTAAGAAATCTATGTCCAGGCCTTATCTAGTTTCAATTTCACAAACTTCACTGGTACTGAGATTTTGGTGAATAAACACTTTTCTGTCTGAACTGACTGACGTTAGGCTTAGGTTAATATGAACTTCACAGAGTGCATCCCAAGGCCACAACAAAAGAAGCATAATTATGGTTTTTCCCACCTTAAGATTATACTGCACTGAACCACATTTCAGAAAGGTAGATGTCTGATGCCCCCATATTCAGAAAAACTATATTATACAGCTGAGTAAAATCAATCAAAATAAATGTGATGTCACGTATAATTGTTCATTAACCAAAATTCTAAGAAAGAATTACCACTGCTGCATCTCTTCAAAAGAAATCATTTTAATATCTTTTTGTATGGTTGCTCCAAGCAATGTTCTCATCATCCAACTGACTGTGGAATTCCTTTTAGTTACTTATTCAATTTTTATTTTCTTTTATTTTGAGTGCTTTGCCTGTAAGTGAACCTGTGTTGTACAATGCCTGCAGGAGACCAAAGGAGGGCATCTGATTCCCTGGACCACAAGTTGTCAGGTGCCGTGAGGTTGCTATGTACTGAACCCAGGTCCTGGGCAAGAGTATCCAGTGCTCTTAGCTGCTGAGCATCTCTCGAGCCCTGACTGGAATTCTTATTCTACTTGATGGACTGGCCATAGAGACCCTAGCAGAGTTCTGGTTATAATGAATAATGTGCTAAATATTGTAGACAGTAGTCTTCTTTCTTGACTCTTTCCATAACTTTCTTAGTCCCTTAATGTCCAAAGAAGTATGACTAATATATATATGGATAGAGTTGCTCAACTGTTTATCTTTTTAAGGTAATTTTTAAAATTTCATTTCTTTATCTAGAAGCATAATAGACCTAAATTATAAAAATTCTTCAACTATGTAAACTTGTGAAAAGGTATTTGAGGAACTAATCGGTCCTCTTCTGGTCCAGGTATTTGCATGTTTTGGAACAGAATTCTTAAGCTTTAGTTAACCCGAGAATCCCATAGATGTGTTCTTGAAGCACAGGCTGTTGGGCCCTTCTTCATCATTGCTGAAGGATAGGTACAGGACAGAGGTTGGGATCACACTTCTCCCAGGTTCCCAGGTGGTGTTATTCTGAAACCTTATTCTAAAACTTACACTTTTACCTGCTAAACTCAATGATATTCACATGTGTTTAGAGCTTCGGCTTATTTTTTCATTTTATTGTGTTGGTTTTTAATCCCTAGCTCCATTTCAAAGCCTGAAATGTATTTTAAAAGTTTAAATGCTGTCAGACATAGAGTTACAACTGCATAGGTTCTTGATGCCTAAGGAGTCCAAAGTAGATTATATTGCATCTTCCACAGAATTGTTTATCTCTTTTGACATAGATTTCTTTATCTGAACAACATGCAGATATAGTGACATATTTCTATAAAGAGGTAATGGTATTAGGGTTTTCTGGGTCAGTTCTGAGAATTTAGGTACTTTTAGAAACTTGAAGCATTTCAAAGTTTGTATAATTTAAAAATGATCAAATTATGCACAGCAAGTTCTCTAGAGATTTATATGACATTTTCTAATCTCAGAATCTTTCAGGAGCTTCTTTGCACTCCCAAGCTACTTTTCACAAATTTCATTTCTACCTCTTTTCCCATAACTAGAAGCTTTTGCATTTTGTACTCTAAAAGGGATTTTTAACTCTGTGAGGAAGTATTTTTCATGCTCAACAATGTTTGATAGTGTAGATAATATGTCATACCTAAAAACCCATTGTAGGTTAGCCTGCCTCTGTGACTGACGGGCTTTGAAATGAATGAGGATATGATAAGGAGAGGAAGCACAAAGGGACAGAAATGTACAGAAACAGTTTACCACTTGATCACGTGAAGGAGTTTCTAAAATATATGAAATATGATTTCCACAACTAGATAATTAATATAAACTTGAAATGTCTGAAGTCACATTACTTTTCTTGCTATGAAAAAAAAAAAAAAACCAACAAAAAGAACTTCAGTGAGGAAGATGTTGTTTCACAGTTCCCAGGAATGCAGCGCATCCTGAGGGAAGGCATGGTGGCAGAAGTGGTTTGGTTTGGTCCATGATGCTGATGAGATAGAAAGGGAATGGGAATTGTCAGGGTTCGTGTGGTTTTTTTCATTTTACTCCTTTTAGTTAGTTTGGATCTCTGGTCCAAGGGATGTTGCCAAATATATTCAAATTAGTTTGCACTCCTCTGTTAATCTTGAGAAATACTATCACAGACACACCCAGAAGATTATCTACTGAGTGAATCTAAACCCATTCAAGTCGGTAATGAAGATTAACCACGAAAGACTTTCATTGTTGATGCCTTTTTCTGTCTGACAAAACTAAAACAAATAATGATAATATTCCTCCTTTGGGTCACCCCTCAAGAATAGGCTTTCTTGTGCAGGGAAACATGGACAAAGGAAGGGGAAATGTGTGGAGAGGAGAGGGAAGAGGGAGATCATCTAATAATGACCTAATAGTTATGTTGTTGTTTTTTTTTCTGGTAAACACAGAGCCATTATTTCAGTGCATTTTTAACCTTAGCCTACATTCTACCTACATGTTTACCCAAGATAACATTTGGAGAGAGTAAGAGCTGGAGATTCACTTGTTCTTCTGGTGGACTTTGGTATCATTCAGTTGTTCAAATCTCTTTATAAAGGGGATTGTTTCATTTTATATACATAAAATATACCTTTTCAAAACCAGAATCACCATAATTTTATAACTTCACCAAAAGGATTATTTCCCTTTTAATTTTTCTGCTTTAATAGTTATGTGACTCAAAATCAGAGTCATGCCCCTGTTAAATGGACGAATGCTGTACCACTGAGCAGCATCCCTAGCCCAGGGATTGCTTCCTTTATGAAGTAAGGCTGGGGAATGTGTTCAATGGGTCACTCACTGCTAGATAGCTTAGGAATAAAAGCCAAACAAAAGAAAACACTCCTGCATTTGTATATATTATATAGATTTAATTATGGAAGATACTCTGTGGCACTGTAGGAAGGCAGTTTAATTTTGGTTCTTCCGTTCTTCTGCCCATTCTGATCCCATCTGTCATCCATTTCTCAGGAGATCTGTACTTTCTTGGAAGCTTGAAAGCTCAAATCTCAAATCACTTTCTGAGCTACAGCCTCTACATTTCTTTATGCGTCTTCTTTGTGTTCAGTCTTATCATCTCTCTACTTAGCTTCCTCTCACAAATTTGCTGACTTACCATTGATTATTGGATTAAATCGTTTGATAAAACTTTTCATATTGACATAGGATATATCAGTGGGCAAAATTCTTCCACAAAAAAATCATCTTGGTAAGAGAAAAGGAGGGATGAGTAATTCTCGCTGATATCAGTGTAACTGATATATTTAGTGGATCATTTCTTAGACATGTGTGAAGTACAGTACAAGGGGCTCAGAGACAGCCAGTGCCTCACATCAAACCACTGGAGTCATTTATGTCTCAAATAATTCTTTTAACTTGGGTCCATCCTTTCTCAAAATTAGTAACACACGTTCCTAAGAGCAAAGAGGTTTCTTTATTCCAAAGCCATATATTTAAAGTATCATTGTAATAAGGCATACAAAAAGCTCAAATTGCCAACGAGCTGCAAGATAATTGTATTACAACAAAGTTAATCTTTATTTAACTTTCCTAAACCCTGTACTCACAGCACTGAAAACTGTCATAACCTCCCTGTTTCAGAGTAAGTGGATTATTTATTTGTGATAATGGGCACATATGCTCATTAACATGCTGTCATAAACAGCTGTGCTAAATGTATTATGTGCTCTGTGACATAAATAAGGTGCTCAGCATGAGGTTGTGTTTAAAATATAAGCCCCAGGAAGAACAAAAATGCAATAAACGTTTTTTAATATAGTTGCCTGGTCTTGGATTCTAAATTTATTTTTCTCATATTAATGCTACTTAAATGGAAATTGTGGACATTATTCTACTGAAGCATCTTGACATTCAACAACATTAGAACTTCTTTCTGCTTCCTCACCCTTCCTGGATCTTTCTAGCTAGATATTTGCTAGCCAGTGTTTCTTTCCAGCAAATAAGAATGAGCCTATCTATCCTGGAGAGCACTTCCCTCAGCATCTATCAGCATCTCAGAGGCTTAGCAAGTTCCATTCAAGGATGCCCTCTGCTCATTTTTGTACCAATTCCTTCCAAAATGGGCACTGAGCATTGAACAGGAAGATCAATGCAATGAAAGCATTCATTTTGCAGATAAGGGAACTGAGTCTGGAGGAAATGCAAAACCTTTTAGAATTGTGTATTTAAATGAATAAATAAATAAATAACAGAAAGAGAGGCTAGAAAGCCATATTCTCCATTTTTTTGTAGTTTCCCCTAGAATACAGATTGCTGTTCTGTATAGGCTAACTGATTAGTAGATCCGTATGGAAAGGAACATATGTGGACAGCCAGTGAGTGGGTCAGGCTCTCTACCACTATTACCCACAGACTTAAATGGTAACTATTACTTTACAATTTATATTAATATAAGCAAAGTTCTAGACTCTTTCTTTTGTCAAATGGCCTATTTGGGTGGAGTTAGCATATGAAGAGAAGTGATGAAGTACACCAGGATAAAAAAGTTTAAGATTTAGAGAACCAGGCATGTACATTACTCACTCTTGGGAGAAATGGCTGAAGTAGTTATATCTTCCCTGGAAAAATAGGGTAAGAAAAGTTAGGAATAATTCTGACCATCAGAGTCAATATGGGTAAAGCCCTAATGAGAACATTGATTATATCAATTTAGACGTTTCCTCTTTAGATGATAGAACGTCAGGAAGGTTTTACAAAACCACCAAAAGTATTCCCATTACAGATAAATCAAGAATGGTAATGAACTTGAGGTTATCATTCTAAGATAAAGGAAGACTGACATATTATTTAGGAGTGCTTTTTATTGAAATGAAATGCAGCTTCAAATGAATAAAAGATCCTCCTAAGAAAATGAATGCCATATCTACAATTTCACACAAAGCAGCTCAGGAGAAAAATGTGATTAAACAGTGGTCAGAAATCACAGATTGTAATATCTCTAAATGTTGGAAACAAGATACTTGGGAAAAATAGTCTTTAGCCTTAGAGATTGTTCAAAATTTAAAATATCTTGTCTTGAATAGCTTAGGTACCTGTCTGGACAGAATTTGAAACCTATGACCTCCTGAGACCACTTCAAGTCCTTTACTTTAACAATCGGAGTACAGAGAAACACTATACTGACAAGCTCAAAAAGAAAAGAATTTAATTACGCTTGTTCAATCCCCTTAAGATTCTTAGATGACTTTCTATTCTGCCCGTTGACTTCTTGTGTTCATTTATGTTTATGATAGAATCCAACTGCAATGGCTTCTTAGCTATTCAGGCCCATAAGAGACATTTGGAAAGAAGTGAAAACACCTCAGGGAGTTTAGACTACAGTTTTATTGACTTCTCATGCAGTTTACATTACCTATTTAAAAGCGCACCTGAGTTTCTTTCTAAACAACTATGCACATACTATCAATTTTTATTTTTGTAAAATAGAATAGATAGACTTTTAAAAATATTAACATATCCTAAAATAAAAATAAAAATATAAAACAAGAATCACAAATTGTACCTGTCTTACTATGGACTATAGAGACTTTAAAATATTTGATGTTCTTTGAAAAAATACTCATTATTTCTGGCCAATTCTTGAAATAATGACTAAAATGTAATGATAGTCTTATTCATAATTTACGAGTCATTAACACTTAGTGATATTTTGTGGACCAATTGTTTCAGTAATTGAGACTCAAACAGATATTAATCTTTTGTTTAATATAGTATTCCTGATTATTGGAAATTTAAAAAAGCCCTCCACCCTGTTTTATTTTAAAGCTTTGTAAGGAAGCATGGAATTGACACTTGAAACTCCTCTGACTCATGAACTTATCTTGCTGTGCTCTCCTATTCCAGGTTTTCAAATTAAACCTTTCACATCACTGCGCTTCTTATCAGAACCTTCCGATGCCATCACAATGCGAGGAGCAAATGTTCTGCTCAACTGCTCTGCAGAATCTGACCGAGGAGTTCCAGTTATCAAGTGGAAAAAAGATGGCATCAACCTAGGCTTGGGATTGGATGACAGGAAGCAGCAACTTCCTAATGGGTCTCTCTTGATACAAAACATACTTCACTCCAGACACCACAAACCAGATGAGGGACTTTACCAGTGTGAGGCATCCTTGGGAGACTCTGGCTCAATTATTAGTCGGACAGCAAAAGTTGCAGTAGCAGGTATGTACATAATTTTCTTCTACAGTCTCTATCTTTTTTTTTCCATTTTTAGAGACAAGAAAATAATTCTTGTAAAAGCAATGCATATTTTTAAGATTTCTTATTTTTAATTGAAAAAGTTATTTTTTGCATGTTGTAATGTGATGTTTTGTGATTATATCAAGCTAATTAGCAGATCTATCATGTCAAATACCATTTTTGTGGTGAAAACATTTGAAATTATTCACATAGCCATGTTTAAGTACACATTACACGTAGAGCTATGGTCACCATGCTGAACAATATGTCTCAAAATTATATTCCTCCTCCTAACTGATACTATGAACCACTTTTCCACCTCTCAAATCACCCAGCCTCTGGTAATCGTCATTCTGCATTCTGTGATTTCAACAGTTTAGATTCTGTCACGCAATGCTTGCCTTTTTGTACTTGATGGATTTCACTTTAGCATAATATCCTGTAGGTTCACAACTATATTGTCAAAAATAACAGGATTTCCTTCTTTTAAAAAGCTAAATGATATTCTGGTGTGTATGTGAACCACATTTCCCTTATCTGCTCATCTACCGGTGGCCGTGTAGGATGATTTTGAAACTCAGCTATTGTGAATACACTGCATTGAACACAGGGATATAGACATTCCTTTGTCACACTGATTGCATCCCATTGTGATACACATACTCAGTAATGTGCTTATAGCATCATATGGTACCTCTGGTTTTGCTTTTCTGAGGAACGTCTGTGTTGTAATGACTATGCTGTGTACATTTGCAAGCAACGGGAAAGATGCAAAAATGATTCATGTCTCAAGTTCTTTACCCGAGTTATTTTTCAATTAACATGGAAAACAGTAGTGAGATCTAAGTTCAGCACAGCATTGCAGGATTCATTTCAAAAACAAAAGTGACTCAAGTTGATTCACTTCTTAGGTAAATGGGAGGCCTTTTATTGATAAAATATTAGAAAATATACCCTAACCAATTCTACTCTGTGGCTTCCCCAGTGCTAAACTTTTGTAAAGTCACTTTTCATGCCGTCATAGCAGCATGTATTATTTTAATTACAATGTCCTGACCCACAACACAGCTCTCAGGTGAGAAATAAAACCTTTTACCTTTTCTTCCAAAGGTCACTCCCTTGTCAGCTCAACAGCCAAATGATTGGATAACATTTATCTTTTCATCTGGGCATATCAAAACTATACCGACATTGGATAAATCGTGTGGTATTATGTAGTACCCACGACGTTGCTCTGTCTGCTCTAAATCTGTAGTCAGAGAGAAGGCTCTCATGTAAGGCCTGTTAGGAATGGTATCAGATCTTTACTTTTAGAGGTCTGTAATAATTTCACTAAAAGTTGTACTATTGTATACATATATATGTATCTATAATTTGAAATTGCAAACCAAACCAAACCAATGAATCTAAATAGAAATAAATTTAAGCCATCAAATGGGTAAACAGAATTGAAAGGCTACTTCCAAACTTAATTTTAGTTTTTATTACAAAATGAAACAGGCATACAAAGAACAAAAAGCTGTTATTTAGCCATTTAATTCTCCCTCAGATGTCATGTACTGGAGATGTACCCTGGAAGGCTGGTAAGAATTAGAACTTATGGTTTGGTAATAACAGTAAATAAGGGAGTCATGCAGGACTTCACACATATATACTATACACACAGGCACACAACACACATACACACAAACACACACAGACACACAGACACACACTCTTCAGTGATGTTTCACTTAAGCTGAACCCTGTGAGCTGTATTTTTGTCTGGTGAAGCTGTAAAGAATTGGATCTCATAGACAGGCTTTAACATTCCAAACCCAGCTTTCTGCCACATTTTTGTGGTTCTTTACCACACCAAAGTCTCTTATAAGTGAAGGTTTTATCACTTCAAAAGTACCCTGTAGCAATCCTAACAGAAAAAGAGCTTCCACCATGAGGTGTATCCTTTCAGGAGATGAACGCATCCGGAGCGGAATGCAGAATGCTCAGGCATGCTTCCTGAAGCGTGAAAACACAGCAAGTCAGGCATCAGCACTGTACAACCCCGAACTGGGCCACAACAGAACCCAAAGCTGCTGACTCTTTGATCTCAGACTCCCAGCTCTCAGATTTGTGAGAAATAAATTCCTGTTGTTGTGTATAGACTCAATTTATGTACTTTGTTTCAGCAGCTGAAACGAAAGTAGGCTCTTTCAGATCCAGTTTCAACAGATACCCCCTCTGCAAAGGTGTCCTGTAAGTAGAGTGTTCAGTATAGGAAGACTGGCCAAGCATTCTGATTTGCCTTGGACTGACATCGGTTTCACATTTGAAGTCCTATAGTTTGAGAAGCGTTTCAGTATCAAATAAAACCAAGATACTTCATCATCATATTTAGAGGTAACCGTGTCTGCTCTAGTGATGACAGCCTGAGAGACAGGTGGAGAGACATCCTGATCATTAAAACCAAGGCTTAAGGCCACCTGGAGGCTGTGAGTGATAGTTGTCCAGAATTTGATTGATGTATAAAGTATAAGGAAGACTGAAAGTTAATGATAATTGTGATTGACTAAGGGGAACAGGTGGCAAAAGTGCTGAGGATTAGGGAAAAGTTATACTTCTGAGAAAATACACACACATTGACGTTCTGTAGTGCATACATTTCTGGACACATGGATCCTTCTCATCAGTTGTCTGGGCCAAAGCAGTTCTGCCATGGGAATGAATCAGGCTGACATTTTGATGCCCTATTACCAAAGGCAGCTGCAGCTGCACTGTTAATGAAAACGGTCCGATATGTTGTGGTTTCTGCTCTCCTGCAATCGAGGTTCACTTTTACGTGTTCTCTCTTTCAATGATGAAATAAAGAATGATTCCTTCCCTGTGAGATATTAAAGTAAAGTGGCTTTGACTTTCGTATTCAGTAGAAGGATAGGCTCACGAATTCAGTCATTGAGTTACAATCTAATATTAGATTGTATCATTTCAAGGCAATAAGCTTCTTCACAGCATTTTAAACACTTACCATGCTGTTTGGCAACATGGAATACATCAATGTTATATCTACTGAGGTTAAGATTGCCAAACCACTAGAATTCACAAGGGGCATATATCTTCCCTGTAATAAAGACCATGGACCTGATTTAATCTCATTTTGAAAGCATTAGCAGTCAATAAACCAGTCACCACTAAATGTAACAGTCAGCTTTACCTAGATGGAAAAAAAAAAAAGTCTGTACCCTTAGATACTGTGTAAAGCCCATTTAATATCATGTCCCTCTTCCAGTTTTGCTTTCTCAGTATTTTTTGTTTTAAAAAATATGGCAAATGAAATGTGTCTTTGATCAGGTGGGCTATTTATGTGGCAATCTTGTCATCTACCATTCATCCTATTTTCTAGGAACTCCTCATGTGCTCTTTATATCCTGAGTACATACTTGGCTGGAGAGGGAAGATAAACAGGGCCATCACCCCATCTAACATCTTGTCAAATGTTGAATGTAACAAACTAATGGAAATTGGGTTTTTTGTAATTTTGAGTTCCATTAGTAAAACATGCCTGACTCTGAAATCTCCATTTACAAGCAACTTGACCAGTATTGACTGCAACTGGGGAATTTCATCTGTATTCAATTAGTTCTAATCTACAATGCTACAGTCTTTCTCTGTCATCTCCATTTTGGTAGCTGGAAGATCGAGGAGAGCAGCAACACTGGCCCATGTTCTCCAAATCATTCCTAACAAAGCACCCGGTGTGTTTAGTAGTAGGTACGTATGTGTCTGGCCAAGGAGAGCTTGGACGTTTTACTGCATGTGGAGAGCTCTGTCCCTCTTATCTTTTTTCTCTTCCCTCTTCTTGGTTCTTTCTTCTCCCCCGTCTTTCCTCTTTATTGGACTTGATCAGATTTAAGTACTTATACAACTGTCCATATAGAAATACATTCTTAATTAAAAAAAAAAAACTAGGAAAATACGCTGTACATTCCATAGTCCTGTCAACTCAAAACATAGCTCCTGTCCAAAGGATTATTTTTAAGCCTAATATGTTCCCAGGAACACAGACTCAGGTTCCCCTGAATGGCCGTTTAGGATGGAAGAGATGCTTGTGTGGCAAGGGCATAACCAGTTGAGCCCTGTCTCCGGGCCAGTGTCCACTTTTATGTGACATCTAGGATATAAAACTCTCATGAAGAATAGATTGCTATCCAGTGAGAGGCATATGGTTATTGTGATTTTAATACAGTTATTATCGTTATGAACTAAAAACTCAAAAATTCTTGTGATGGTCAAAGTATTTGGGGGAAGGCCTTAGACATGAAATGCTGACTATGACTCTGTAAACACAAGCTGGGAAGCTTGAATTTACTGTTCAAATGTTGAACTTGTGAAAGAAAAGTTCTCAAAAAGAACTCCTGCACCTTGGACTGAACTTCTGCAAGGCTGACCAACTGATCATCACTCTGAAGACTGTGGAAAGTTTGGAATGTTGCAGGTCCAGAGTCTAATTACCATTTATCTTAGGCCATCTTTAGCCCCCTAAACAGCCGCTCTTTACCCACCTCTGTTTCTGATCTAACATCCTGTGACTAACAGATAAAAATCTTTTAGAATGTATTAACAGCAGACCACCAGGTCTCACCAATTCAAAAGCTAAGAATGTCATCAGATAACATCTGAGACCTATAGTAAGAACCCTCCCGCTTTGCTGCTTATCCTCCATTTGAAAAGTGTCTTGATTTATGACTTTTCTTTGTTCTGTTACTATAAAAATGTAAGGCAACTGTTACCAGGCTGGAGCATGGAATTTGGTGTAACCTGAATCTGTGTTCCTGGGCCATGGCCACTCATACTTGGCTCCAGAATAAACTATCTCTTATCTCCTTTAAGGTGAGAGTTATGCATTTGTGTCAACAAACTATTTTATGTGGGTTTTTTTGTTTGTTTGTTTGTTTTTTAAAAATCCCTCTGACTAAAGTTTCACTTCTGACCATTTGAGCTATTATCATGTCAATGTGGTTAATTTTACTTGGTCATACCAGGAGTTCTAGATGCCACAACTACTACAATCACTTCAGCAAAAGATTCTGAGCATTCTTATCACTTTCCTTAATGTCCTTTCAACTGGAAAAGGTTCACTGAAGCAGGATTCATTGGTGTGTGGCTTTAAGTCAGACTCTGAGTGTGTGCCTACTTCCTCTAGGAACACAATAAATATCAACGTGCTAGAAAAGCAGTTAGGAATAGAGCTCCTATGAGTGAGTATATAGCCACCTTCTTTCATTCCCTTGTTAGAAACTTGGCCACCCACCCACACACCTGCTCCTTACACAGCTGATTTTCCACACACAGTCCCTGTCTGCTCTGAGGTGCACAGTTGACACTTAAGCATAGCTTTAAGTGTCCTTACACTCTTTGGGATGGAGTCAGACAGTCCCCCACCCAAGAAAATAGCAGTGACCACAGGATCCATTATACAGCACTACGTATGATTGTAAATCTGGATATTGTTCACTTTTGAGCATTTTTGTCTTCATATCAAAATGCCAGACTCGCTTTTTAAGCCTTTTGGACAACAAGTCTATATGCATTATCTACACTGCACAACAGACAGAGATGCTAAAGTTGATAGAAGGGCAGAATGGAAGAAGGTACATAACTTTCTAGAAGCAGAGCCTGAAATTCAGGATCTCTAATTCAGGATCCACAATATCCCCCATCACTTTGTTTCAGTCAAACTAGAATTAAAGGCACTGGATAACACCCCATTCAGCAATCAGGCAGTCACTTGATTTTATTCAATTTAAACTGCTAAAATACTAACAGTTGGAAAATAATATAGTGTTGATTTTACTTATCAATCCCTATTCAGTCCCTTGAAAATATCAGTTCTATGGAGAAACAAAATGAATTTGTTGCTTTTTTTCTGGATGATTTTGCTATTAATGCTAAATATTCAATCAATAGAGACACATTACGAATCTCTCCTGAAAAATAGAAATATATAATTTTAAAAATAAGCATATAAGACTTCAAAAGTATATTTTATCTTTTATCCTTGTAAGGAATGTTATGATTAAAACCAAGTTTGCATAATTTTTTTGTTCTGTTTCTTGAAGATCAAGAAAATAAAAGACCAACTAAATTGCATTTACTTCAGTTGTTATTTCATTCAGGGATATGTTTTTTTCTTCTCTATTATAATAGATGTTTCAAGATGCAAATTGTCCCATTTTGCGTTTAAATAACCCAGGCATTGTAATTAAAATTCCCCTGAGTTAAAAAAAAAATGGTTACTTGAGGAGTCCTTTCAGTGAATTCCTTTCCAGAATGCCTCCCATTTAAGTGAGTTATGAAATAATTAGTGGAAGATATTATAGCGAGAGAAGCTAGACAGAAGCCTTTGGGAAATGATCACCTGACCTTTCTGTTCTTGCTTAAAAGGAAGCAGGAAAAGGAGCTTGTCTGAAGGGAAGGAGAATAAACTACATTGCCTGAGGTCACTCAAACATTATATAAAAGAAACAGCAAGAAAAATGCTCACATTTCTTCTCTCTACAGGAGCAAATATAAGAATCTTGCTTAGAAGGTCAAGTTCATTCAGTGAAGCAGTTTGGAAAATGTATCCCCGGGCCCTTGAATACTCTGAACATTCTATTTTAGGAAGGTTCAGTTACAGAGCAAAGCTTTCCATTTTACACTCATAGGAATACTGTTTATTTTCAAATGATGTGCAGAGAAATAGAGTTTACTGACTTTATAATTCTTAATGGTCTTAATTATCCCTAATTAGTTAAATAATTCTTGCTATTTTGTGGTTAAAATGTGGAAAAGCAATACCATAGAAGGAATTGTTGCGTGTGCTTATCAACCTATTTATCACCAAATTAAATGTAGATAATCACTGATACTGACCCAATGCAAAATGTTATGTATTCTCACATCCTTAACTTAAATAATTGCATTTTAAAGAGCAGGATTTTTGTCTTCTTTTTGTCTCCCTTTGGCCCCAGCTGGCCTGGAACTCACTATGTAGACCAGGCTAGCCTCTGCCTCCCAAGTGCTGGGATTATAGGAGTGTGCCACCACACCCGGCTTTGACAGGGCTTTTTACAGTAGAAACATCAGCAAAATAACTTTTTAAAAATCTTCCAACCTTTCATTTCCTTTTATTTGTTATGAATTCTTATTCATGTGACAATGTTAATAGCTAATTACTCAATACAAATTTAATCAGCACCAGAGAAGCGCATTCTTTCACTCAGTCCTCCCAAGTTATCCAGTGTATTTTTCCTCACATTCTAATGAACATCAAAGTATAATATCTAAAATAACTCAGATAGGTGGTAATAATCAAAAT
>NW_008359102.1:1197068-1200452 GCF_000622305.1 Nannospalax galili | reverse complement strand
TGGGGTTTTTTTTTTTTTTCAGTTCTACAAAACTCCCAGGCAACATACAAAAAAATTTAGCATTCTTGATAAAAATGAGGCTAACAATGGATTAAGTCACAGGCAGAAGAAGTGAGGCATTTCAACTCTATCACAAGGTCCTGGATGATACCCCTGTTTCAAAAGACAGATTAATATAAGAAAAAAAATCACATTTCCTTAGCCGAAGCCTGACCTAGCACAGGAGCCTGGGAAAATGAAGACCCAAAAATCTACATAGGAAAGGCAGGGCTGTGTTTTATGCTGAATCTGATGAAGGGAATGAAAACTGGTAGAGAAATGTGATGTGAAACAAGGTGTCTGGTATGGTTGCAGTAAGCCAGAGGGCACTCAGCAATGCCTGGTTCTTCAGACCGTTCCTGTACTGCCTACATCTCTTCTCTGTGTGAGCCAAAACATCGACCCCATGAAGATCTTACAACCTATTTAAGCAGAGTTCGATCAAATAATTTCATGAATAGCTATTACACAGAAAGTCTGAAGTTCAACTCTTGCCTTGCTGTATTTTGTAGTAGTGTTTCCTGTGACCTATCACTAAATTATAGATTAGGTACCATAATAGCAAAGCGCTCATGAAATTATGGCTGCTAATTAATTAAAGGAAGCATTTTTACGTTCAGGCCTCTTTCTCTGGTATGAATACTTTTGTTCTTATATTTCTAATTGTAAAAGTATTTTAAAATAGTACATGGAAGCCAGGCGTGGTGGCACAAGCCTTTGATCCTAGCACTCAAGAGGCAGAGGCAGGTGGATCACTGTGAGTTGAAGGCCAACCTGGTCTACATAGCTAGTTCTAGGTCAGCTTGAGCTATAGGGAGACCCTGTCTCAAAAAGAGAAAAAGAATTACATGAAAATATTTGAATCAAAGTATTTATACTAGATACAAATATTTTCCACACAGTAGGAAGATACTCAAACATAGAGAATGTTATAGCAATTAAATACTAAACTAGAGGAAATCATGGGAAAATCTCATTAAGAATATTAACTTAATCATCTTTTTTTTCTGTCATGATCAACAGCAAAAGAATTGGAAACAAATCACAAACACAACTGCTCATTGTTGCTGCCGTGATTGACACTGTATGGATTTGAGTGTACCAAATATAAAAAACACAATTACTCATCTAAAATTATTTTAAGTCTAATTATTAACTTATATCTATATCAATATGCTCCATAATAATAAAAGTAATTGGCCCCTCATCCCATAATTATAAAATATGCCTTCTCTTTGAAACAAGAGAAGAATTGAAAATGAGTCACTAGATTGCTTAGGCAGCCATACAGTCTTGGTACAGCAAATGACCTGCTTTGGGTCTGGAATCATGAGTTCAGCTTACAGCAGCAACACACAAAAAATGACAAGTTTGTTTTTCATAGTAATAAAATAACTACAGTAGGTCCCCAAATTCATCTTCTTTTATGATCTACTGGAGTGAACACACACATATTCATACACACACACACATACACACACACACACACAGAGAGAGAGAGAGAGAGAGAGAGAGAGAGAGAGAGAGAGAGCTATGATTCTCAGTGCTATAGCCAAAAACTTATTTGAAAGATTCCACAGAACCTTAGTGCCAAATATCAGAGCATTTTCCACTTAAATGCTTAGTTTGCTGCCCCAGCCTGCAGGGCGGGAGACAGAGACTCGAACTCCCAGGGACCTGGAATGATGGGACAGGAGACACGAACAATGACAGCAAGACAAAGAACTCTGATCAAGCTGCCAAAGTTTATTTTTTCACGGGGATTCTTGTACGGGCTGAAGCGGGAAGTGAGCTGGGGAAGAGGGAGGGAAGGTGTTGTCTGAACTGGTCAATGAATGTCTCTTAGGATGAGGGGACCTGGCGCCATGGTCTGGTTGCAGGCTAAGGAAATTGGTGGTTGTTCAGGCTTATCTTGAGTCATTGGAAAGGTTGCTTATCTGAGGGGGCAGGGAGGACTGATCAACAAGTTCTCTGGAGGATGTTTGCCCTGGGGGGCAGGGAGGGCTGCCAGGCAGTGTGGTCTCCCACAGTTTGCAAACCTCCTGTCTAACCAAGGTACATCTTTCACACAAAATTCATCCCATTTCCTTAACTTAGACTTATCTCTAAACGAAATTCCCACATGGAGGCACCTATTCTGACTTGACCATGTTGAACCATGGGCTCTTTTGCTGGAGGCTAGTTAAGTTCTGAGTTACTGTTTGACAGAGTGTCAGGCTTCCTTCAGAATCAGAGTAATTGCAATTTTGGAGAATGATAGACGTCAGTATGTGTAGGCTATGTTAGTGTACCAGAAGGTTATATTATTTTCTTTCCATATTTCCCATCATGCTCTCTAAATGATTACATTTGCATATGTGTAACCAACACTAGTTCAACGGAAGATACTTGGACATCAGGACAGAACAAGGACACCCACCCTCCGCTTGACTCACCTTTCAGTTCGCTTGGTTCTCCCCTCTCCGTGCCTCTGTACCTTAAATCTAGTGATGAACACCACTGTCATAAAAGCCAGCATTTGATTTATAACTTCTGGACTGTTGTTCTATTACACGCATTTCTAAAAAATAAATGCTTTTGACAAAAAAGAAAATCTGCTTTTTTGTAACGCTGAGGCTTTACTGCCCTTAAAAAAAATGCCACATATGGAATTCATTTACAGTGATTCAACCTGGAACATTTCATCAACGTGAAACCTATTTAAGAAATTGTGTTAAAGATTAAAACAGCCTATATAGCTTCAACATTAAATTTCAGCACTGATTGATTGGATTGGATTGGATTGGATTGAATTGGATTGGGTTAGAATCGTGTGGGCCCTCTTGCAAGATAACTCATTCCTAAAGACTAGAACATGATATGAAATAAGCAATATTTCTTTGATCCAGGCTGTGATTGAAATGGTATCCATTAGGTCTTGTGGTATATTGAACATGTTATGATCTCTTATTATGGCTGATTCTCTAGGATTATTTCCATTTAAATCCTTGCCTAGGAAGCACCTTGTTTGGAGGATATAATTGCAGATGTTGTAAATGGACCAATTGACACCCCCCCCCCCGAAATGATCATTACATGTTTCTGGGATGTGACTTCCACTGAGAAATAGTTCAAATACCCTAAAATCCATTCTTTGAAAGCACATAATTCCATCATGTTTAGACTCTTCACAGACCTGTGCAATCATTACCACTGTATAATTATGGGACATTTATAACACTATTATTCTTTCCTTCTCTCACACCCTGGAAAACACTAGTCTAAATTGTCTTTAGTGATTGCGGTTAATATAAGCCATTATTTTAACATAAAATACTATCCTGTGGCTTGTCGCTCACTATATAT